>NW_027185694.1:32594065-32663443 GCF_028583685.1 Petaurus breviceps papuanus | reverse complement strand
TCTCTCTCTCTCTCTCTCTCTCTCTCTCTCTCTCTCTCTCTCTCTCTGTCTCTCTCTCTCTCTCCCTCTCTTCCCCACCCCTTGTGTAGTTTCTTGCATAGAATCATGGGGCTTTCCCCAATATTCAATCCACCATAGCCACAAATTGATTAAAGACTTACTCACACCTAATTTATATTTTTATTGATTAATGTATTCATTCAATCTAAGTCTCAGTGCCCTTTGTGATTACATTAATTGAGTTATGGGTAAAACTTTATCCTTAAACTGGTCTCTGAGGTTCTAAGATAAGGCAAAAGCTTTTGCCCCAAAAGGGAGTGCTTATGATATGACAGTATCATAGTTTACCATCTCGTCTTCCAAGACTGGACCTCATTAAGGAATTCTTTTAAAGAATTGCCTCTGGGAAGTCAAGGAAAATGTCTGCATCTCAACCAAAAGCTTCTTCCTTAAATAAGTTATTCCTTCTCTCTCCACTGCCACCAGTCTCACTTTGAGGTCTAAAAAAATTTTCGGTCTTACCCTGGTTCCCTGCTCTAGTTGCTGGAAAAATTTCATGAGAAACTGAGGTTCTCCTAATACAGGAGACAAGGTTAGAGTTTTAAATTTTTTTACTCTGGAATAGAGAAAAAATAAATCTAAAATAAAAAAGACTGTTTAGGATGGGACATGGGATTTTAGCAAAGAAAGGGACTTTAAAGGTCATTAGTTCAATCCTTCATTTTATAGAGATGCTGAAGTGAATTACCCAAAATCACACAGCTGGTAATTAGCCATGCCAAGACCCAAACCTGGGATTTGGAAGAAGCTTTGAGAGTCCTAGATTAAGTAGGGAGAGGAGAAATCCCCTCCTGCTACTCTCTGGTCAACCACTCAATAAAACCTAAGTACTTACTATGCACAAGACCCTGTTCTGGATGCAGGAAGGATACACATAAATCAAAGAAGATCAGAGCAGACAGATTATCTGCACTGACTTCCTCATTATATGAAGGAAATGGAAAGACCCTTGCCCCAAGGTCGTAGGAGTGACAGAGCAGGAACTGAATCCAGGGCCATCATGAACCTAAGGCTTTTTTCCACTGCACCATGGCCAAGGCAGTGGAAGGCACACTGAACCTGCAATCAGATCTGGATGCAGTCATCTGGGTTCAAATCTGGGTTCTGCCACTTGCCACCTCTCTAAACCTTACATTCCAAATATGTAAAATGATGGATTTGGATTAAATGATGTCTAATATCATTTTGGGCCCTAAATCTATGTTCCTATGAGCCTTAGCAATGAAAACATGACCCTCACTAGCACGAAGTTTATAATTTTACACGGCACACAAGATATACATAGAGGAAATATAGAGGATATGTAATGAAACACTCTAGCCAGTGATACTTGACAGGGGTTCTGTCTATTTCTTGGGTCCTTAAATACAAGCTTGGGGCCTATCATCTTTAAAATACAGCTTAAGTTCTTTTTCCCTGGATGCAAATACCTTCCATTTGCCCATAGAGACAGGAGTTAATTAACAACCTGGTCCCCTGCATAAGCAAACACTAGCAGGTTGGTCCAGGCTGCTTTCCTTTGGGTTCCTGCTAAAATTCACTGTTGACTTTAATTAATCCTGCCCATTACCCCTACTGAATTTCTTGCTCAGTAGCAGAAACAAGATTACTTTACACTGGAGAGGAGAGATAGATTACATCCCTGAGATTCTAGACTTGTCCCACTGGCTGGTTGAATTAGGATAAGAAGTTCATAGATCTCAGGTTGGAAGGGACCTCAAAGGTTTTCTTATACAACCCTCTTATTTTAAAAAGCAAGACACTGAGGTCAGGAGAAGTTATTAGTTGTTTAAAGTCACACAGGTAATAAGCGACCAAGATGGAATTCAAACACAGATCCCTCTTCCCAAATCCAGCACTCTTCCCACTCCTTCGCAAGTACTGGTCTTGGACAGATGGGTTTCAGTAAAAGAGGACAATATGGTCTCTTTGGTTCTTTTCTGCTATGATAGTTGAGTATTCTAGGGTTCTTCCTGTTCAATTTTATATATCATCCCATGTCATAGGCACCTTCACTAATCCTGACCTTGAACTTTTAGAATTGTAATCAGGATGGCCTCAAACATACCATCCTACTCCCAAGAAGAGGTACTACCTGTCACTAGGAGGGAGGAAAACACACAGCAGCAGCTGGATAAATGCAGTTCTCATAAACAAATAATGCCATGAAGCAAATACTGCCTTTTCATAGCTTGAAGGATTCCTAAATCCTGGGAAATAGCTCTTTGTTAGGAGGTATAGGAAAAGAACAGACACAGAAGATCTAGAAAATAAAGAAGTTAAACTGGATGACCTCCAGGTTCCCTCCCAGCCCTAATTCTGTGGTCCTATGACCTTCTGTACAGAGTGCCAACAATTAACCAATCTTTTTAAAAAGGATTTATTAAAGGTCTACTATGTTTTTATGTTTTAGACCTTGTGCTAAGTTAGACAAAGACAAAAAGTGAAACAGTCCTTGATCTCAAGGGGCTTATGTTCTTTCAGACCACCTAGTACATTTATATGTGTAGACACACATACCCACACATACATTAAATGTGCACATATATACACATTTAATGTATGTGTGGGTGTGGGTATGCATATGTAAAATTAATAAAGGTGATTTTTAAAATGTAATTGAAAAATGTTTAACAAGATAAAAAATACTATATAATATAGATAATATAAAATGAATCAGGAATCACCAGTCTCCCCATTCCATTCTTATGGCAGATAAGAGTATCTTGCTGTTGTTGTATATATTTTATCTTCAAGGACCAATGACATTATGGGGTGTCTTGACTTGTACTCGTATTGAATTTAGGTGAGACAAAGTCACACAAAGTCACCAATCTCATTCCCTCCTCCAGAGTCATCAAAGTCCAGTGGAAAGACACAAGTTAGGATAACTGACTATGGCTCTGGATGCAGTGGGTGTCCTTGGCATCTTCGATGTCAGGCCAAGCTCTATGCACTCCACAGCACTTCTTCAGCCACCATCATGACTGCTGTTCTCATCCACCCATTCTGCTGAGGGAAGTCTTCACATGCTTGGGGTAGACACCAATGGGTTTGAGGCCTGTCAGTTACCCTCAACCTGGTTTAGCCTGTCTACAGAGATGATCTTATGAGGGTGTAGGCACTGCACATGCTTCTTGGAGCCACAGGTGAGCATTGGGTGGAAGGACAGCAAAGGGAGATGAGCAGCCCTGAAAAACTCCCTAAACCCCCCCATGCACCCCATAAGAGCATCTGTGATCAGAGAAGCCACATCCATTACTCTGTCCCTCTAGACTATATGTCCCTCTGTCTTTGTGCATGGAGACTGAATGATTTTACATTTATCTACTTCATTAAACAAGTCTGAAAGCAATCCAAATTTTATTATTTATTTATTTATTTATTTATTTTGCCTTTTGGAAGGCAATTGGGGTTACACGGCTAGTTTTTTTGTGTTGTGTGTCTGAGGCCGGAACCGAACTCGGGTCCTCCCAACTCCGGGGCCGGCACTTTACTCACTGCGCCACCTAGCTGCCTCGATTCACAATTTTTTACCTGTTATCCAGCTCCTCTATCCATAATGGCCAAATTAACTAGAAAATCTCTATATTATTGACTGTTGCGCAGACACGGTTTATCTGATATAGGAAGCTTGGTGGAACAGTGGATAGAGCACTGGTCCTGGAATCAGGAATATATGAGTTCAAATATGGCCTCAGACACTTACTAGCTGTGTGACCTCGGGCAAGTCACTTAACCTCGGTGTGCCCCAGTTTCCTCAACTGTAAAATAGGGATCATAATAGCACCTACTCCCCAGGGTTGTTGTAAGAATCAAATGAGATAATATATTTGCAGGTAGGTGCTTAATAACCATCAGTTATAGCACATGGAGAAATATTGAATGTTGTGAATAAGTTCACTTTTCTTAGCAATATACTTTTCAGAGATGTACACATAGATGATGAAGGTGATGTATGCATTGTCAGAGCTGGCTGTGTGTTTGGGAGGCTCTGTAAGAACATGTGGGAGAGAAGAGGTATTATACTGATTACCAAACTGAAGGTCTACAGAGCCATTATGCTTACCTCATTGCATGCCTGTGAAACCTGGACAGTGTACCAGCACCTTGTTAGGAAACTGAATTGCTTCCATTTCAATTATCTTAGGAAGATCTGAAGATCACCTGGCAAGAGAAGGTACCAGACACTGAGGTTGTTTCTCAAGTTGAACTGTGAAGCATTCAAACTGGCCATGTTGTCAAATGCCAAATGTGTGTTTTCCTAGAAGACTATTTTATGGAGAATTCACACAAAGCAGAAGCTCACATGGAGAGCAAAAGAAGTGATACAAATACACTCTCAAGGTCTCTCTGAAGAACTTTTGAATTGTGAGATATGAGAGACGCTGACACAGGACCAGCATGGCATGTCCACACATGTTCTATGAACAAAAAAAATTGCAGCAGCTTAAAAAAAAATTGAGATGTTCAGATTTAGAGACATATCTCTCCCAAATGGTCATACAGACTATTAGTGCCTGACATGCTTTATGAGTTCATATTGGTATTATCAGCCATGGCCAAACATAATGCACATTGACCCCCACATTGTGATATCATTTTGGTCTTCTTTGAGAGCAAAGAACAAACAACAAAAACATTTGTAAAACACTGGAACACAGCAGGGGCTTAATAAATGCTTGTTTCCTTCCTTACATAATAATTGTGACACTATATTGAATAAAACTAGTCATGGAATCATAGGACATAGAATGTCAGAGTTAGAAGGGACTTAAAGGGAGAAAGCTTGATGTAATGGGTAGAGCATTGGACTTGCAGCTAGGAAGACCTGAATTCCAATCTCTTCTCAGACACTTACTAGTTGTGTGATCCTTGGCAGGTTAATTAACTTCTGCATGCTTCAGCTTCTTCCTCTGTAAAATAGGCATGATAACAGTACCCACCTCCCAGGATTATTGTGAGGATCTAATGAGACAATATTTGTAAAGCCCTTGGCAAACCTTCAAGAAGTACCATATAAATGTAGTTTATTGTGATGAATGTTAGCTATTACTTCAGAACACAGAGCATTGGTACTGAAAGAGGTCTTAGAAGGTAGAATGACAGAGATGGAAGGAACATAAAATCTAGATTACTGAAGATAGAGGGAGTTTTAGGACATAGAATCTATATTATTAGAGCAGAGGGAACTTTAAGGCATTGAATCTAGGTCATTGGAGCTGTAGGGAACTTCAGGACATAGACTCTAGATTGTTAGATATGGAGGGAACTTAGGAAATCGAATCTAGATTGTTGGATGTGGAGGAAACTTCAGGACATAGAATCTTGATTATTCCAGCTAGAAAGGAACTTTAAAAATATAGAATGTTGAAACAGGAAGAGACCTTAGAACACAGGGTCAGAACAGATTCGACCCTAGACTATCATGTGCTAGATAGGACCTTAGAACATTACAAATAGAAAGATGTTTAACTCAAAGAATCTAGAATATTGAAGCTAGAAGGCTCTTTAGTGTTTATATATCCAAGCCCTTTATTTTATAGGTTAGGAAGCACTAGAAAAGTGATTTGATACTGGATTTAGGGCTGAAGGGGCTCTTTGAGGTAAAAGCATTCTCAAGGTCAACATAGCTATTCTAGGGCAGAATTAGAAAGTACAGTTAAAATCGGTCAGGTTTCCTGTCACCATGTCCCTGGACTTCTATACCAGTAAACTCCAGACTGTATCAGATTTTCCATATTTGTGACCAGGTGCCTAACAACAAGTGATAAATGTGCCCCTAAAGGAAGATTCAAAGCCACACTGTCTGGAAAACTGTGTACCTTCTGCTGCTGATAGAGACAGTTATAAACAGTTGAGAACCATATGTTTGGGAGACAAGATTCAAATTGAATTAACTTGTTGAACAAGTAGAGGAAAAGTAGACTTTCCGTATTTACATATATAAACACAGAGATTGGAAAAGAGAACAGGAACGTTAGTGAGCAGTGAGCACACACTCTCTCTCTCTCTCTCTCTCTCTCTCTCTCTCTCTCTCTCTCTCTCTCTCTCTCTCTCTCTCTCTCTCTCTCTCTCTCTCTCTCTCCATGCATATTTATAGCTCTCCTCTCCAGGGTGCTTCGGAGCTCCTGTAATTTCCTGGAGGAAATATCTCAGGATTGGGGTTGAGCTCCCCCACTAAAAGAAGTGTTGGGAGATGGGGCAGATTGGGAAAGAAGATACAGGGGTTGAAAACTGCTCTAGTGATACTTCCCTGGGAAAAGGAGCATTGGATTCCTAGGGCTCATAGGATTCAAGGCTGGAAGGGACCTGAAGTACCATCTAGTGGTATAGTGGATAAAGTGCTGGACCTGAAGTCAAGATAAACCTGAGGTTGAATCTTATCTCAGATATTTGGGATCTTAAATCTGGCACTGGAATGGACCTCAGGAGCTCTCTAGGCCAAACCCCTCACTTCATATTTGGGGAGACTGAGATCCTAGGAGAATAAGTAACTCACCTTGAACAAATCATGTAACTTCTTTGTGTCTCACTTTTCCCATCTACAAAATGGGGATAAGAGCACCTATCTGACAGGGCAGTGGATGGAGCAGTGGACTTGGAGTCACAAGGATCTGAGTTCAAATCTCATCTCAGATACTTACTGGCTATGTGACTCCAGGCATGCCATAACCTCTCTATTCCCCATTTTCCTCATCTGTAAAAAGAGTGGGTGGGACTCAATGGTCTCTGAAATTCCTCCTAGCTCTAAACTACGATCCCATGACCAACAGGTTATTGAGATCAAATAAGGTGATGTATATAAAGAGTTTTGCAAGACTTAAAACACTACATAAATTTACTATTATAATATGACCTCAATTTTACAGATAGAGAAACTGAAACTCAGAGAAGAAAAGGGACTTGTCCAAGATCACACTGTTTATAAAAGGCAGAATTGAATTTGGACCTAGATTCTCTCCCATCCCAATTCACTTTCCACTATGCCTACTATGGTTAATGACTTAAGTCCCTTGATTTTAGCTCTGTCGTCTGGCCTCAAAGAGGCAGGCTGGCCTGCTCAAGGGGCTGACCTATCTATCCAAAATCAGAAATTAAAAAAACAGCACAGAAAACAGTAATAGAAGAAGCCTCCTGTGTCAGCCCAAAGTCACAAAATGCCAAGCTAGAGTGTCCAACAACAAAGGCCTGCTTGGGGTGGGTTTCCACTCTAGCTCTGACCCTAACCTGGTTCAGGTGTTTGATTTCTGTCCATGGAAAGAGGCCAAGAATTGAAATGACCAAGTTGAATCACAGCCTTCAAGGAGGAACTAATCTCCCCAAATCTTTTGATTAATGGAATAGTCAAGTAATCCATTTCCATGAAAGATTGACAGGGAACCCAGAGTGCTGGCTGCCAAGAAGGAAATAATTGATCTTTCTCTTGTATCGTTTTAAAGAAAAAAGAGAAAGCTGCATCCTGGAGCTACAGAGCCCACATCATGGTGCTCAATGTCCCTGCTAAGGAGTTTTACTTAAGACTAAGAGCTAGAAGGAGCCTTGGGGGTCACAAACTCAGAGAATCAGAGCTTGAAAGGACATTAGAGATCTGGCCATCCAGAAGTTTTCAAACATTTTTATCTCAGGACCCCTTTACACTCTTAAAAATATTGAGGACCCCAAAGAGCTTGTGTTGATGTGAGTTATGTCTATCAATATTTATTGTATTAGAAATCAAAACTATAAAAAAAACCCCAAAGGGTCCCCAAACTATACCTTGAGAATCAATGTTATATTCATACACATAGTAGGTGCTATGTCCATGCTAGCCATTCTTCTTCTCCAAACCCCTTACATTACTGATGAGCAGCCTGGGGCCCAGAAAGGTTAACTAGCTTGCCTAAGGCCACACAGCTAGTTAGTGGCAAGGTCAAGAATCAATTCTCAGTCCTCTGATTAAAAATCCAGTACTTTTTCTGCTACAACACTATCTTTCAATGATGGCTAAGGAGGCATCCCAAAGTAAATAAGTCAAGAGAGTCCAGCTGATACTCTCTATGACCAGAGCCAAACGTGACTCAAAAAAGAGATTCAGCTTAATGTATAACAATACAAGTATGTCATCTATCCTTGTAACTAGGATGCGGTGGTTGGAATTTTACTAGTATGCTTTCTTCTCAATCCCCAGTTAGTTTGCCTCATAATGGACCATTAAACCCCAGAAATGCACCCACTCCACTGTGCTTTTCATAACCTGCCACCTCCTCTCCAAGAGAGAGAGAGACAGAGAGAGAGGTGGCTTGCCCAAGGTCACACAAGAAGTAAGTAGTAGATCGTGTTGGAAGTCAAGTCCAGTAATTACATATCAAGTGTTTGCTCTATTATATCCAAAGAATTTTATCAATAAACATTTAGTTTCTGTCCTATTATGTGCCCATCACTGGGCTAGGTGCTACTGGGGGGAAGGGTACAAAAATAAGTCAGACACATTTTCTTTCAATATTCATTCATTCAACATTTAATAAGTATCTCTCTCATAGAAGTCATTGTACTGGGCTCTAGTCTTATCCTCAAGGAACTTGCAGTTTGGTAGGGAATGACAACACATATACTCCTATAAATATGACACAAAATAGAAGGTGATAATTGCTTAAGAGGAGGGCTGCAAGATCAAATGAGGGAAAGGTGACTTCTAGCCAAAGGGATTAGGGAAATCTTCCTGGAGAAGGTAGCTTTTCATCTGAGCCTTGCAGGATGAATGGCCTATCAATCAATAGACATGGGAGAAGGGAGGCATTCCTGGTGGAAGAAATATGTGCCAAATAAGAAGAATAGCTAGTATGTATATAGCATCTACTATGCCAGGCACTGTGCTAAGTGCTTTACAAATAGTGTTTTATCTTATCTTCACATTGACCTTGGGAGGTAACTATTATCCACATTTTATAGTTGAAGAAGCTGAGGCAGCTAGAGATTAAGTGACTTGCCCCAGAGTAACATAGTTAGTAACATAGTAACATTAGTAACAGCAACATAGTTATCCTTGTCAAAGCCACATTTGAACTCAGATCTTCCTGTTTCTAGGTCCATCACTTTATCCACTGCAAAAGAAAGAGAGGCAAGAGAGAAAGAGACACGTCTGGGACACAAGTAGCGTAGTTTGGCCAAAATGTAAAGTATGTGAGGAGAGGTAATGCTGGAAAGGTAGTTTAGACCTAAAATGTATGGGGCTTTGAATGTCAGGTTAAGTAATGTGGACACAAGTGGCAATATTCATTAAAGAGTTTTGAGCAGTGGACATTCAGAGAGACATAGTCATGAAGAAAGACAGACTGTGCTACATGTATGTATACATATATACATATGTGTATACACACACCTCAGTGTATACTTGGAAGACCATACACATGTGCCTAAAAGGACTAAAAAAGTGTATAATAGTCTTATAGAAAGATAATATTGAATACAGGAATTTCTACATGCATCTTATTCTTCTTAAATCTCCCTCTTAATTTTAGAAAGTCTCCATACATGAAAGAGTATTATATTGTATAATCACCTGGTTCTGGAAAAGGCTACAATAATAATTCATTTTTACAAAATCTTTGAAAGTTTACCACACTTTCTCCACAAAGCCCTCTGAGTTAGGTGGTGCAAATATTATTAATTCCTACTTTACAGATGGAGAAACTGAGGCTCAAACAGATTAAATGGTTTGCCTGTGATCATACAGCTGATAGAAAGTATCATAGTACAGACTGCTTATAACTGAACTAAGATTTTGGGGACAATCTATAAGCAGTAAAACTTATACCCAGGTTTCCTCAGTCCAGATCCAGCACTATTTCTATTATTTCAGGTACCTTAGAATATCCTAACTGTGCCTTACCTCTTTGGGAATAGTGGAAGGTTATGGAGATGCATAAAACCTTTTCCAAGTTCTGAGAAGAAAACTGAGAGGTGTCTGATTTATGAAGCCTGTGTCCTTTGGCAGCAAGGATGGAGATCAAGACAGAGTTCTAATTAGAAATCCTGGTACCTAGGGCAAATTCAATCGAGAGAGAGGACGTCATGTCCCCAGAGATTCTATCTTGTGCCTGTGACAGTAAACCTGAGGGTGTAGCTTACTACTAGAACAAGGGAACTTCATGGGTATTGTAATGTGTTTTTGTCTATTTTTGTGCTTTAATTGGCGTGTGAATACTCCCAGTGTGGAAACACCCTCTATCAATAAAGATAGTGACTCCTCTGTAATGTGATTTTGGGGTTGTGTGGTCAAGGTCTTTTCTCTGTTTTTGGTGTGATTTACCTTTGACTCGAGAAACTTTGATAGACTTGAGTAGCTGGCAGAAAATGGGACTCACTCCTCCAGTTCTACTCACCAAAGTCCTTCCACAGGCTTTGTGGGAAAGAGGACTTTCTTTTTATTTTCCACTTAATAGTATTTGTTTTCCAGTTACCTGTAAAGATAGCTTTTCAACATTCACTTTTATAAGATTTTGAGTTCCAATTTTCTCCCTTTCTCTGCCCCTCCTCCTTCGCCTCCCTCCTGCCCCAAGGTGGCGTGCAATCTGACATAGGTTATATATGTATATATATATATATGTATATGTATATATATATATATATATACACACAATCATATTAAACATAATTCCACATTAGTCATGTTGTGAAAGAAGAATCAGAACAAAAAGGGAAAACCATAGAAAATAAAAAGCAAACAAAAAGAGAGAGAGAGAAAATAGTACACTTTAATCTGCATTCAGGCTTCATGGTTCTTTCTCTGGCTATGGATAGCATAGTATAATATATATTCCATACATGGAGGAGTATTATATTGCTTAATCACATAGATCTGGAAAAGGCTACAATAGTAATACTATGGATGGTTTTTTGGAGTTGTCAGATCATTGTATTACTGAGAAGAACTAATCAAAGTTGGTCATTGCACACTGCTTTCCTGGTTCTGTTTACTTCACTCAGCATCAGTTTATGTAGGTCTTTTCAGTCTTTATGAAGTGTGCCTGATCATCATTTCTTATACCACAATAATATTCCATTACATTCATATACTACAACTTGTTCAGTCATTCCCCCATTGAGGGGCATCCCCTCAATTTCCAGTTCTTTGCCACCACAAAAAGAGCTGTTATAAATATTTTTGTACATGTGGGTCCTTTTTCCTTTTTTATGATCTCTCTGGGGAAAGAGGACTTTCTAAGCATCCAGCAGCACTGTTCAAGAGTGACTTCTATTAAGAAAATAGATTCTTCCTATGTCTGTCTCTAAAGTTCCTATGGCTGGCCTAATGTGAAGACTCAAAGAATGCCAGAAAGAGTTTTAGAACATATAACATAGGGGCAGCTAGGTGGTGTAATGAATAGAACACTGGCCCTGGAGTCAGGAGGACCTGAGTTCAAATCTGATCTCAGACACTTAACACTTACTAGATGTGTGACTTTGGGCAAGTCACTTAACCCCAATTGCTCTGCCTTCCCCACTCCAATAAAGCAAAAAAAAAAAAAAAAAAAAGAAAGAAAAGAACAGATGACGTAATGTGGTTTAATGAAAAAACTTGGAGTCGGGAGGACCTTGGTTCAAATTCTGCCTTGGAGATGTACTAGTTCTATGAACCTACATAAGTCATTTAAACTTTCAACCTCAGTCTTCTCAAATAAGAACATTAATAACACCCATCTTATAGAATTGTAGAAAGGTTCAAAGCTAATGCATTGTGCAGATCTTAAAGTGCAATGTGAATGCCAGGTATCATTGTATTTATAATAACGATAATAATAACATAGAATGTTGGAATTGCAAGGGACCCTAAAATAGAGAAGTAAATAGATGAAAGGAACTTTAGAACATACATAGAAGATCAGAAATGGAAAGGACCATAGAGTAGATTAAATGCTTCTCGACCTGGAAGAGACTTCATAATATTGAATGTTAGACAACGCTAGGACCAAAGAAATAATCTAGTCCAATCTTCTAATTTTGACAGATGAGGAAAGTGAGGCCCATGGAAGGAAAGTCAATTGCCCAAGGCATCACATCAAGTTAGTGGCCAGTTCAGGAACAGGACCCAGGTCTCCCGGGTTCAGTGGTCTCTCCACTGTTGAGACTGAATTTGCTGCTCCCTAGATTCAGTGATCACAGGAGACTGCTTACCCCCTTCCCCATCACCACCCCTCTTCCACCACAACCAAATTGCTGTCTTGTGCTCAGGCATGCCAAATCTGTCATCACATTGCCAGTCAATTTCAGAGTGAAATCATTAGGATCTATTCTACATTCATGTGGTCTGTACTCAGCCTCTCCAATTTTCTTTTCATTGTAAGATAGCATTTAATTCCCCTCCGTGTCTGCAGCTTTCTCTTGCCACTTAGAGCACTTTAGCAAACAGGGATTGTTTGGCTTTTGCTTCCAGTATGTCAGTCTTGGTTGATATAACCAATTGGTTAAGAGTAAATCTATTTGTAGGGCACTGGGTTCCAGTAAACTTAGAATCCAAGAATTCCAGAGCAAGGCAGGATCTCAGATACTGTGGAAGCACTCACCTGTAATTCCAGCCATCAGGGAAATCAACTATTGAACTCAGGAGTTCTGATCTGCACTAAGCTATGCCAATCATTATTAATATGGCAAGCCCTCCAGGAGCAGAGGGCTATCAAATCTAAGGAAGGGCAAACCAGTCCATGTTGGGAATATATAGCAGGTCAAAGTTCCTGTGCCAATTAGAAAGAGGTTAGTCCTTTAAGTAGTCTCTGTGCTTACAGATTGGGGGAGAAAAGGAGACCCAGAATTTAAAAAGAAAAAAAAAAGGAATCTTAATCGTCTAGGCATTGGTATATACTGAAAAGAGTGCAGGGCTTGGATTGAAGCAACCTGGATGCAAATCCTGACACACATACAAGACATGTGTGGGAAGGTTGTCTATATAGACATGGCTTGTGAGTGGCATGAGGAGAGGTGATCTAAAGTCCGGTTCAATTTTGCAAAGAGAAGAAAGATTATGCTTCTATCACCAGTATAACAGGTGAGGGGAGGGATGCATGGGTAGACAAGGTCCAGGAAAGTCAAGGTTGGACAATCTCTTCTCCAGGCTCCAAGACAGGAATGGGGTGAGAATTATATCCATCTGCCACCCCTCAAATACCTCTGGTCTAGAAGTATGAGTGGGCTTGAAGGAAAGCCACTTTCCTGATCACTCTGGAAGGGGAGGAGGGCCTTTCTTTAGCTTCCACTTGCCAGTTTAATCCCTCTCTACCAAATACTAAGCACACAAAAGACCAACACAAATAGCAAATAGTTAATAAACCCATTTATTCAAGCAAAAAAAAAAGATGGAGAAGTTCTAGAAATTAGAATGTACCAATAAATACATGTGAGCAAATGAGCTCTTCAGCTGGAGAAAAACAAAATCTCATCTCAAACCAGGAGAAAAAGAAACAATCTCATCCAGGAGAGGATCTCTCTCAGTAGTCTCTAGAATTGTAGGTTCTGGAGGTCAGGAATATGATATGGCTGCCTCCCATACATGTCTGTGATTCAGAAGGCCCCAGAGCTCCAGACTGTCAATCAAGAGTTTTTCTCTCTCTTCCACCTCCAAGGGGTTCCTCTCTCTCCATGTGTTTCTTCAAACCATATTTATAACCAACCAAAACAAGTTCCTTATGGAACTTACCTTCTGCTCCACATTCCTTCAGTCAATGAGGAGTCACATCGCCTCCTGCATATTTAGCACACAGTTCCCTTCAGGGAGCTGTCAGGAACAGCCTGAAGTCAACCTGGGTAAGAATGGAACTACACATAGATCAGCTGTACCATCCTTCCCTTTTTAGAATCTCAATTTTCTCATCCATAAAATTGTGAATAACAATATCTGTACTACCCATCTTGCACTGCTATTGTGAAGCAAGTACTTTGTAAACTTTAAAATGCTATAGAAATGTGAGCTATTATTGTCTCCCTCCTCTATGTTTTATAGAGATGGATATTCATGCTCATTTTCTCAGGGAAAGAGAGCTACCCAGAATCACAGAGATATTTTAGGGGAGTAGCTAGGGTTTTAACTCAGATAGTCTGATTATGTCTAATGAACTTGTGAAAACACTTCATGGTTGGGTCTCATTCAGAAGATGCTTAAAAGCTTTCACTTGATGAAATATCTGTGTGAAAATCCTGTTTGCCAACTAAACTTGTGCCAATTCATCCATTTCCCAAAAGCCAACTGAGACCACCTTTACTTCCAGTGGCAAGATTGCACAGAAAAGAGCAGATTGGACTGTTTTATCTTGGTTTCAAATCTCTTCTACAATCTGGACTTTCACTAACTTTAAATTTATCCCTTTTTCATGATGACTTCAGTGACTTCTAGCCTAATCTCTCCATCTATTGCAGCTCTACAATATCTTCACATACTATCTAGTTAGAGGGAAGTGAATTGTTAGAAAAAAGTTATACTTAAAAGTCAACCTAGTGTGGAAACTTGAGCACTTGACTCAGATTCCTTCTACCACTGATGAGTTTCTCCAGAAGCCTCCATTTTGGGGAGGACAAAGATCACCCTTCTTTCATTCTCCCTCTGCCTCTGCTTCAGACTTCACCTTTCACTTCACCTCCAAACCTCAGTTCCTTTCTCTCTTTGGAACATCCCTCTACAATGCTAACTTCCTTCTTCCACTGAGGAGTTCTTCTTGGTCTTCAATTTTGGGGAGTGGTCCAGGCCAGCCATCTTTCATTCCCCTTCTGGCTCTGCTTCTGACTCTCTGTACTTCCACATCATGCCCCTATGATGGGTCCCTTCCTCCCCCTACACTCCAAAGTCCCACTTTTTCAGTTCCATTTGTGTGTCACCTTCCTTCAGTAGAATGTAAGCTCTCAGAGGACAGGTACTGTTCTTTGGCTTGTTTCTGTATCCTCAGCACTTAGCACAAGAAACTGGTGCATAATAAACACCTAACAAGTGCTTCTTGCCTATCTTTCTGCCTCTGAATCTAGTTCTATCCCTATTCGTGCTTCTACCCTCCTGAATGGCCATGGGCCAATCCCCTAATCTCTCTACATTTCATATCTCTTATCAGTAAAACATGGGATTAGATGAAATGAACCTGAGGTTCCTTTTAGCTCTGATATTCTATATTCCATGTTCTAAGACCCTTTTCAACTCTAAAGTTCTATGTTCTAGATTCTAAGGCTATGTTAATCAACTCTTCTATGGTTCCATTCAGCATCCAGGGACTTCTCAAATTAAAATGCCTCTCCCTGACCACCAGGCCTCTCCAGAGATTGTCTCCGCCTATTAAAAGTGAGCCCCTTAAAGAAAGGATGTGCATTTGTGCCCAGCACTTAATAGCTGTACTTGCCAATTAGTCAAGTATTTAATAAAAATTCTCTTTTTAAATTCACATACTATTATTATTATCATTTTATTCTAGCATGCACATTCTAGATCCTAAGGCCTTTTCCAGCCTTAATATTCTATGTTCTATGTTCCAAGATCTCTTCTAGTTCTTGCCATCTGAGCCTATGGGAAACTTGCATCACAACGAACATTCTTTCATAATTATCTCCTGGGTTTGAGAGCCAGAAAGAGGCTGAACCCAAGGACTGACTGACTTAACATGATGCTTTCCAAAGTCATGCCAATTCAACATCATTGAAGAGAATTATTGAGTGCCTACCATTGTGCAGAGATAAAAAGGTAGGGTGTCTAGCATCACAAAATTGATGTTCTAATGGGGGGGGGGCGTAGCATGTATGCAAAGAACTATATTAGATGAGCAAACCTGATAGGAATCTAAGAGATTCTAAGTTCCTTAGGAGTGAGATGTATGTTTTATTTGTCTGCATAGCCCTGGTACCCACTATAGAGCCCTGGATATAGAAAGTGCTTCATGTTTATTTAATTGAGTTGAATTTGGATAGAAATTCAAGTGCAAAATGGAGGGTGGAGGGGGGAAGAGTTGAACAAGATGACATCTAGGATTCCAGTTATAAATGTTATGGTCCTATGACCCTTTCTATGAACCAAATCCTACATGAGGTACACAACAAAGGAGAGATTGGTTCCAGATAGGAAATAATAAGGTAAGACAATGGAGGAAGTGGCATTTGATCTGGGTTTTGATGTATGGGTAGGTTTTCAGTCCCCTTGAGTTAAGTTGTGGGGAGGGAAGCTGGAATGGGGAGGGGGTGTTATTTTGGCCTTGCCTATCTTCCCAGTGTCAGTGGGAATTAAAGGACCCATATTTCTCTTGTAACATTTAAGGACTAGCAACATCATCTTCAGATGAAGCTTTTTAAATTCTGCATTTCATTTCTGGACAACTGGAAAGTCTCTATAAAGCAACAAATACATCCCCCCTCCATTTGTCACCCCCCTTCCTATGGCTTCACAATTCCTCAAACAATCCCAGCATCAAAAGGAGCCATTTCCCACACTGCCTCCAGGCTTCCAACCCCAAGCATTCCTGCATCCCTCTGCCAATTACGGCAGCTGAGTTACAAATTCATCAGCCTATGGACTTAAAAAAGAAGGGGGGACCAAGCCCTTGAGGAGGAGGGATGCTGACAGGCATTATTACTGGAAACTTTCAAAGGGTTGTCTATGCAGTTTAGGCCTTGCTTAAAATCTTGAAAAAAATGTTTTTCTCCTGAATTGAGCCAAGCTGTTAATAATGTAGCAGTGTGCCTGGTTTTTTGGTTTTGTTTTGTTTTTTTCATTTGAACAAACACATGTGCAAAAAGATTCTATTTAAACACACACAGAGACACACACACAGAAACCCTGCCACTCAGACCGGCTTTGAACATGTTGTTATATAGCTCGACTCACTCAGGGCCACCTCCCTCTGCTGTTTATGCCAGTGGAACACTGTCAACAGCTCCTGCCAATGCCCTGGTCCTGCCTGGCTGACTGACCTCCAGTATTTATGATGGCATGTGAAATTGATTGTGGTCGAAAGATCCGTACTGGAATAAAGTGAGCTTCTCAATTATTGCTGGGAAAATAAATCTCTTTTTCCCAGGGATCCCCTGGAGGGAAGGCAGCATAACCCCAGGTTCAAGGGAATAGATATTTCGAGTTGGCAAAGTACAGGTGACTGTATTGTAATGATTGTCAAGTTATAAGATTCCTGGGGTCAAGTGATTTTCTCCCCTGCACTCCTTCTCCCTCCCCCCCTCTCTGCTCCTCCCTCACTGAACAATCAGGAGGTGGTGTTCCAACAACCTCTTCCATTGTGAACACAATGCTGGCTCCCCTTCCTGACCCAGCTGATACATGACAAATAGCTCCCTCTCAAACAGGCTATGGGTATTCCCAATACTTTGTCACAGGAAATATGCAGGAAGTGTTAATGGGGTTACAGAAAGATTAATAGACCTCTCAGGGCGCCTGCGCCCAACTGGCATTTCTTTCACAGAAAGCCATCAGCTAAGTAGAATTTAATGATGGGACATAACCCATTAGAACAATGCTGAGACAACCTCTTTCTACTGGGCTTTAATTCTATTTCTCTTCCTGAGATGGCAGAGTTTTCCCCAGCAGGGAAAAGAAGGTAAGGGAGCTATGAAAGGAGGAGAAAGAATCTTGAATTTAGAGTCCCAGGAGCATAAGACCATAGAATTGAAAACCAGAAAGGATATTAAAGTTCTTATAGTCCAACACTTTCACTGCAGAATTCTTTTTTTAAATGAGGCCCAGAGAAAAGTGGCTTATGACGTCATGAGATTGACAGCCAAAAGAGACCTTACGGAATATCTAGTCTGATACCCTCATTTTATGTAAAGGAAAATGGTGGCTCCAATGAAAGAAGGAAATTTGTCTCAGGACACATACAGATTAAACATAGTAGAGACAGAATTCAGATCCAAAACCTCTGGCTCCAAAGTAGTACTCTTAGCACAATTCTAGGAAGACCTGAGTTTTGATTCCATCACTGATGCTCACTGTATGTGATCTTGGACAGTCATTTCACTACTCTGGGCCTTACCTTCCTCATCTGTGAAATGGGCACTAGTACTTCATAAGGATGCAATGAAAACACTTTATGAACTTTAAAGGCACGTTGAAACGTAAACAATTACAATTATTCAGAAGCCCACTGAGATTTGTTAAGAGCCATATACAACATTCTCCCAGGGAGGTGGTTGCAAGGAGAGGGCACACGGTTCATTGCTCTTCACTGTTCATCCCCAAATCTGTCCAGGGGCAAGGCCATGCTCTGGGGCTTCCATGGACTGAGTCTAGGAGGACTCTATGAGGCATGAGGGATAAGGGCCTATACCAGGTTGATAGCTGGTAGAAGATGATGGTTGATGGTTGATAGAAGTAAGAAGGAGACATATGAGAAATAAGATAATGAGTTTGGCTTTGAACATATTGAATTTAAGATATCTATAGGACATCTTAATTTGAGATGTTCAGTATACAGTTGTAGATGTATAAAACTAGATGTTAGGCAAAAGGATAGGGCTATATAAATAGGTCTGAGGATCCTTTGCACAAAGATGATAGATAACTTCATCCATGAGAGCCAATGAGATCACCAAGTGATACAAGATAGAAAAAGAAGAGAAGAGAGCCCAGGACAAAACCTTGGGAGAAACCCACAGGTAGTAGGTAGGACCTGGATGAAGATCCAGCAAATGAGACTGAAAAAGTAGTTAGACAAGAGTAGAACAAGGAAAAATCAAAAAAACCTAGAGAGTAGATGGTATTAAAAAGAGGGGAAGAAGAAGAGGAAGAGGAAGAAGAAGGAGGATGAGGAGGAGGAGGAGGTGATAAATTGTGTCAGAGGCTGCAGGAAAGTCCAGGAGGATAAAGACTAAGAAAAGACCATTAGATTTGCAATTAAGAAATCATTAGCAACTTTGGAGAGAGCAATTTCAGTTGAATAATAAGATTGGATCTGTCTTCAGAGTTTATAATGGAAATAAAAAAAATTAGAGGGACACATAATAAAGAGCTTTATCAAGGAGTTTAGCCATGAAAGGAATGATATAGGGCAATATTTAGTGGGGTGACAAGATCGAATGAGCATTTTTTTTAAGGATACAGGAAACATAATCATGTTTGTAAGCAGAAGGGAAACAGCCAGTAGGCAGGGAGAGATTGGAGATTACTGATAGCAGGGATGACGAGGAGGTGGTGTGGGGATGAAGGTGGAGAAAACACTATAGGATAGAATGGAAGGGGATGAGATGGGATGGAATCAAGGGAGCATGTAGAGAGGTAAAAGGGTTTGTCTTGACAAGAAGAAGAGCTACTCTTCATGAAGCAGGAACAAAGGAGAAGATAGCAAGGAAAGACAAGCAGAAAAAAAATCCAATCTTGGGGTGGCTAAGTGGTGCAGTGAATAGAGCACCATCCCTGGAGTCAGGAGGACCTGAGTTCAAATCCGGCCTCAGACACTTCACACTTACTAGTTGTGTGACCTTGGGCAAGTCACTTAATCCCAACTGCTCTTTCTTCCCTGCTCCAAAAAGAAAAACAACATATCTAATCTCTCTTCTCCAAGCAAGAGAATTCAGCTATCCTATCTTTCCTGGCCACTGGTCCCCACCTTCTCTTTTCCATGATAAATATCTCTAGTTTCTTCAGCCAGTCTTCATGTGGTACATTCTCCAATCCCTTTAGAATCCTGGTCTCCCTACTCTGGACATTATGGGATTTGTCAATGTTCCTCTTAAAATGCTAAAGCTCACTGCATGTAATGTCAGATTTTTTAATATGCCGGGCACTTTTCTTAAACTGTTCTTTTTTCCTCTTCCTTTTAATTCTCCGTTATGAAGGATGGTTTTCTAGTTAGAAGAAAGAGGGGGATATTCAGAAATATAAGTGATGTGAAAACAAATTACCAATAAATTGTATCTAATTTTTAAATTTATTTTTAATGTGGTTCTTAGAACTTAATGAAAAAGATAAAATCCATTTTGACAGTTAAGAGCACATCAGTCAACATACCTAAACAGAATACATTTGAGGAGAAGGAGGAGGATGTAGAATACTGAAAAAAGGCCTGGACCAAGAGCCAGGATACCTGGGTGGTAGTCTGAGTTTTGCCACTAACTCTCTATTTAACTTGGGTAAATAACTTTCTCTTTCTGTTTCTCAGCATCCTCCTCTTTAAAAGAAGGAGATGGATTAGATGGTCCCTAAAATCCTTCCCAACACTAAGATTCTGTGTTTATTACAGTATAGTCCTTTCTTAGTCCTACCTTTCTACTTTCTGTTCTCCAACACTTTGATACACTAGAACACAAAGATTGATGATGATGGAAGATAGACATATCCAACCAGAACAATGGTTGGTAATTAACTTTAACAAATGCTTATGTTGGATTTATTCATCTTGAGGGAATGAGACTAGAACCTACGTATGCTTTCTTCTTGGCTGTGGTAATCTGGTAAGGTATTGTAGTTTATTAGAGTATAAACTCCTTGAAAGCAAGAAATGTCTTTCTTTTAATTTATATTTGTATCTCTAGTGCTTAGCGCAGTGCCTGATATATAGTAAGTGTTTAATAAATGCTTATTAACTGGAACAAATATCTTACCATAAGACTTAACTGCAAAAGTAAAGACATGTTAGTATGCCCTTTGAGAGAATAAAAACATTCTGGGGAGCCTTCTAAATTCATTCACATGTTCACAAGAGTAAGGGCTAAAATCAATCCCAGATATAAAAATCTAAAGGTCTAAAATCATTTGTATCATTGGGGCAATGTTAATATGGGGGAGGGGCAATGTTAATATGGGGGAATGCTGACAACAGACTCAAATGGTCATTGTGCTTCTGAGATTCTTCCTGCTCCTTTAGGAAGCCACAGAAGGAAGAGAGAACTCTGGCTCTATCACTTGGATTTTCATACCTTCTCAGAATCATAGAGGCAGTACAGCATAATGAGTGCTAGCCTCAACACCAGGCAGTTCTGAGTTCAATACTTTGATACATACCAGCCATGGGCCCCAGGGCAAGTCATTTAACTTCTCAATGGCCCTGGCAGCTCTTTAAAGACAAAAAGTGTCAGAGAAGATGCCACTCAGCCTTAGGGGAAGGACTTTCCTCCTGGGGGAGGCCCCTGTATCCCATGTCCAGTCGCTATCCAATCTCCTCAGAATCATAGACTTTCACAAGCCATCCAAGTCAATCTGTCTGTAGTTAAAACTCTCCTCTAGGGGCGGCCAGGTAGCACAGCGAGTAAGAGCACCGGCTCCAGTGTTGAGTAGACCTGGAGATCAAATCCCAGGCTCAGACACTCAGCACCCACCCAGAAACACCTGGCCGTGTAACCTTGAGCAAGTTACTTAACCCCAATTGCTTAGGGGTGGCCAGGTGGCTCAGCGAATAAGGGCGCCGGCTCCAGTGTCGGGATGATCTGGATCAAGTCCGGGCTCAGATACTCAGCACCACACCCAGAAATAATAACTGGCCGTGTCACCTTGAGCAAGTTACTTAACCCCGATTGCTCAAAAAAAAAAAAAACTCTCCTTTATAAGATCCCCCAAAAGCACTTATCCAGCCTTCTCCCCCACACCTCAAATGAGGGAGAATCCACTCCCTCCTGAGTCAGTCTGTTCCACTTTGGGGAAGCTCCCATGATTAGGCAGCTTTATTTTGCCACCAACCTAAATCTGCCTCTCTGCCATTTCCAACCTCTACTCCTAATTCTGCCTTCCAAGCCCCAGCAGAACAAGCCTAATCCCTCCTTCACATGACAGCTCTTCCATTTAACAAGTATTTGTTGAGAGGAAGAATGAAAAAGACTGGAATGTGAAGGCAGAGGATCTGGGTCTGCCCACCCTGGCCATGCTGCTGTCTACCAATGGGATGTTGGAAAAGTCATTTCACATCTCTTGGCATCAGTTTCTTCATCTTTTATATGGAGGTACTAGACAACTTAACAACAACAGCATTCATACAGTGCTTTAAATATGGCAGCTAGGTGGCTCAGTGGATAGAGTGCCAGGCCTGGGGTCAAGAAGATTCATCTTCCTGAGTTCAAATCTGGCCTCAGACACTTACTAGCTGTGTGACCCTGGGCAAGTCACTTCACCCTGTTTACCTCAATTTCCTCATCTAAAAAATGAGCTTAAGAAGGAAATGGCAAAATACTCCAGTATCTCTGCCAAAAAAAAAAACGGGAATGGGGTCACTATGAGTCAGCTGTGGCTAAAAAAAAAAAAAAAAACAACTACTGAACAATAAAAAACACTTTAAGATTTGCAAAGTGCTTGACGTGTGTTAACTTATTTGATCAAAATTTATTTGCATTTGTAAAAATAACCTATAAGATCCCCTTCAATTTTACGTCTATAGCCTGTACACTGCTCCAAGGAAGAAATGAAACATAGTGGCTGCCCTCAAGGAGCTCACAGTCTTTTGAGGAAAACAGCTAGAGCTGCTATGATAAATGTTTAACAACTGACTCTTTAAGAGGAAAAAAAAATGCGTGTCCTACACACCTTTAGATTTAATCTGCATCATTAGCATTTTTCCAACACTTTTTAAAGTCTAGACACTCAACAAAATAAGAAATTAATAGGATTTGTAGGATTTACTTCTTTCCAAGGTGTAAGTTCTTGCACTGACAATTTAACAACTGGCTCCAGCACACCCTTGGAACAACACTCACATATAAAATAATTGGACACGGAATCCTGAATTTGAAAGTCAGCACAGCATAGTGCTGGAGCTCTTAATCTTTTCATGTGACATGGACCCCTTTGACAGTCTGGTGAAGCCAATGAACCCTTTCTCAGAAATAATATTTTAAATGAATAAAATAAAATACATGGGATTACAAAGGAAACCAATTATATTAAAATACAGTCATCATAATATTTTTTAAAGAAAAAGAACACGGACCCAATACAGTAGACAGAGTGCTTGCCTCTGAGTCAGGAAGACCTGGGCTGATGTCCTGTCTCTGACACATACTGGATTGGTGGCCCTGGGCATTTAAATCACTTACCTTCTCTGTGCCCTAGGCAGCTCTCTAAGACTATAAAGGGCTGATCTGTATTAGTAGAGGGAATTTCCTCAACTGAGATTTCCCTATATCAATTAAATCACAAGTCTAGCCCTTAAACCCTATCACAGATCTAGCACTTGATAGAACCCTGGAGGCCATCTAGACCAAACCCTTCATGTTATAGATTAGAAACTGAGGCCCAGAGAAATTATTTATTCAAGGTCACACATGCAGTGAGTAGCAGAACCAACATTTAAAACCAGGTCCTCTGAATCCAGATCCAGCATACTTTCCATTATAAAAAATAAAAAATAGAGTACATGTAATCTCCACTGACCCTCTCCTCCAAAGCTTCATCATTACATTTCCTCCAATGTAATAGTGACCCAAAGCTATTCCTAGGGAGCACAAGCTCCATCCACTACCACCTAACTGGAAGGTTTCAAGATTTGGCACAGGAATGGATTCTGAGCATTTCATCAGATGACCATCATCTTAGGTTAGAAGCCCATCACCAAAGCACTGATCATCAGTATTTAATTGGTAGATTTGGCCATAGCAACTCAAGAAAACTCTATAGGCCTTCTCATGGATCCAGAATCGAAAGGGGCCATCTCTTGTTTTACAACATCCTTGTTTTACAGATGAGGAAACCAAGGACCAGGGTGGATTTTTTTTATCCAAGTTCATACAGGGAGTAAATGTCTGAGTTAGGATTTGAACCCAGGTTTTCAGAATCTAAAGTCAATGCACAGCACTAAGAGGCTATAACATACAGAGGTGGAGGAAGTACTATTTTTTTGTATCCATGCAATTACATTATTAAAAACCTTGAAGTGAATCACTAAAGCCTTGAAGTGAAAAATAACCAAGTGTCCACTCCTTTGGTATGAAAAATATGTACATACCCTAGACACAGCTCATCCCAGCTCAAGAAAGTAGATCCTTAAATTTCAGTGTCAGCATTTATACCTCCAAAATTGGCAATTGCTACAAATCAGGGCTTGATTTATTGTTTTATTGATTGTCTAGACTTAAGAAAATGATGGAGACAATGCTAACAATACAGATTAAACTTTAATATGTGTTTTGCTATGCGTTTTTTCTCAGAGAGCTGGTTGTTAAACATTTATTATCTCACATTTGCTCTAGACAGAAAATAAAGACATCTGGGCCCACTGGCAATGCCAGTGCTTCAGAGGAAGGAGAGGATGCAGCTAATATGCTGCCCTCATAAAAGAATGCATTCTTAGGAACATTCTCATGTTCCATGAGAATGAAAAAGTGGATGGATGCATGCATGCATGGATTGACGGGTGGATGCATAGATGGATGGATGCAGGGATGTATAAAAAATAAATTTATTACATGCTTACTATGTGCCAGAGAGACAGCTAGATGGTACAGTGGATAGAGTGCCAGGCCTGGAGTCAGGAAGACTTTTCTTCATGAGTTCAAATCCAGCCTCAGACACTTACTAGATATGTGATCCTGGTCAAGCAACGTAATCCTCTTTGCCTCAGTTTCCTCATCTGTAAAACGAGCTAGAGAAGGAAATAGCAAACCACTCTGGTATCTTTGCCAAAAACAAAACAAAACAAAAAAACCAAATGGGGTCAAATGGGGTCACAAAGACTCAGACACAACTGAAAAACAATTCAACAACAACATGATGTTCCAGACAGTATGGTAAGCACTTATGGATACAAGCACAACCAAGACAGTCCTTGACCTCAAGGAGCTTGCATTTTAATATGGAAAGACTACGCATCTAAGGGAGTGTTGACCAGGGAGCAATAAGGAAGATAAGGATAAGGATAGGGAAAGTCAGAGGGAATGATGCTTAGAGTAGTTGTTGTTTGTCCTTCATTCTCAGAGAGGACCATGGCACCAGGGAGGTGATGCCATGCCTGGCAAGTGAATTGGATTTAAGTGAGGGAGAGCTGTGCAAAGTCACCAGCCTCACTTTATCCTCCAGAGCCATCTGGGTCCAGTGGCCAGATATCAATCAGGATGATTAGAGACGGCCCCCCACTTGGAGTAGTACGGCAAATGATTTAGACATACTTTCCAGGAATGAGAGCATTGATTTGGTTACTATTCTTAGAGAGATGTGAAGCAAACCATTATCCCACCATGCTCCTCTTCCTAATGTATTCTTCTCTTCCCTCTCCCCCCCTCCCCACTCCCATTCATCTTAGGATCATGGACTTAAAGTTGGAAGGAAATTTAGAAGTCATCAAGCTCATCCATCATTTTATAGATGAGCAACAGAGGCCCAGAAAGCAAATGACTTTCCCAAAGTCAAACAGGTAATAATAAGATTAAGTGTATATAGCACTTTAGGGTTTGCAGAGTACATCCCCTCATTTGATCCTTATGACAACACTGGGAGGTAAGTGTTATTGTTATCCCCATTTTACAAATGAGGGAACTGAGGATCTAGGAGGTTAAGTGACTTGCCAAGAGTCATACAGCCAATAAGTGCCAGAGGCAGAATTCAAATCCAGGTCCTCCTCACATCAAGGGCAGTACTCTTTCCGTTCTGTCGCTTTGCTTTTATTTTCTATTCACGTCATTAAAAAATTAAATTTTCAATGATTTGTCAGTATATGTAGAATTTGCACTGAGATCCTCTGACTTCATATGTATGTGAACTCTTCCAACTTAGGACAATTGCTATAATACCATCTCCTGTGTAACTCCTTGGATTTACTGATCCTGTAATTTCCGTTTTTGTCAAAGCACAGAATTCCCTTTTTCTCTCCCAGGCCATAACTCTAACAACTACCATACTAGTTAGTGTTTTCTAATTAAGGAAATTTTTCCCTCCTTATATTAATTCAATCCAATTTTAAGTCAACAAAATTTATGAAATGCCTACTCTGTGCTAGGCTATTAATAAATTATGATTAGTTGATTGATTAGGGATACAAAAATGAAAAAAAAGGCTGTTCCTGTTTTCAAGAAGTTTATACTCATAGTGATGTGCCATTCACTCAAATAATAATGGTCAAACATTCAGTCATGAGGACAACAGAGAGAATGAGGTAAACCGAAGAGGGAAGGATCCTCTCCAGATGGCAGGACAAGGGAAAACTGCATGAGAAGATAGCACTAATCAAGGCCTTGAAGGAAGGGCCAGATTTTAGCAAGCAAGGATAAGGAGAGAGTGTATTCTCAGCATGGGGGAGCACCTGTGGAAATTCATAGGCAGGAGAGTGCAGTGAGGCTGCTGGAAAGGTCAAACTTGACCCATCCCACCCCCACAATGGTGAAAAGGGCAAGCAAGGAAGGTGCTTAAATGTCAGGCTGAAGAATGTATATTTTACCCTATTGGCAATAGGATAAAAAAATCAATGGTACTTATCAATGCCCCTCCTCCACACTGTGCAGGTGGAGGGGCAAGGGGAGGGCAGAAGTCCCACAGGAGTTCACATTAGACTAGCATGATCTAAGCAGCCTTCAGAGAAGTGAAACTTAAGCCAGGATTTCAAGAATAAGGATTGGAGTAGATGGAGAGGAGGACATTCCAGACTAGAAAGATCCTAAAAATTACGGAAACATGTAAAAAGATCCAGGCGTATTGCATAAATTCAGGGAGAAAGGCATCAATCCTCTATTCTCTAACTCCTCTCCTCCCCACCCCCACTTCACTGCAACTAGAGCAAAATCCCATACTCCAGACCCTAAGGCAGTGAGAAGACCTGCCCATACCCCATATCATGCCCAGAAACAGGACACGGTGCCTGGGTAGAGAGAGGAACAGGGTCTGTTATCAGCCCCTGGTGCTCTGGGAATGTGACCTGAATAAACCTATGAGCTACTAAGTGTCTGCCCTCTGTACATTAAACATTTATATAGGGCTTTATGGCTTCCATTCAGCAGGGTAATTGGATGCCAATTCTTAATATCCCTTTTATCTCCTTTCTATTTGAGAAGCAGCAGAATGTGTCCCTTTCTCTTTCCTTCACTGTGAATCCTCTGCTGGTGGACCAGCCACCCTTGTCCTTTGGAAAAGACCTCAAAGAAATAAGAGATGTGACTACAAAGTTATGAAATGGTTCAACAAATGTACAAGAATTTATTTCATCCATAAATGGCTTGAACTAGGGTAGGGACAGCTTTAGATCATGGAAGTTTAGAATGTTCATGCTGAAACGGGCATTAGAACATGGAACTTAGAATGCTGGAACTCCATCATTTCAAATAGATTTGGGATAGAAGGTGGGTCCTAGGGTATTCTAGTCACCAGTGAATGACAATTCTAGAATGACCAGTGATTTTTCCAACTGGATTGTATTGATATTTTGTTTTGCTTTGTTTTAAAAGCATGTGCAATGCCCTCGTGCTTTTCCAAAGAGAAGTATGTATCAGCACAGATTCATCCACACAAACATGCAAAACAGGACTCTGGGCCTACCACTTACTAGAGAGGAAACATGGAGAGAAACTGTCAAACAAATAGATAAGTCTAGGGACTCCCTCTTCTGATGGTAATTAGATGAAGAGAAAAGGAGGCAGAGATTTTCACAAACACTATTTTGCCTCTTAATAATGTTTTGTGTTTGTGATCTAAAGTAAACTCCAGAGAAATATTCCCAGACAAGAGTAGAGACCTGACCAGAAGGTTTGGTTTGGTTTTGCTTTTCCTTCCTTTCAAATAGGTTTGTGCCCTGAAGTTGTTAAAGTTCCATCCCCTTCCTTCCTCTTTGTCTATTCCAAAGGTGGGGAACCTGTGGCCTCCTCAGCAGCCCTTGAGGACCTAGAGGGTCATATGTAGCCTGAAGGCATGGCTCTCTTCTCTCATCAATCTATGCCTGGCCCTTGAAGCTCAGATCTGGACACCAGTTCCTACTTTTGCCACTGAGTCCCATCATGTGACTTTGAATAAGTCACTCCTCTTCTCCAGACTTCTGCTGCCCCCTCTGCAAAACGGCGGGTTACGTCCAGATTTGTGGTCAGAAACAGGAAATGCTAGATCTATGCTTGATTCTGACCTGTACTCAGAGAATGAGTTTGTCCCTGTGTTTCAGCCCATCTCCTTACTGTCTGCTAACCACAACACATAGTGAATCTGTAGACCTGAAGACAGAGGAGCTCAGGCCTACAGCTCTCATAGCCTCACCATCCCACTGTCCTCCTCACTGTCCAAAGGGAAGTCTCAAGAGCAGGAGACCCATGGAGCCTCTTTTTCTTAAGTCAGCATTGCCCCCAAAGGCTTATTTTCACTATTCCTCCCCCTACTTGTACCTCTACGATCTCTCATCTCATACTTCATCATCCTGCCTTCTAAAGTGACAATGAATTAATCTGATCAACTCTTTGCATTGATGTAACCATGACAGCAGGGTCTAGGAATTCCTTAAATCCTTTTCTTCAGATCCTAAAGCCATGTACAGAATCTCTAGCAAGGGGCTTCTGGAGACATTAAATGTTGGTTATATTAACTTGTATATATTGAATAAAATAGCTTTAAAAGTATATAAAACTACCAATAAAAATCAGTGTGAATTCTCTGGAGCATCAAGTGAAAACACACACACAGTTATATGACCAGTAAATAGCAGAATTGGGGGATGAAACTAAGTTATGTGAAGACAGAGCTGGTGGTTTTGCTACTAAACCAAATGGTCTCGTTTTACAGATGTGAAGACAGAGGCGATATAACTCATCCAAAATGATCCACCTGATAAGTGGCAGAGTCAGGTTAAGGCAATCTCTGAATATCAGAAAGGCTGTCAAATGAAAGAGGAAGAATGCTTGCTATTCTTGGCAGAAATAGAAGCAATGGGTGGAAGCTACAGAGATAGGCTTATGCTTGAGGTAGGGAAATATGCCCTAATCACTAAGTCATCATGCATTTATTAAGTGTTTAATGTATGCCAGGCACTATGCTGAGTGCTGTGAATACTAATACAAGCAAAAAGAAAAACAGACCCTGCCCTCAAGGAGCTCACGTTCTAATTGGAGAGACAGCACATAAAAGAAATCTAAAAGACAGGAAGGAAATGGGGGGTCATATACCCATATGAGGGCTATAGAGAAGTCCAGAGAGTCGGGAATGGAACCAGAGCCAGGAGTGAAGGAGTTGGCATGGAGCTGGTCTATATACTTCCTCAAAATGAAGGTTTTCATAGGAATTTATCAAACAAAGGAAGGGACTAATGGGGTGACATGAAGGCTATAGATAATTAGCACTATCCCAAAGTCAAATGGAATTCCTTGGAGATAGTGTCTTTGGTTACTAAGTTCTCCAAGCAAAGGCTGGATGACCACTGATTGGGTATATTGCTAAAGGTTCTTTTTCTGGAATTATTGCTGTTGTTGTTCAGTCATTTCAGTCACACCCAACTCTCTGTGATCTTGTTTAGTATTTTCTTGACAAAGATACTGGGGTGGTTTGCCATTTCCTTCTCCAGCTCATTTTACAGATAAGGAAACTGAGGCAAACAGGGTCAAGTGACTTGCCCAGGGTCATGTAGCTAGTAAGTGTCTGAGACCAGCCCTTTATCCACTAAGCTACCTAGCTCCTCTAAGGATTAGCTTGCCCCTAAGGTCCCCTGCAACTCAAAGATTCTATGGTGAGTTACTAAGTTTATAAGGCATAAGAGGAAGATGTTAGCTGAAGCACAGGACAGACTTTTAGAGGGGAATGGGAAAATGTATCAAGGTACTAGGGTTTACTGTTATTTTTTGAGGTGAGGCAGGAAGGATTTACACTTCAATTGGTTGCTTACAGCCTGGTCACCTGGTGGCCTCAGGCCTCTGTGTGCCTTGGGGGGGGGGGGGAGCAGGAGATACACACTCACCCTAGCAGTTGTCTCCTTATTTTATCTAGCTCCTGTTTGAAGGAGCCAGTTACCCTGGGGAAAGGCAAAGGGAGAATTGGTTTGACCCTGAATCAAATCAACAAACATATTTTGTGTCCATTGTGCATAAAGCCCTGGGCTAAACCCAAGGGAGAGGCAAAGTGAAGATTAGAAATGGTCTTATACCACTGTGGAGATTACTGTTAGTTCTTGATGATTACAATACATGAAATCACATGGTAAGTACTTGAGAGAGGTACAGAGCAAAACAAAACACAACAAAAACAAAGAGATTTAAGAAAAGAAAGATTATTACAACTTGGGCCATCAGGGAAGGCTTCATAGATGATGTGACATCTGGGTTAGGCTTTAAAGGAGAGACGGTAGTTCAATAGATGTGACCTTCAAAAATGTCCCCTTAACCAAAGGGAAACTTTAGATAGACTATAGACTAGCCCCTATAGTCCCACTGTCTTGGACCTGAGGAATAGGTGGCCTCCTTCGCTCCCAGATGCCCCACCAAAGCTACAAATGACTAAGTCTACACACATATGTAGACACAAATACAAATGTGCAAGTCCAAGATCTAAAATATACAAGCACCTTATCTATGTATTTACATACATACCTATGTTTGTGCATGGACACTCATACTATACATATAGATATGTAACATATATAATAAAACAAATGCAATATAGACAGATAGGTAATGTTTGTGTGTGTGCACATACACATAGAGAGATGAAGACGCATGACAAAGAGGATTTGAGCAGGAAATGAAGTCCCTGTAAGATTCATGATACCAGCAGAGGCCTCACTCATGACCAGTGATGAGGCAATAGGTCATACCTAGGAGGTGACACACTCCAGAAAGAGACAGAAGGTTAGTACCTGAGTCATGTACTGGGAAAATCCTACCAAAGTTCAGGTTAAGAACAAAAGATCAAAAAGACCAACACATTAAAAGATTTGGCATCAAAATCAAGGCACTAGATAGGGAACAAAACAGAGCTGTAATTACCACAGGGCAATGAGGACATTTCACCAGGATTTCAATTACCCTTCTCTCAGAAGCAAGTTGCTCTAGAAGTCAGGGGTCATCAGTAGAACACATAGGCTCACCCAAGAAAATGCCAAAAATATTGTGTCACTCACTTCTTATAGCCCTGTCTGATTATTCTCTTCTTCACTCAGTATCATAGAATTTCAGAGATTTAAGGGATCTTGGTGGCCATGTCCCATGTCCCAATGCATGTCCCAAGAAGATGTTCCGGACTACAACACAGCTGACAAATGGTCATCCAATTCTTGAAGGAAGACATCTAGTGAGAGGCAAGCATATATTAAGTCCCTACTATATATTAGTCACTGTGCTAAGTGCTGAGGACACAAAGAAAGACAAAAACATCTCAAAATAAAAATGAAAAAAATCATTCCTTGCTCTCAAGGCACTCACAGTCTAATGGGGGAGACATCATGTAAGCAACTATGGAAAGACAAAATTCATGCAGGATAAAATGAAGATAATCAATAGAAGGAAGGCTCTAAGGTTAAAGGGGCTCCTAAAAGGCTTTTTGTTGAAGGTGGGGTTTTAGCTGAGACTTGGAGAAACCCAGGGAGGCCAGAAGATGGAGATGAGTAGAGAAAATTCTAGGCATGTGAGACAGTTAAAATCTCCAGAGCTGGGAGATGGAACAGCAAGGAGTCCAATGTCACTGGATCACAGAGTCCGTGGAGGGGAATCAGGTATAAAAAAAAAAGCCCATTCCACTTTACTTTTGTCTAGTTCTATAAAGAAGTTTTTTTTCCTTATGTCAAGCCTAAATTTCTCTCTTCAACTCCCATCCCTTGCTCCTAAGCCAGCCCTTTAAAGGCCAAGATACAGGGGTGAGGAACCTGTGGTCTCATGGCCAAAGGTCCTCAAGTGTGACCCTTCAACTGAATCCAAACTTATGAACTTGAGGACCTAGTTTGGATTTACAAGTTTGGATTCAGGCAAAGGACTGCACTTGAGGACCTAAAGAGTGACACATGGCCTTGAGGCCACAAGTTGCCCACCCCTGGGAATAAGCCACAGCACTTCAAGTATCAGAAGGTCCCACCAATCCTCTCACCCCAAATAGCCTCTTTTCTAGTCTAACCACTCCAATTTCCTTCAAGCAATTCTCATATAGCATGATTTCAATGCCCTTTGCCATTTAATGGATGCTGACCTCTGGAGGCTTTCCATTTTAACAATATGTCTCCTTCAAGATGAAACACCTTATTCTAGTTGTACTCTGACCAGGACAGAGTATAGCAGGACTACTTTCTCATTATTCCTTGAGTCCATCCCTCTCTTCATGCAACCTAAGAAGACATTCACTTCTTGACTGCCATATTACAGCTGATTCATACTGAACCTAGGACTGTTTTTTCTTAATGATTTTCTACAACCCCATAATAGTAGTGACATGTTGTCAGAACAAAACTACTGATGTAATCACTTCCTCCCTATGTTTATAGCTATTCAGTAGGTCAGAGGCTAATTGTGGTTGGATAGGGATCTGCAAGAATTAATCCTTTTTGAAAGCATTGATTCTAGACATGCTGGTCATTAAAGGGTCATATGTTGATGGGTTCTGGGACCTAATACAAATGCAGACTGACTCATGCAAGCCCACAGGCATGCATGCGCACACACACACACACACACACACACACAGCAATGTCAAGTGGTCTAGGTCCACTGCTTTAACATATCTCTAAGACAAGACGCTGGTCTCCTGCCCACTGTGTGCCAGTGACTATCAGTGTCAAGATAGGGTTGTTAACAAATTAAGAATTGGATGAGAATTGATCATCGTAACATCATTGAGGAAGATCTATGCATAGAGGGAGGATGCATACCTTGAGCTTTGTCTGATATCTGGGAAAGGGACAGAAGAATTCTCCATTTTGCACAGAGTAAATTCTTCTTTACATCTAATTTACCAAGTACTCCCATTGAAGAAATGTGAGGCCCATTTAGAAAACTCATTATTCTGTAACACAACAATGATGCAGGGCCTTATCCATCCTTCCGTCAGGAATAGCCCTGTGGGCGACTGTGTAAACTCAGAGGAAAATGGGATATCGATTCATACTCTTAGACACAGAAACACTCACACAGTCAGAGTTTAGATACCTGTAGAAGAATGGCATAAACAGAAGGGAGCTCAGCTTTTCTCTGTGATGATGATGGCAACAAACCCTCATCTCCTCCTCTCAAGTGAGATCCAGGCCTCATTGAATTAGGCTTGCCCCCCAACTTTCCTGTCCTTGTTTCTCCCTGGCAACAGTCAGTGACCCATTGGCCCAGGACTGAAACCTCAGAAACCCCAACAGTTTGGGGATCTGTCTGCTTTGAAACTGCATTCATATTTTAGCAGTTGGTAATTTTTGAATATGAATGAATCCATAAGATATGTCTAACTTTAGCATTGCATTTCATTCTTAACTACAGAATTCTAACAATGTATTTGACTGGACACATTCATTTGTGGAACACTACATATAGGAAATAATGACAGTGAACCAAGCATAAGAAGACTTGGGTTCTGCAAGACACAGCTCTGCCATGAACTGGACAAATAATATTGGTCTTCAACTCTCTAGGTCTCAGATAACATTAATAGGCTGGGCCACACAATCTCTAAGAGCCCTTCCATCCCTACAAATCTCATACCCCGTGTTCTAAAGTCCCTTCCAGATCTAACATTCTGTATCTTATGTTCTAAGGCCTCTTCCAACCCTAACCTTCAACTATGTAGACTATGTTCTAAGGTGCCTTCTAGCATTGATTGAGGTTCTATGATGCTTTGCCTCCTCTCTCCCCTTCTCCTATACATGGAATCAGACACCAAGCCTTTGCCCCTCTTCCTTTGTGATTTTTCTCACATCTATCCCCCCATTTCCATTCCTACTGCCCCTACCCTATCCTCATTACCTACCCACCCACCCCTTACTGGTCTCTCTGTCTCTAGTCTGTCTCCTCTCCAGTAGATCTGGCATATTGTGACTAAATTACCCTATTGACCCAAACATAGACATCTGCATATATAAGCCACAACTCTAAAATGAGATCACACTGGTAGGAAAAATATCCATATTAGTACACACATGAGTATTAGTCATATTACAGACCACACAGGTTATAAGATAGATTTATAGGGAAATGTGATGTCTATCCAGAGCAATACTGTTATCATCATCTTATTTCCCTGCTCAAAAATGTTAGATAAAATCCTGTACAATTTTTTACTGTTACACAGACCTATGATTTTGTAGATATAGAGTTTCCATTGTGGAAATTCTCTCCATTGATGGAAATTAGTAACTTTTCTATAACCATTAATCTTAGTTGCATACAGTACTGAGAGATTATATGGCCATGGTTAACATTGGGCATCTAGATGGTGCAGTGGATAAAACCTAGGCCTGGAGACAAGAAGATCTGAGTTCAAACCTGACCTTAGACCTTACTAGTTGTGTGTCCCTGGGCAAGTCACTCACCTCTGTTTTATCTCAGCTCCTCATCTACAAAATGAGTTGGAGAAAGAAAAGGCAAACCACTCCAGTGTCTCTGCCAAGAAGATCCCCAATAGGGTCACAAAGTCAGGAACAACTGAATGACTTCTACCTTTCAACCCTCAGTATTCCCTGTGTTCTGTGTGATAGTCCTCATCTGCAAAATGGGGATACAGTGGAGAAGGAAATGGCAAACTACTCATCAGAGGCAAATCCAGTACACAGGCCCTTCTGACTTCAATGCAAGCCCACTATACTATACTGCCCATTATTGCATACTATATTCAATCAAAATTCTATTCCAGTTTTAAGGTTCTCACAATCTTCAAACACACACACACACACACACACATACACACACTTTGTCTCCATTGCTACCCTACCCAACACATACTTTTTACTCCCTTCAGGACATCTCCCTTGGTCATCTTCTAATGTGTAACACAAATAGGAAATGCAAGGTCAGAGAAATACTGGGCTTGATTCCTGTCTCTGACACTTAACTGTGACTTTAGGAAAGTTACTTTGCATTTACAAGCCTCAGTGCCCTTACCTGTAAAATGAGAATTATAATACTCACATTACCTTCTTCACAAAGTTGTGAAAATAAAGTGAAATAACAGGTATAACGGACTATATGAAACTTAAAGCTTGATAGAAACCTGAGCTGTTATTTCTAGGAGGATTCCATTTCTGATTCTTGCCCCAGGTCAATCTCAGTAGGTTCCTTCCTGGGAAAAGGAGGCCAGGAGCTCCAGAGGCACACCACAGCAGTGGCCGCAGCTGCCACCTCTCAGCCTGAGGCAGGGGCCAGACCCACCCTCTCCAACCCAGTTCCAACAGAGCTCCCTACTGACCTTTTACTTTGTTTTTGTCATTTATGGGTTGAGAAGTCTGGAAATCACCACAGCTGCTGGTAATTCACTCTCCTAAGGTCTACTCCTGCCAGTCTGGGCCACTGGTTGGGGCTGTGGGTCTGGACCCATGCAGCTCACTTGGGACTGTGCTGGGTTCCCAGCTTGGTGTGATAGACCTTTCCTGTCGGCCTGCCAGGCTGCCTTCAGCAGGAGATTTGTTTCTCTCTGTCACTTTGTGGGTTCTGTAGCTCTAACATTTGTTTAGAATCATTTTTTACAGGTATTGGAGGTGGTTGGAGCTGGAGCTTAGGCATTTTTTACTGCTTTTAACTCTGCCATCTTGGCTCCACCCCCTCTTAGAAGCTAATTTCACAGACTATACTTGTGTTGCAGTGTTCTGTGGTGCTATAATCTTTAAAGTGCTACAGAAATGTGACATATTATTACAGAACATTATAACTGGAAGAGACCTTAGGACATATAATATCTGAATCAATATATCAATCAACAAGCATTTATGAAATACCTACTATGGAATGCGAGGCACTGTGCTTGGTGTTGGGAATACAATGACAAAAATGAAACAAGATCCTCCCCACAAGGAACTTACAACCTATCAGGTTGACAAAATATATATGACCAAGTATTAAAAAGCATAAATAAATGACATTTTTTGGAACAAGTATCTGATAGAAACATAAAAGGCTTCATTCACATAGAGGGTGGCACTTGAGGAATGTTTTTAAGGAAAGTTATTCTTTACATATATTTTGGAGACAATTGGGGTTAAATGACTTGCCCAGAGTCATGCAGCCAGTAAGTATATGAGGCTAAATTCGAATTCAGATCCTCCTGATTCCAGGGTTGGTGCTCTACACTGCACCACCTAGCTGCCCCAAGAAAGTAATTTTAAGAGAAGGAGGAGAGAAGAAAGGAAAAAGAGGCACAGTGTAAAAACATGGAGGTAGGAGATGCTGTGCCATGTGTGAAGACCAGTTTGGATGGACTAGAAATGACAGGAAATGGGGATTCATGTATAATAAGACTAGAAAGGAAATTTGGGACTAGTTTGTCAAGGGTTTTCTATTTGACCCTAGAGGAAATAAGCAGCTTTTGAAACTTACTGAGTAGGTAAGTGACATGGTGATCTGCACTTAAGGAAAATAACAGTGGCAGCTGTGTGGCAGATGGATTGGGGAGAGCCTTAAGGTAAGGAGGCCATATGGAAATATGTTTTGCATGACTGCACATGTATAACCTATATCAAATTGCCTGCCTTCTCAATGAGGGGTAGGAGAGGGAAGAAGAGACAAAATTTGGAACTCAGAATTTAAAAAAAATTAAAGTTAAGCATTGTTTTTACATGTAATTGGGGGAAATAAAATATTAAATAAAGACAAATTAGTAGCTATAACAGTAGTCCAGAAAAATTTAATGAAGAATTGAATTAGGGTTGCAGTCAGGTGAGTAAAGATAAAGGGATTAATGTAAGAGATATTGTGACAATAGAAAACAAGATTGAACAATTAATTAAGTTTGTGGGGTGACAAGCAAAAGTTCAAGGATAATACCAAGATGGTGAATTTGGGTGACTAGAAGGATGGTGGTACTCTTGAAAAAAAATACTGAAATTTGACGGGATGGGTTTTGGGGAAAAGATAGTGAGTTCTATTTTGTACCTGTTGAGTCTGAGATCTCTCTTGTGCATTCAGTTTGAAATATCCAGCAGACAATTTGAAATGTTCAACTGGATCTCTGGAGAAGCACTGAGGGCGGAATACAGAGATTTAGGTTTCATCTGTATCATAAGGCTTATTGGGCATCATTGGATAATAATAAATAATAATTTATTTTTAATAAATAAAATATTTATTTTATAATAATAATTATAAAAAATAAATAAAAACCCATGGGAGCAGATGAGGACAGCAAGTCAGAGATTAAGAAAAGAAAAGAGCCCAGGACACATCCTTGGTTAATACCCACAACTAGGGTGTATTATATGAATGATGAACCAGCCAAAGAGATGAAAATTAAGTAGCCAAACAGGAGAGAGCAAGATCATGAAAGTCTAGAGAATAGCAAGTATACGGGAAGTGAGGGTGTTCAAAAGTGTCAAAGACTACAAAGAGGTCAAGAAGGGTAAGGATTGAGAAAGGGACATCAGATCTGAGAATGAAGAAAAGTGACTTTGAAAACAACAGTTTCAGTTGAGTAGTGAGGTGGGAAGCCAGATTGCAAGAGGTTGAGAAGTGAGTGAATAAAAAAGTGAATAAAGCACAGTAGTTTCATTACTATAGTACTAAATGTAGTGTACACTTTAGAATCAATAATAGAAGTGCATAGTTAAATATCTATATGTTTGTGTGTGTATATATGTATATAAATATAAAGAAGGATTATATATACATGTATGCAATTCTCTTTTTTCCACTCCTCCTATGAGAGGTAGTATAGAATAATGAATAGAAAACTTCCAAATTCCTTGGAATCAGGAAAACTTGGTCTCAAATCCCACCCCTTATACTCCCTGGCTAAGCGACCCTTGGCAAGTGATTTAAATTCACAGTACTCTATACAACACTCTAAGACCAAATATTGCAGAAAAGATGTTGATCTATATTGGTAAAAAGGAATTTGAAAGAGGAGGTGAGATGTATGATGAAAACTTAATGAAATGATAGGTTTTATGGAGGATTTTTTTACGATGGAAGGCAGTAAAGAAGAAGCCACTATAAAAGGAGAGATTGAAGATTAGAAAGGAGGAAGGGATGAATGAAGGCATCATCTCATAGGGAAGGAGATCTAAGATATAAACAGAGGGGTTGGCCTTGGGGAGAAGAAAGAACACCTTTTCATCAGAGACTGGAATAAAGGAAGAGTGAATGAGTGGTTTGGAGAATCACAGAATGGAGAGAAGATGATGCTAATGGAGAATTGTCTATATTTTCTCAGTAATGTATGAGGTGAGTTCATCTCAGAGGGGGGCAATGACAGAGGCTTAAAGAAAGAAGGGAAGGTTTGGAACAGCCATTGTGCAGTGGGATATAGGATCAAACAAGGAGGAGTGAGAGGAATGTTTTACTGCAATAAAGATTATTAATTATGTATTTCTTATTATTAATAATTATTACTGAGATTAGATGTGGAACCAATGTAGTTTGCTGCCTGACTTCCTCCTAGCTCTATTCTTTAGCATGTGAATAGAAACAGAACAGGCAAACAGCAGAATTAATCCAGGGTTGGTTGAAGAGTCAATAGGATAGAGGGGCAAATGATTCAAAAGTAGAGGGCAATATAGAGTTAAATTTCCTAGATAAATAGATTATCTGGGAAAGTACAAGGGATAGGAGGATTAAAGGTCTCTATGAGAACAAAGAATAGGTTTGCTAGTTTTATTTTATTTCACTTTTTTTTACCATTTTCAAAATAATTTTTATTGTCAGAATTCTGTACCTTAGTTCTCCTTCTCCTGTACAGTCTTGGTACCCTAGAGCCGACCAGTGTACCAGACAGCAATGAGATCAGCCTTTCATCCAGTTGGGGAATCTTTTCAAATAGTGGATGATTTTTTAATATGCTGGTGATTACCTCCTCCAAAGGGATTTTCCACAGGATTCATTGACATACATGGGAATGGAGGTCAGAAGTTTTTCTTGTATAGGAAGATATGGAATGAATGGAGATTATTATTCAATAAAAGTATTTCTGAGTTTTCATGATCAAAATGCAAAATTTTTGACAAGATCAAGTGTATGACCATCTCTGGGTATATGTGAAGTTGAGGAGAATGAGAAAATGAAAGGTTAGGATATTTAAGGAATTATCTGCATGAATATGCAAGCATCTCAGTGTATAGACTGGAGCTGAGATAGAGAAGAATAGTGTGAGACAGATACTCAACTCCATGAGAAAAGAGGAAGAATGGCTTGGGGACTTATAAATAACTGCGACAAGGATCACGACTGGGTGATAAATTTGAAGAGAGTGAACCTCAAAGAAGAGGATAGCAAAGGAGCAGTCTGACGGGAAGCAAAGACTTTTTGGACCCCTCCTCCAGGACTAGTACTAGAAGGTATGAGTGAAAATGCTGCCAGCACTGGAGAGGACAGCCAGGGATGCAGTGTTTTCTCAGGGGAGGAACGTCTCTAGGAAAGTGAGAGGATGGAAGAAGTCCAAGAGAAGAGATATAGAAAGAGACCACGCTGGAAGGTACAGCAAGGGCTTGTATCAGCAAGCACCCCAGCGTCCCCAGGGTAGTTGCCAATACAGGTTCTTGGATCTGCTTTGTTAAAGGAAAGCAACTCAAAATGGGTTAACAAGCTTACTTTAATCAGTCAAACATATGTATCATTTACCTAGTTCAGGGGAAAGAGGTCAGCACCCCGAACTTCAGAATATACAGATAGAATTATCAAGACAGAAAAACAGATCAAGTAGACAGTTTCCAAACTGTCCAACTATTACATCCATACCAAATCAACATCTGGGTTTTCAAAGCTGGGGGACTCTCAACAATGGCTTCCCAGAATCCATATCAAATCACAGAATGCTTCTCAAAGTGAGCCCCAAAACAAAGCTACACATCAGGGCTTATATAGCCTTCTCCTGGCTCAGAGAATGTAACAACCTTATTGACTCACTGCCCAATCAAAAAGTATCTACTGAAAAACAAGCCTCCCACCCCAGGCTCCAGGTGTACTTTAGCCTAGGGGCAGGGAAGATCTTTAAATTTACATTCCCATTACAAGGCTGGAGTAAGGCATTGCAGAATTACACTTGAGGTGACTGGGGATTGGAAGTGTGTCTTACTTTTAAAGTGGTATGTATGATTCCTTATCACAAACTCTGGGAGAGAAAGAGGAGGTGTGATATGGAACTGGAAGGGACCTTAGAACACAGAGAACAGAATGTCAAAACTGTTAAAAAAAAATGGAATATTAGAGCTAGAAGTAACCATAGAACACAGGATATGGGACTAAGAAGGGACCTCAGAACATTGAGTGCCACTTTTGGTAGTGGAGCTATGAAATGGTCTGACCACTCTGGAAACCAGCTCAGAATTATGTTTAAAAAACTATTAAACTATCCATACCCTTTGATCTAGCGATATTACTGCTAGGTCTATACCCCAAAGAGATCAAAAAGAGAGAAAACAGACCCCACGTGTACAAAAATGTTTAGAGCAGCTCTTTTTGTGGTGGCAAGGAATTGGAAAGTGAAGAGGTGTCCATAAAAAGGGGAATGGCTGAACAAGTTATGGTGAAATATGATTTGCTATAAGAAATTAAGGGGATAGTTTCAGAAAAAACTTGGGAAGATTTGTATGAACTGATATAAAGTAAAACGAGTAGAACCAGGTGAACAACTTATACAATAATAGCAATATTGTAAAGACAACCAACTTTTAAAGATTTAGGAACTCTAATCAATGCAATGACCAGAAACAATTCCAGCAGACTCATGATGAAATTAATATATACATACATATTTGTATGTACACACACATACACATATATATACTATGTGCTGCACTACGCTAAGCACTTCTCATGTTATCCTCACAACAATCCTATGAGGTAGGTAGTAGAAGAAAGAGTAACATAGTTAGAGGCTGGATTTGAACTCAGGTCTTCCTGACTCCAGGTCCAAGGCTCTAACCCAGGGATGGGGAACCTGCAGCCTCAAAGCCACATGTGGCTCTCTAGGTCCTCAAGTGTGGCCCTTTCATTGCATCCAAACTTCACAGAACAAATCCCCTTAATAAAAGGATTTGTTTTGTAAAATTTGGACTCAGTCAAAAAGGCCTAGAAGGCCACAGGTTCTCCCCTACTGCTCTAACCCCTATGCCGTCTAGCTGACTCAGACAGAGAGCTGATAAACTCAAAGTAAATATTGAGGTATATGGTTTTTTTGGACATAGCTAATGCAGAAATTTGTTTTACATTACTATCTATCTATATCTATTTATATTACATATTTTTTCTTGCCTTCTCAATGGGTGGGACAAAGGAAGAGAGGAAGGAAAGAATTCAAAATTGAAAATAAAATTGAATTTTTTTTAAATTTGCACCACTTTTCAAAGGAGCATTAGAACACAGAATAGCTGATTTCAAAACTTGATGGAACCTTAGGATTTAGAATGTTAGACCAGGTGGTAACTAAGAAAATTGAGGCTGGGGAAGTGAAAGAATTTGCCTAAGGCTGCCTAGCTAATAAGTCCCAGAGTTACAATTTGAATGCATGTCAATTAACTCCAAATCTACTGTTCTTTCATCAATATCATTGACACCGTCTCATGCCCAAGTCCCAGTCATCTCTACTATGATCTGATCCACCACCACCTGAGCTCTGGTGATGATCAGAAGACTCTGTGAGACTATTCCCATTTACTCAGTAGAACCATGAAGTTCAGGGTGGTCTCAAATTTACAAAGAAAAAAAATGTTTGGAAGAACTGCCATTTCAGCACAATTAACTGGAATGCCAAGTCTTTGAAGGCAAACTTGCCCAATTGATTTTTTTCCCCTGCAGTTTCAACTTTCCTAAACCTTCTTTCTCTTTGCACAGCTCAGATTTCCACTGGGAAGCTGTTGTCTGAAGCCTGAACTATATATGTCAAAACATCCTATTAGGGGCTTCTGACTTCTGATAATTCAGTGTTCGGGGTTTCCAGATCAGAGGAGCAAAATTTCCTTCCTGTCATCATGTTACCACTTTATCCTCATTCCCTTCCTCACCAGGCCTGGAGCTGCATGCAGACAACTTTAGTAAGCTTAGCTTCAGAGATCAGGATTTGACTGGGGGTGAGACTTAGGAAAACAATTTGAGAGACAAGATGGTTTCACTGGTCTTCCAGAAGCTTTGACCCTTCCCTCCTCTCTGTCACCTCTCTGGGGTAGGCAAGGGGAAGGAGAGGCTGAATTTGGAATAAATAAGACAATGGTCATAACATCCTACAATGAGAGAATGCTGAAGCTTAGAAATCATCTCGTACAATTGCTTTTTATTCTAGTTGAGGAAATTGAGGCCCAGGGAGGTTGTCACTTGTTCAGGATCATAGAGTTAGCAACAGCAGCAGTACTGGTAGAGAAAGCTTCCTCGCTGGGAATTCCCTACTGTGATGAAATCACAGGTCTGGGGCGGGGGGGCGCAACAACAAAAACAATGCTATATTTATATGGCACTAGAAAGCTTACAGAGTGCCTGGCTCACAACTGTCTCCCGATACAGGGAAAGAAAATCTTATCTTCATTTTTCAGATAAAGGAATTGAGGCCCAGAGGGGGGAAGGATTTACCCAACACCACAGTAATAGCAAAGAGTCAAGTCAGGACTTAAACCCATTTTTTTTTATGCAAAGTCCAATGGTCTTTCCCTTATTACACACAGTGAAAAGTGCACTGGACCAGGGAGTCAGAAGACCAGGGTTGATTTCATGTAACTGACATTTCTCTATACCTCTTGAAAGTTCACAAAGCACTCTACACCTTATCTCATCAGATCCTCCAACAAGCCTGTGAGATAGGACCTTCATGTATTATTATCTTGTTTTTACAGAGGGAGAGTTTGAGGCTCAGAGATATTAAATAGCTTGCCTTGGGTCACACAGCTAGTAAGTGGCAGGATTCCAAATCAGATCTCCCTTCATTCCAAACTCAACATTCTCTTTACCCTATCAGTGGTTCCCCAGGAGACTCACAAGTATGGTCGAAGGGGTTCAAGCTAAGAATTATTTTAATGGCCCCTTAAGTAGTAAATAATTGCTATATTATAAGTAATATATTAAATTAGCCTGAGGGTTCATTACACATTTTATTGTTGTTGTTGCTGAAAGGGGTTCACAGAACAAAAAACATTGCAAATCACCACACTATATCATGATGCTTCCTCCTTAATTCTATTGCCTTCCATCTGTTGATTATCTCTAGTTGATTCTGTATATGTCTTATCTGAACATAGTTGTTTGCATGTTGTCTCCCCCTTTAGACTGTGAGCCCCTTGAAGGTAGAGGACTGTCCTTCGTCTTTCTTTGCATCCCCAGTGCTCAGCATGTTGCCTGACACATAGTAGGCACTTAATAAATGTTTACTGACTGTATCTCAAGTCCCTTTGCCTCACTACAGTTTTCTCATCTGTAAAACAGAGATGATAATATTTGCCCGGCCTATTCCTCACTTCTATTGCTACTTCCAAAGGATGTGGAAACATTTTGTTAGACCATAAAGTGCTTCACAAACACAAGCTGTGATTATTAATGGCCCAGCTGGGTGTTAGGAAGGGACCCAGGTTGCAATGGATAATTCATTAAGCAGATGTTAAACACTAATCACAAATTGATTACTCATCACGTTCTGACGTGTAGGGTGATCTCTTTGTTCTTAAAGAATTTCTACCTTTCTTGTGATTTCTATCTCCATATCAGCTCTAATGTGTGAGCCCTTTTGTCCATGCACTCTCAGGCCCTCCTCATCTTTCATCTGGATTATTGTGACAGTCCCCTAATTGGTCTCCCTGCCTCGTCTGTCCACTCCCCAAATCACCCTTCTCATAGCTGCCAAACTGATTTTCCTAAAATGAAAATCTGACCATGTCATTCTCCTTTCCATGAAATTCTAGTGATTCCTTATTACCTCCAAAGTAAAATATAAATTCTTCTGTTTGGAATTTAAAGGCCTAAACAATCTGATTCTTGCCTACATTTCCAGCCTTACTGTACAGTACTCCCGTCCATCCACATGAGGTCCAGTAAAAATGGTCTTCAGTGCTTCTCCTTGACAACAACTCTCCACATCCCACCTTTGTGTCTTTGCATGGGCTGCCCTCAAGTCTAAAATGCCCTGTTTCCTTAACTCCATCTTGCAGAATCTTTTCAAGGATTTCAGAATCTTTCAAAATTAAGCTCAAGAAGCACCTTCTACATGAGATGACTTCCTTGATCTTCATAGATGTGATCACCAAAATCACCTTGCATGAATTTTGTGTGCGCATACATGCAAACACATACACACGTGTGTATATGTATACACACATGGTCTTCCTTGACTATTCTGTAAGGCCCTTGAAGCATGGATTGTTTTGTTTTGTTTTTGTCTTTGTGCCTTTAGGGCAGGCCTGAACACCCTGCAGCACGCCAAAGGATTTTCTCTACATTTTCACTGGCCACCCGACATCCTCTGGGGCACCACAAACGGCCCAAGCTAGAGCCTAGCATGGTTCTTGGCAGACAACTGCTGGTTAATTGATTGACTGAGTGAGCATACTGGTTTTATCATCAAGCATGGCTGGGCATCTATCTCTAAGGAGCCTGCTTAGAGGACTTTGAAAAGTTATTAGAAGTCAAAAGGCCCACAGACCAAATAATGTTGAATATCAAACCTGAAAGAGTCCTCAAAACGAAGAATATAGAATGTCAGACCTGGATAGGGCCTTGAAGAGCCTCTAGTCTTCCCCCTCCACTATTTTACAGATTTGATGAATGAGGAAATGATTGAGCCATAACTACAAACTGTTACACCCAGGGTAAATAAGTGACAGAGGGGAAAGCTGGCAGCAGCGTGGCCTCAGGAGAAGGTGCTTCTGGGTCACCATGAGATGTCTAAGATTATGAAGGGGTAGGGAGCATGACCAGAACAAGGTCACTGGCATCCACAGCCATTGAGAATGGGGATGATGGGAAAGGAAGCACCTTTGGGATGGCAAAAGCAGTTTCATCTAAATTTCCCTACCCTAGGGCAAAGCCTTAATCATCCCCACCCAAGTCATGGCCCTAGTCATGGTTTGGGGGAATGATGGGGATCCTAGAGAGGGAAAATAGCAGCCTAGTAATTATCAAAACCAAGAATCAAACAAAGTACTACTGGAGTCTGGTACTCTTACCTCTCCCCTGACTCCTGAGCTCGCCATGTCCAAGCCAACTGGCTGGAGCCTGCAGCAGCCTGGAACAACCAAATCCTGGAACTCTCCCATTGCCCACTAGATGCTTCCTCTCCCCGTTGCCCTTTAACGCTTTAAGCCATCTGACCCACATCTTTTGACTATCCCAGATTCTGGGATTTGTACCTAGGCACGAGGAGTATAAGAAACACTATGTTGGAAGTTCAGCAGCTCCCATTAAATCACAGAATTTTAGCATTAGAAGAGGATGCAGAGATTATCTAGATCAGAAGCAAGATCCACTGAATCATACAGGAGGATCACTGCAGGCTGAACATCGACATAGACAACTATACACATTTAGATATTTCTTTACTATTAATAATGTTCTTCTTATTGTTAAGCCATTTTCCAGTCACATTCAACTCTCCATTACCCCTTTGAGGGTTTTCTTGGCAGAGATACTGGAGTGCTTTGCCATTTCCTTCTCCAGCTCATTTTACAGATGAAGTAACTTGCCCAGGGTCATACAGCTAGCAAGTGTCTAAGGCCAGATTTTAACTCAGGAAGAGTTTCTCTGATTCCAAGCCCAGTTCTCTGTCTATCCACTGCACCACTTAGCTGCCCATTATTAACATAGCAACACATTAAAATCAGATAGATGCTAGATTTTAATCTGGTTCAGGCCACATTTCCAAAGGTTCAGTTGCATGCAACCCAGAAGCCATGTGTTTGACACTTCTGGTCAACCCTGGGAGGTAGATGATACCACTATGACCCCCACTTTACATATAAGGAGACTGAGAGATTAAGTGATTTGCCCAGAGTTAAATAGCTATTAAGTATCTGAGCCTGAATTTGAACTCAGTTCTTTCTGACTTCAGGTCCAGTGTTCTGTCCACTATGGCCACCTTTGTAGAACCTTTATTTTGTAGAATTTTAATGTGCTTATCATGTACTTAATAAATATTTGTTGAAGTATTTCATCAGGAAGCCTACATTTTGTAGCTGAGACCCTTTTCCCACATCCCTGAGTCTTGCCTTAGTTCTTTGCCTTCAAGACTAAGGATATATCTCACTCTATTCTCAGAGGTAGCTAGGTAGCACAGTGGATAGAGTGCTGAGCCTGGAGTCAGGAAGACTGAGTTATCCAGCCTCAGATACCTACCAGCTGTGTGACCCTGGATAAGTCACTTTAACCTTTGTCTGCCTCAGTTTCCTCATCTGTAAAATGGGGATGACAATAATAACACATTTCCTAGGGACGTAATGAAGATCTAATGAGGTAACCTTTGTAAAAATGGTTATTCTCATTCTCTCCTAATTCTTAATAATATAAAATGTACTATATTCTTAATGATATAATTTTTAATGAAATACTATTTCACTAGCACAAAGCTTTAGTGCCTGAACAAGTCACTTAACCTCTGTTTACTTCAGTTTCTTCATCTGTAAAATGGAGATAATATTAGTGCCTAGTATTAGCACCAGGTTGTTGTGAGGATCAAACGAAATAATGATTGTAAAGTGTTTGGCATAGTGCTTTTTATATATATACACACACATATATATTTATTTATTTAATATACATTATGTGTATAATGAGTGCTATATAAATGTTAGCTATTGTTATTTTTGTTATTATGTAAACATGAACTATAATTATTATTTGGAGGGATAAGACAAATATCATACAAGGTAGAATTTTACCCTTAGAGAGGCCCAAAGAGATTTCTATGGACAATCATAAGAGGGAAAAATCACTTATAGATAGCCTTAATGAATGGGTAGTTCATTCTAAACAAACAGAATACAGCTCTACACCCAAAAGTGAATAACTCAATAACCATTTATTAATCACTAGCCATTTGTGAAGGAGGCACTTTGCTAAGTGTAGGCCCTATGTTGTAGGAGGTAGAAACTCAACAAGTGGTATATGTTCTTCTTAATCCCTGAAAGTCTATGTGGGCATTGGATTCAAACACATAGTTTAGTCCCTACCCACTGAAATTTCTTTCTATTTAGATTCACCCATCAAAAAAGTCTTAGACTTCATCTTGTTAAAAAAAAAAAGACAATTTATTTAAATTTAATTTATTTAAAATATCAAATATTATATCAAAAAAACAAATACCAGCAAGCCCATTACCCTAAGTAAGCCACCTCATCTCTTCCCAGTCACTCAAGGATAGAAGATAGTGAGTCCAATCCTGACCCTGAGGTCAATCAAGGGATGCCAGAAATGTTGGCATGACAACTCATCTATCCCCACAGCAACACTGCATCCTTGGGATCTGAAAACCACTGCTGCTTAACAGGAATATTTTTTGTGAGGGAAGTAATGTCAGCCTTGATTTTAGAAGAGTTTACACCAAGAACGAGACTCTAAGCTCTGTATCATCGGGCATGATGAAGCCCCCAACCTTACATCAGAACTGCATCACCAGAACCCAATGTCCAATCTTGGCAGGAGAGGAGGGGGCATAGTCAAGTCTCCCAAAACCCAGAAATATTCCATGCACCATGCAGTTACTGCCCTTGTTTCTATCCTTTCTATTTTTCTCCCTCCACCATGCTTTTTGAAATTGGTGAGTCTGTGAGCTTATCTGAAGAAAGAGTTCACACTGAAACTGTCATCCATAGCTTTGCCCCTTACATGCCAATGAAAAACAATGCAGTCATTGCCCTCAGAGAGTCCAGTAAAGGCCCCATGGTGCTCTGATCATTGTGAATCGAACAATCCACAGCAGAAAGGGATGGGGGGCAGGGATTGTCATGTCCCATAGATAATCAGGGTCTCCACTCCCTGCCTTGGTGAAAAGCTAAGGGTTAAAACCAAGAACAAGGATGAGAAATAACATTTCAGATACAGAACCACTACCCAGTTAATTGGGGTCTGTAAAAGAGTCTTCACACCAAAGGGGGTCAGCATCAGTGGAGGCTGGGTCTATGTGTGCAGAGAAGCAGATAGGCACAGGATTTGGATGAATGAGCACAAAGTGCTAAGAATTCACTGGGATCCGAATGAAAACTGTAAAAAGCCAGAGAAGCAAAATCAAGAAGGGAACTGGCAATCAACTGCCTGGTCCAGTGATCTTGTGCAGTAATCTTTTAATGAGCATCTATTCTTATAGACTCCCTAGGGTAGAGAACACCCATATCCACCAAATGCTGGCTGTGTGCCCAATAAGTCTTTTAAAAAAGTCAGATCACTTCTCTGAGTTCCATTTTCCTCATCTGTAGAATAAACCACCTATCACATTTTGTAAACCTTCAAGTATATATAAATGTTGGTCATTACTATATACTTTCCCAAAGTAAGTGGTGCCAACATTGCCTTTTCTAGTATCAAGCCCCAAAGCTTATAGCAGACCACTTAGATTCCTATTTTACTGAGAAGAAAGAGTTAATTAGATGGGATAACCTTCAATCCCCCTCCTCAGCTCCTCAAAATACCTTTTCAAGATTCCCTCCATTCTCAGGGAAAGAGGTATCACTCTTCCTATAGAAAGCAAATCCTTCTTCTTACGTGTTTGATTCTATTTCTTCACACCTGCTCTAGGACCTTGCTCTGGTAGACATACACTCTCCTTCAAGCCTCCCCTTGGCCCTTCTAGTCTATCGCCTTATCTCACATTTCTCCTCCCTACATGACCAAGTTTCTTAGAGGGGTGGGACAGGTGAATCTACAACCACTGCCTCCCTTCTTTATTCTCTGGTTTCTCCTAAGCCTGTTGTTGTCAAGTTTCTGATACCTTTACTAATACTGCTCTCTCTCCCTCTGTCTCTCTGTCTCTCTCTGTCTCTCTCTCTGTCTTTTTGTCTCTTTCTCTCTCTCTGTCTCTGTGTCTCTCTGTCTCTCTCTGTCTCTCTGACTCTCTCTCCCCTGTCTCTGTCTCTCTCTCTTTCTGAGCCAGTCTGTCTGTCTGTCTCTTTCTCTATCTCTCTCACCCTCCCCAAATCCAGCAGTGACCATCTAGTCACCAAACCTGTAGCACTTGACATGGCCATTTTGCTTCTTCTCCTTCGGCCTCTGAGACACCTCATTGTCCTAATACAACCTCACATTGCTAACTGCTTTTTTTCTTGTCTCCATCACTGGATCTTCATCCTTTTCTTGTTCCCCTTGAGGTGGGAATTCTCCAAAGTTCCATCCTTAGTCCCATTCCCTTCTATCCCTACACACTCTCACTCAGTCATCTCAACACCTGCTCTAGGGCTGAGCTGTCTAACTGACTGATGAATGAGCGCAAACTGTTTCTAGTCAACGGCAACCAGACCATGTTTCACATCCCTTCCTGCTGTCTATCCTGGCCTTCTTCTTGTCATCCACTCCTGCATCCCCACCCAGGACCCACACTCACTTTTGTCCTTTTGCTCTGGGAACCAAAATCAAATCAATACTACTATTTCATTTATAAAGAGCATATCAATTAACACCCCAGGGGCTCCACTTACCATACCTGTACTGAGAATTTCCAGACCGAGACACCCTTTCCTGATTGTCACTTGCCTAGACTTCTATATTACATTAGAATGTAAGCCCCTGTAAGTAGGGGCTGTCTTGAATTTGTATTTATTTGTTTCTCTGGTACTTGGCACATAGAAAGGGTTCCTCCCTCTAACCATTACTCTAAATTCCTTTTCTAGATCTTCATCCAGGTAACACCCCAAAACTGTAGGTGTCACCTTCAGTCTCTGTTCTGGGCCCTCTTCTCTTTGCCCTCCATATTGTCTCACTTGGTGGGCTCATCAGTTATCATTGGTTCATGTTTTGTCTCTGTGCAGAAGATTCACTTATCCAGTCTCAACCTCCCTCTTGAGTTCCAGTCCTATATCACCAACTGCCTTTTGGACATTTCAAACAGGACATCCAAAACAGATCCCATTCTCTCTGCCACCATCACCCCTAAGCCCCCTCCTCTTCTTAATTTTCCTGTCATCCTGACATCCTCACAGTAACCCAGGAGTACAATTTCAACATCACCTCTGACTGTGCTCTTCCCCTCTCGCCAAATTACCAAGGTTTGTCTTTTCTATCATCATTGCATCTCTCATATATATCTTTTCTCCACCACCCCAGTACAGACTCTCATCACCCCACACCTGGACTATTGTAGTACCCATCTAGTTGGCTCCCACCTCAAGTCTCTCCCCATTCCAGTCCACACTCCACTGATATAATGATTTGTAGGCCCAACCATGTTTCCCATGTCTCCTTCCTATTAAATAAAACCCAGTAACTCTCTTCAGGGATCAAATATAATATCCTCAGTCTGGCATTTAAAGACCTTCACAGACTAGATCCTTTTGGCATTTCCTATCTTCTTACACTTCACTCCCCTCCACATATCCAGCAGTCTGTTGACACTAATCAATTTGTATTTGTTCACACACAACACTCCATCTCCAAACACTGTGCCTTTTTATTGATTGTACCCCATGCCTGGAATTCTCTCCCTCCTCATCTTATCCATTTGACTTTCTTCAAGACTCAGTTCAAATCTCATTCTCTAGGCCTTTGCTGGTCCTCTCCTGCCTCATCCCCTTTTCTATGCCTTGCTTCTGAGATTACTTTCCATTTACCCTGAATATATCTGGTATTATGTACACATGGAATGTTTGTATGTTGTTTCCCTTAGTAGAATCTGAGTTCCTCAAAGGACAGGGACTGTGTTTTTGTCTTTCTTTGTACTCCCAATGCTTAGCACAGTGCATAGAACTTGGAGAGTCTTCCTGCATTTATTTATTCTGTCTCTGATAAATCCTTCACCCAACTACCAGAGTAATCTTCCTTTTATACACAGATCTTATCATTTAGCTCCTCTTCCCAAAATCCTATTGCCTGCTGAATAAAGTCTAATTCCTTAGTCCGGCATTCAGGGCCTTCAAAAATTTAGTGCCATCCTATCTTTCCCATCTTATATCATTATATTCCCATGATGTAGCATGATTTAATGGAAATAGAATTGAAGTTAGCACTGGAGGACTTAGGTTCAAGTCTTGACTCTGCTATTTTATCCTCATACTACCTTGGGCAAGTGAATTTCTCCTGGAATCACATATTTCAAATGCGAGACCCTCCCTCTACACCATGTTGTCTTCAGAGCATGACCTTAATTGCCTGACCATCCACTCTCTCTGGCTCACCCAGTAACTCCTTGAGGGTGCTCATCATTGATGCCAGTCCTAGGGGACCCATTTCTCTTGCTGGTGCATGAGGAATTTCTACCATGAGAAAAGAACATAAAGATTAACTAGGTGGGAAAATTTTTCCCTTGGCTCTAAAGTACTGAACATTTGTCTGCTCCAGCACATATTCTAGAGGAGACAGCCTAAATTAAAATACTAATGGACTGCTGTATTTAAAATATATTTGCCAATGATTAACAACACGGCAGGTGATATATGTTTCAATAATTTCTTATTATGGCCTCAGTAAACCTCAATAAATATTCTCTGGGTAATTAGCGGGTGTTTGTTTAACATTCAGCTTTGTTTGCCTCCTGGGGACCAGAAGGGTGCCAGCCTATGGTGGCCATATCCGCCCTCTTGTGGGTGTGGAGGAGAAATTTGCCATAAGAAGGGCACCAGCCTTCAATTTCTAATATTAATAACTCACACTTATATAATATTTTAAGCTTTGCAATATATTTTTCTCCCAGCAATTCTTTGAGATACATAGAGCAAGTATTATTGTACTCCTTTTAAAGATCAGAAAACTGAGACTTTGGATAATAAAGCCTTAGGATTCCCCAAACCCCCTGAAGGTGTAGGTTTGAATTGTGGGAGCACCAAGACAGTGAGAAAAACAACATGGTAGCAAAAAGGACTTTAATTGAATTACCTAAGTTCGTGTTTCCAGAAAGTCACCAGAAAGCCCCTACATGGGGCTGTCCCTAGTACCGGAGTTCTTAACCTGAATTCTGTGGACCCCTAAGTCTATCAGACCCCTAAAGGATGCATGGATAGATTTCAGAGAGTCAGAGAACTTAGATGGGAAAAAATATTACATCTTTATTTCAATGTAATTGTTTTCCCATGTGTTTATTTTATGCTTTTAAAAACAATACTCAGACTCTATGGGCTTTGCCAGACTGCCAATGGGATCCATGACAGCACAAAAAAAGGTTAAGAATCCCTGCCCTAGGGGGACGTTTGTGGTCCCACTGGCTCCATCTACATAGAAGCTTCAGGGAGCCTCATTAGGGTGGTAGTTCCTCTTACTCTGATTGCCAGTGGGTATATAACCCAAGCAGTCAAGTAGGTGTCTGTGCGGTTATTACAGAGAAAGGGCTCTGCTGTCCCACTGGGTTCAAGTCATAGCCACTATTGTGCTGAGCAGGTATTGATAGTTCTACTGGACAGATTCAGAGGTGGTTCACCATTATAGTTGAAATTGAGTGAGTCCTTCTGCTTGCCCTATATTTTTTTATAAAATCTGCAAAATCCTTGTCTCCTTCAGTCATGCCACTAATAAGTGTGAAAGCCAGGATTCTAACACTGGTCTCCCAATTTTAAAATTGATCTTTCTGCAATGTCCATCTTTCAGACTCTACTTGACCCACAGTCTCCACAGCCCAAGTAACTCTCCAAGTTGGGGGAAGGTAAAGGGTAACAAGGCATGCTGGATTTGGAGTCAGAAGAACCTAAGTTTGAATCCCAGCTCTCCTACCTGACTACATACTTTGACATAAGCAAATCATTTCCTTTCTCTAAGCCTCAGTTTCCTCCTTCTTTATAAATAAAGAGTTTGAGGAGTGGCTAGGTGGTGCAGTGAATAGAGCACTGGCCTGGAGTCAGGGGGACCTAAGTTCAAATCCGGCCTCAGACACTTAACACTTACTAGCCATATGACCTTGGGCAAGTCACTTAAACCCAATTGCCCTCCCTTCTTCCCTCCAAAAAGCAAAAAAAAAAAAAAAAAGGCTGGACTAGGTGATTCAGCTCTTACTTTTGGGATGTTCTAACTAAATTTACAAGCATAGTCCACTTCCCCAAATACCCACAGGGTCAGGAAACTTGGATAGGAAAAATGAGATCTTTTTTTCAATAGTTACACACTCTAAATTACCCTCTGTATTATGGGGTCAGAAGCACCAAGGACAGGAAGGAAGCAATAACTCTTGTCCTTCTACCTCTTTTCAATACCCTTCTCAGGATACCTCTTTTTCATCCTAATAGAATAAGCTCCTTGAGGGCAGAGACTATACCGTTTTTTGTCTCTGTATTAACAGCTTGCATAGAGTAAGAAATGAACAAATGTTTATTGGATTAGATTGGCATTGAAATTATCCTATTCTAGACTCTTTTAGCCTCTCCTCTGGACTATCTTAAAAACCTCCCAACAGGCATCCCTGCATCTAATCCCATTTGTCCTCCAATCTACCTCTGATATCATTGCCAAAGTTCTCTTTCTAATAAACTGGTCTAATCACTTCACTCCCCTGCCCAAACCCTTCAGTGTCTTCCCATTCCCTGCTGGCTAAAAGACACCCTCATAAACCTTAACATGATTTCAAGGGTCTCCATATTCTAATCTCACTCTATCTGATCAGGCGTAATAGCACCTGTTACTCTCACTAATAATGGTCCAACCAAACCTGACTATCCTCCCAAACATGCCCCAGGTTTTTCCATTATCAGGATTTTATCCATATCATTTCCTCCACCTGGCATACCCTCCTCACTCACCATTTCAATTTGTGAAGACCCTCCACTGTCAGGTCCTGACCATTTAGCCATCTTTGGCAATATTATAGTTATCTATAGAAACCTAGTTATCCTTTTTGGAATGGTAGCTATAAAACTCATCCCTTCCCAATTTGGCTCTCACCAGAATAATAGGTCTCAGGAAAGTAGGCCCCAGGAGTTATAAGACTGAATTGAGACCTTGACTTTTTTTTGGGGGGGTGGGGGAGCAGCATGAGACAGTCAGGGTTAAGTGACTTGCCCAAAGTCATGAAGCTAGTTAAGTGTCAAGTGTCTGAGGTCGTATTTGAACTCAGGTCCTCCTGACTCCAGGGATGGTGTTCTATCTACTGCACTACCTAGCTGATGCCTGACTTTCATTTATTAAAATGATAATACTTCCTTGAGTCACAAGGAAAGATGACACCTTTTGCTAGAATGAATGAACATCCATGAGCCATATTCCTGAACTGAGGATATACAATTTAGTTCTATTCCCAATTAACATGTTGTTAATAGAACAGCACTACCTTAATCTGAAACTATCATGTCCCTTGCAAAGGAAAATTGGGGAGGACTGTGAGAAGATATTCACTGGCCAATGCTTGACATATGATTTGGATTGCAGAAAGCACAATGTTACCTCCAAGTCTCAGGGAAACAAATTGAACTGACCTTGAGAAAAACTAAAGTAGAAATGGTGAGAAGAAATTAAGGAGATTCTTCTGTGGGTATAGCTTCTGAAGTTAGCTCTCTCTTTTCTTGGAAAATAAAGAAGCAAAAACAGTGAGGTTTTTCTGTGTGGAAAGCCTTCCTAGGAGCTCCAGTGATGGGTAGAAACAACATTTTCCCTATCTGTTCAGTGGAGGAGCAACCAGCACAGAGGAAGAAGATCCCTGTAGATATCAAAATAGCCAGGAGAGTCCTTGGAGAGACAGCAAAAAAAAAAAAAAAAGCAAAGTGTCTGCCTATCATTTGGGGAAGGGTTGGTATGTGAATGTATTCGAATATGACCACATCATAATAAATGACAAATTCAAAGGTATTTACTTTAAAGAATTCAGTTCAGGAATTTAGTAAAATCAGAGGAGATCAGAGAAAATGTGAAGGCTTATAAGAACTGAAGCAGGTTTGCAGAACCAGGAAAACAATGCTGTACGTAAATTAACAATGTTAATGGACACCAACACCAAAATAAAGTCAAATGCTATACAATTTGTAATCAATTTTGGCCCCAAGGAAGACATGAGGGAACAAATTTTTACTTTCATTATAGAGCTAGGAGGTTTGAGGAGGAGAGAGAATATCTTTGGTTCAGGATGGTGCAAAAACTGTAAGATATGATTGCTTGAGAATTTATTTCCTTGGTTATTCTTATTGGTTACAAAGGAGGATTCATTGGGTAAGGGGGAGGGAGTGTTTCAGATCTAGTAATAACTTTTATATAAATGCAAAAGATATCAATAAAAATTGTTCAAAAAATATTAATGGAGGGGGGCAGAGTCAAGATGGTGAAACAGGACTTCCATGCAGCTCCGGTTCTCACCACCTCCAATCCATGTAAAAGGGGACTCTGCACAAACTTTGGAACTACAGAACCTACAAAATGACACAGAGAAGGTAATCTCTCACTGAGGACAGCCCAGCAGGCTGGCAGGAATAGTCCAGCAAGGCACTCTGGGAGCTGAGCCCAGCCCCATGCCAAGGTTTTAGCCCCAGGAAGGGCCTGACCAGCCGCCATCTGGAGGGACTCCAGATCACCAGCAGCTGTGGTGGTCCAGAATTATCAACACATACATGCTAAGGACAAAGTGAGAGGTCAGTGCAGTGTGAACTTTGGGACCTGGTACTTGGGAGTGTGTCGGCTTTTGCTCCCAGGGCAAGAAGATGCTGAGACACCCTGGCTCAGCCACCACCACGTGGCAGCTTCAGCTCCTGACTGTAGGGGGATCAAGCAACCAGTATGAGGGGTAATAGTTCTTGCTTTAACCTGCTTGGAGGTGGATTGCGGTCTAGGGTGGAGGTCCTGGGGTGAGTGTCCAGCTTGCCAGAGCATGTGGAGGCTTCAAAGGGGGCACCCAACTAATACCTCTGGCAGCTGAGAAAACCCCAGCATTTGGAACGAAGCTCCTTTGTCTGGTGGCAGAGTCCTACTGTGGCAAAAAGCCCAAAAGTCAAGTAATTGAATGGCAACGTGACCAGGCAAAGGAAGCAAACCAAGAAAAGCAATCCAACATTAGACTACTATTTTGGGGACAAAAAGAATCAAAGCATGGAACAGAAGGAAGACAGTGAAGTCAGAACTCCTGCACCAAAAGCTTCCAAGAAAAATATGAGCTGGTTATGGGTCATAGAGGACCTTAAGAAGCAGATAAGAGAAGTAGAGGAAAAAGTGGGAAGAAAAATGAGAATGATGCAAGAAAATTACAAATGAGAATCGACAGCCTGACTGAGTAAAATAATACCTTAAAAAAATATGTTAACTCAAATGGCAAGAGAGGCTCAAAAAGGCAATGAGGAGAAGAATGCCTTAAAAAGCCAAATTTGCCAGATGGTAAAAGAATCTCAAAAGCTCAATGAGGAGAATTATTGCTTCAGAATTAGACTGGAGCAAATGGAAACTAATGACTTTATGAAAAATCAAGATGCTGTTAAATACATCTAAATAAATGAAAGAATAGAAGGCAATGTGAAATATCTCATGGGAAAAACCACTGACCTGGAAAATAGATCCAGGAGAGATAATTCAGAAATTATTGGACTACCTGAAAGCCATGATCAAAGAAAGAACCTAGAAATCATCCTCCAAGAAATTCTCAAGGAAAACTGCCCTGATGTTTTAGAATCAGAGGGCAAAACAGAGTTTGAAAGAGTCCACCGATCACCTCCTGAAAAAGATCCCAAAAAGAAAACTCCTAGGAATATTATAGCCAGGTTCCAGAATTCCCAAATCAAGGAGAGAATATTACAAGCAGCCAGGAAGAAACAATTTGAATATTGTGGAAACTCAACCAGGATAACTCAGGATCTGGCAGCTTCTACACTGAGGGATTGAAGGGCTTGGAAATATGATATTCTGGAGGGCAAAGGAGCTGGGATTAAAACCAAGAATCACCTACCCAGCAAAACTGAGTATCATGTTTCAGGGGAAAATATGGTCATTCCGTGGAACAGAGGACTTTCAAGCATTCTTGATGAAAAAAAAAAACAGAGATGAACAGAAAATTTTACATTCAGATACAAGAAGCAAGAGAAGCATGAGAAGGTAAACAGGGAAAAGAAATCATAAGGAACTTATAAAAGTTGAACTATTTACATTCCTACATGGAAAAATGATAATTGTAACTGATGAAACTTTTCTCAGTATGAAAATAGTTAAAGGGAATATATATATAGGAGGGTATATGGGTGTATAATTACATATGTGAATGTGTGTATATATGTTTACAGGTATACATAGACAGAGGGCACAGGATCAATTTAATAGGAAGGGATGATACTTAAAAGGTGAAATTAAGAGGTAGGAGAGGAATATAATGAGAGGAGATTGGGAGAGACAGAATGGGGTAAACTATCTCATATAGAAGAGGTGAAGGAAAATGGTTACACTGGAGGGGAAGAATAGGAAGGCAAAAGGGAATGGGTCAACCTTATTCTCATTGAATTTGGCTCAGGAAGGGAATTAAATACACACTAAATAGGGTATCTCACTCTACAGGAGAGTAGGGGGGAAGGGGATGAGAGGGGGGATGATGGAATGGAAGGCAGTTGGGGGGGAGGAAAGTTGGAAGCACCCACTTTTGAAAAGGGACTGGATCAAAGTAGAAAATAAAACAAGTGGAAGGTGGGATAGGAGGGAGGGAAATATAGTCAGTCTTTTACAATGTATCTTCTATGTTAATGTTTTGCATTAGCTACACATGTACAACCTGTACTGAACTGCTTATCTCCCCAGTAAGGGTGGGTGACAAGGGAGGAAGGGAATGAATCTGTAATTCAAAATTTTTAAATCAAATGTTTAAAATACACACACACACATATGTGTGTATGTATGTATATACTATTATTAATACTATTTTACATGTAATTGGGAAATAAGATATACAGGCACTGGGGCATAGAGATACACCATGCCCTACTAAAAAAGTCAAAGGGGGTATGGGAGAAGATTGAAGGAGGGGATATCCTGTGGGACTGCCATTTTGGGGCAGTGGGTAGGGGAAAAATGGGGAGAAAATTTGTAACTCAAAATCTGGCGGAAATGAATGATGTAATCAGAAGTTAATAAAGCATTTGAAAAATGAAAAAAAAAAGAATGTTAAAGTTGTCTTTATATATAATTGGGAAAAAAATCACTTTTAGGAGAAAAAAAATATATCGATGGAGAAAACTGGACAATATCTTCAATACCAAGACAGATTGTTTGTACTCTGCTTGTTACACCTGAGACTCTGTTTCAAACTGTAGTTAAGTGTAATATCTTATCTCCCCTCCCCTCCTATTAGATTACAAACTGATGGAAGGAATTCAGTCATTTCTTTGTAACTCCTTAAAGTGCCAGAACATGACCTTACATATTATAGATATTAAAAATGTTTTCTGCCCCTTACTTCAGACATCTCTGTCAGAAGGTATAGCAACAGGCAGAAATTCCAGAGAGGCAGATTTCAGCTCTTTAAAAGGGAAAACTTTCCAAAACTAAGACCTCATTCAAAAATGGAATGAGCTTCCTTGGGGTATGATAGGTCTCCCCTCACTGAAGATCTTCAAGTGGAAGCTAAAAGCCCACTCGTCAGGAATGGGATAAAGGTAGTGTGGTATAGTAGATAGTGTTCTGGGCTCAGGGTTTAGGAAGATCTGTCTCCAGTGCCTACTAGTTGTGTGACATTGGACGAGTCTATTACTTCCTCTGAACCTCAATTTCCTCATCTATAAGATGAGGCTAATAATAGCACCAGTCAGTCAATAAACATTTGTTAGGTGCCAGACAATGTGCTTAGTCCTATGGATATAAATACAAAAAGGACAGTCCCTGCCTCAAGGAGCTTACAAACTAATGGGGCAAGACAACATGCAGAAGGAAGCTAGAGAAGTAGGAGAAGACCCCGGATAGTTCAAACAGGTGAGAAATGAGATATCTGAGCTGAGCTCCCTGATGAAATGGAGAATTTGGGACTTCTTGGCTCTACCCTCCAATCAGAGTTGAGCAATGAGGTGGAACACCACCTTCCAGTATTGTTTTGAGGAACAAATGATATATTGTATGTAAGGACTTTTTAAACATTACAATATTATTTTTTTAAGAAATGAGTTTTTGAGTGGACTATTAAAAATAGGTCTATGTTCAGTCACAGGTTACACCTGCCCACAGAGAGCCTCAAGCTCTGAAATTCTATAATTCAGTGTTCCTTATTCTATCCCCTCAGGCTCTATGTGGTCCATATAAGCTGGTATAATATTTGCAATGAAGGTATTCATCACTGAAAAATACAGATTTCTCTCCTCTGTCATGTATTTATATGATAAGAAGAGACTCTTGGGTAACAGAGTCAAAATGGTAGAGAATTCTCTCAGAAACAACATTAAATCAAGGCTCTAAATGGATTCTGGAACAACAGAAACTACAAAAAGATGGAGTGAAGCAATTTTTCAGCTTAAGATAACATAGAAGGACTTCAAGAAATGTCTATAAGGAAAAAACATGTTTAAAAATTAAGGGGAGAAAAAAGGATTCTACTGGGAGAAGAGGAAAGGGAAAGAGGCAAAACACGGTAACTTACATGACGTGAAGAGGCACAAAAGACCTTTTACAGAAGAGGGGGGAAAGGGAGAGTTTGAGCATTGTTTGAATATTACTCTCATCAGGTTTGGCTCAAAGAGGGAATAACACATACACAGCTGAGTAGAGAAATTTAGTTTATCTTATAGGGAAGTAAGAGGGAAAAAGAGAAAGAAAAGGGGAACGGCTGATAGAAGGGAGGTCAGAGTGAGGGAGGTGGTGGTCAGAAGCAAAACACTGGTGAGGAAGGACAGGGTGAGAGAAATAAGTATAAACAGGGGGAAAATAAGATGGAGGGAAATACACTTAGTAATCATAACTGTGAATGGGAATGGGATGAACTCTTCCATAAAATGGAATCAGTTAGCAAAGTGGATCAAAAACCAGAATCCTACAATATGTTGTTTACAAGAAACACATTGGAAGCAGAGAGATACACACAGAGTAAAGGCAAAAAAACTGGAGCAGAATATATTATGCTTCAACTGAAGTGAAAAAAAAAATTTAAAAAGCAGGAGTAGCAATCCTGATCTCAGACAAAGCAAAAGCTAAAATAATTTTAACTAAAAGAGATAAGGAAGGAAACTAAATCTTGCTAAAATTTGCCATAGACAATGAAGTAATATCAATATTAAACTATATGCACCAAGTGGTACAGCATCCAGATTCCTAGAGAAGTTAAGGGAGGTACAAGAAGAAATGGACAGCAAACTATACTAATGGGGGACCTCAACCTCCCCCTCTCAGAACTAGATAAATATAACCACAAAATAAACAAGAAAGAAGTTAAGGAAGCGAATAGAATTTTAGAAAAGTTAGATATGGTAGACCTCTGGAAAAAATTGAATGGGGATAGAAAGAAATGTACCTTTTTCTCAGTAGTACATGGTACCTATACAAAAAATTACTATATATTAGGGCATAAACACCTCAAAGTCAAGTGAAGAAAGGCAGAAATAGTAAATGCATCCTTTTCAGAATTTTAAAAAAAAATACATGTTATAAGGGGTCATGGAAAGATAGATAAAAAATTAAATGGAAACTAAATAAGCTGATCCTAAAGAATGAATGGGTCAAACAACAAATCCCAGAAACAATTAATAATTTGATCAAAGAGAACAACAATTATGAGACATGTAAAAATTTATGGGATGCAGCCAAAGCAGTTCTTAGGGGAAATTTTATATCTCCAAATGCTTGCATGAATAAAATAGAGAAAGAGCAGATCAATGAATTGGGCATGCAACTAAAAAAGGTATAAAAAGAATTAATTTAAAATCCCCAATTAAATACAAAATTAGACATTCTGAAAATCAAAGGAGAGATTAATAAAATTGAAAGTAAAAAATCTATTGAACTAATAAATGAAACAGAGAGCTGGCTTTATGGGAAAAAAACATTAAAATACATAAATCTTTGGCTAATTTAATTAAAAGAAGAAAACCAAATTACTAGCATCAAAAACGAAATGGGTGAATTCACCACCAATGAAGAGGAAATTAAAGCAATAATTTACGAGCTGTTTTATCCAACCATATACCAATAAATCTGACAATCAAAATGAAAAGGAGTAATACTTACAAAAATATAAATTGGCCAGACTAAAAGAAGAGGAAATAAAATGCTTAAATAACCCTATTTCAGAAAAAGAAATTGAACAAACCATTAGTGAATTCCCTAATAAAAAAATATCCAGGGACAGAAAGATTTACAAGTGAATTCTATGAAACATTTAAAGAACAATTAATTCCAATATTATATAAACTATTTAGAAAAATAGCCAAAGAAAGAGTCCTACCAAATGCCTTTTATGACCCACATATGGTGCTGATACATAAACCTGGAAGAGTCAAAACAGAAAAAGAAAATTGTAGAACAATTTATCTAATAAATACTGATGAAAAAAATAAATAAAATACTAGCAAAGACAGTATAGCAATTTATTATGAGGAAAATATACTATGACCACATGGGATTTATAGCAAGAATGCAGGGTTGGTTCAATAGTATGAAAATTATCAGCATAATGGGCCATATCAATTACAACACTAACAGAAATCATATGATTATCTCAATAGATGAAGAAAAATCTTTTGGCAAAATATAGCATCCATTCTTATTTGAGAAAAACTGTAGGGAACATAGGAATAAATGGAATTTTCCTTAAAATAAGTAATATCTATCTAAAACCATCAGTAAGCATTATATGTAGTGGAAAATGAGCTATAGTTTTTCCCAATCAGTTCAGGGGTGAAACAAGGATATGTATTATCACCACTATTATTCAATATTTTACTAGAAATATTAGCTTTAGCAATAAGAAGAAAAATAATTAGAATAGGCAATGAGGAAACAAAACTATCATTTTTTGCGGATGATATGATGGTATATTTAGAGAATCAACTAAAAAACTACTTGAAACAATTAACAACTTTAGCAAAGTTGGAAGATATAAAATAAACCCACATAAATAATCAGCATTTCTATATATTACCAACAAAGCCCAGCAGCAAGAGATAGAGAAATTTCATTTAAAATAACTGTAGACAACAGAGTCTCTCTATTGTCTATATACACTTAGGATGTTTATACATACATGTACATATATATACATGTCTATACAATTTAGGAGTGTCTCTAACAAGACAAACTCAGGAACTATATGAACACAATTACAAAACAGTTTTCAGACAAATAAAGTCAGATATAAATAATTGGGAAAATATCAACTGATCATGATTAGGCTGAGCTAAAAAAAATAAAAACAACAATTCTACCTGAATTAATTTACTTATTCAGTGTCATACCAATCAAAATACCAAAAAGTTATCTCATACAGCTAGAAAAATAATAACAAAATTCATCAGGAAGAACAAAAGGTTAAGAATATCAAGGGGATTCAAGGCAGAGCTAAGATGGCAGAGTAAGAGCAGGAACTTGCTTGAGCTCCCACATCAACCACCTTCAATACCTGTAAAATATGACTCTAAACAAATTTTAGAGCTACAGAACCCACAAAGTTATAGAGAGAAACAAATCTCCTGTTGAAGACAGCCTGGCAGGCCAACAGAAAGAGTCTTTCACACCAGACTGGGAGCCAAGCATAGTCCTGTGAGTCACATTGGCCCAGACACAGGGCACACCAACCAGCAGCACAGGCCAGCCAGAGCAGACTTCAGGAGAGTGAATCACAAACAGCTGTGGCAGTTTCCAGACTTCTCAACTCATAAACGACAAAAAGAAAGTAAAGGGTCAGTGCAGAACTCTGTTGATCCAGGGTGAGAGACCAGTGCAGTCTGGCCCCTGCCCCTGAGGCAGCAGAGGTGGCAGAGGCAATGGGTGCAGCTGCTGCTACACATCTGCCTCTGAAGATCCTGGCCTGCAGATCATAGGGGGACCAAGGGACCATTCAGAGGGGAATTGGTCTTGCTTTGACCTGCTTGGATCTGGGTCACAGTCTTGGGTGGTAGTCCTGGGGTAAGGAACACCAATGTGCCAGAGCTTGTGGTAGCTGTAGACAGGGCACCCGCCTCATAGGTCTGGTAACTGTGAAAACCCCAGCAATTTGGGACACAGCTCTCTTCACTCTAGAAACAGAGTTCTACTGTGACAAAGAGCTCAAAAGTCAAGCATTTGACTGGCAAGATGAGCAAACAGAGGAAGCACAATCAGACCATAGAATCCTTTTTTGGGCACAAAAAGGATCAAAACATGGAAACAGAAGCAGACAACAAAGTCAAAGCTCCTGCATCAAAAGCTTCCAATAAAAATATGAATTGGTTAGAGGCCATAGAGGAGTTCAAGAAGGATTTTGAAAATCAAGTAAAAGAAGTGGAGGAAAAATTGGGAAGAGAAATGAGAATTATGTAAGAAAATCATGAAAAGCAAGTCAACAGCCTGACTAAAGAAAATAACACTTTAAAAAAACAGACTAACTCAAATGGCAAAAGAGGCCCAAAATGCCAATGAGGAGAAGAATGCCTTAAATAGCCAAATTGGCCAGATGAAAAAGGAATTTCAAAAACTCACTGAAGAGAATAATTCCTTCAAAATTAGATTGGATCAAATGGAAGCTAATTACTTTATGAGAAATCAAGATAACATAAAACATATCCAAACAAATGAAAAAATAGAAGGCAATGTGAAATTGCTCATTGGAAAAGCCACTGATCTAGAAAATAGATCCAGGAGATATAATTTTAAAATTACTGGTATACCTGAAAGACATGATCAAAAAAAGAGCCTAGACATCATCCTTCAAGAAATTCTCAAGCAAAACTGCCCTGATGTTTTAGAACCAGAGGGCAAAATAGAGGTTGAAAGAGTTCACCGATCACCTCCTGAAAAAGATCCCAAAAAGAAAACTCCTAGGAATATTATAGCCAAATTCCAGAGTTCCTGGGTCAAGGAGAAAATATTACAAGCATACAGGAAGAAAGAATTTGAGTATTGTGGAAATGCAATAGGATAACACAAGACCTAGCAGCTTCTACATTAAGGGATCAAAGGGCTTGTAATATGATATTCTGGAGGTCAAAGGAGCTAGGACCAAAGCCAAGAATTATCTACCCTGAAAAATTGAGTATAATGCTACAGGGAAAAATATGGTAATTCAATGAAATAGATGATTTTCAAGCATTCTTGATGAAAAAACCAGAGCTGAACAGAAAATTTGACTTTGAGACACAAGAAGCAAGAGAAGCATGACAAGGTAAACAGGAAAAATAAATCATAAGGAACTTATTAAAGTTGAACTATTTGCATTTCTACAGGGAAAAATGATAACTATAACTCATGAGACTTTTCTCAACATGAGGATAGTAGAATGGAACATATGTATACATACATATATATGTATATATTTTCTAAAATAACCCATTTTTCTTCAATTATAGGTTGCCCCAGCTTATATCTGTACATTGGAAAATGTTGTTTTTAGTCATTTTTAGTCATGTCCAATCTTCGTGACCCCGGTGGGGATTTTCTTGGTAGAGATACTGTAATGGTTTGTCGTTTCCTTCTCCAGTTCATCTAACAGATAAGGAACTGAGGCAACAGGGATAAAGTGATTTGCCCAGGGTCACACAGCTAGTAAATGTCTGAGGCTAGATTTGAACTCAGAAAGATGAGTCTTTTTGCCTGCAGGCCTGACAGTGTGCACAATGGCACCACCTAACAGCCACTGGAGAAAGCGTCTTACTTTGTTCCTGAGGAAATTGGTTGAGCCCCAGGTCTATCAGTTACTGGGGATGTGATCCTAGCCAAGTAACTCACTCCCTGGACTAGTCCCAGTTTGTTCATTTGCAAAATTGGACTGGTAATATTTGTACTCTCTACCTCACAAGGTTGATAGGAGAAAAGCACTTTGGAAACCATAAATCATTAAAATGCCACATAATATTATTCAACAAATATTTGTAGAGGCCAGATTGACACAACACAGTCATTCTTCAGATTGCATTGCTATTTTCTAAGCTGCGATGCTACTGTCAGGCTCATACAGAGCTAATAAACGCTGTCTAAATGTTGAAAACAAATGTAATAAGCCTTTAAAATAGATTTTCTTTGAAAGGAAAAAAATGTAAGTATGCACAGAAAAAAATAATTAAATTAATGTAATAAAATATGTTTATATATTTACTTTGAAAGGGTTTTGTAAACTTTTTGCAATTCAGATGAGGATGTTTTGTTTATTTTATCCTCATTGCTGTCCTCCTCATTACTCTGTTATTCTCTCACTAGGAAATGTGAGTTATTAATGCTGTCTGGTGCTATGCAGAGACGTCTGAACTTTGGAATCATTGTTGTTTGTTCTTCATTCTTGAAGACCGGTGACCTCACAAGGGTGATGACTTGGGCATGAATTGGATTTAAGTGAGGCCAGAGCTGAGCAAAAGTCATCAGCCTCCCTCTGTCCTCCAATGTCATCAAAGTCCAGTGGCAATACTGGATAAAGTCAAGACGACTGGTGATGGCCCAGGATGTAGTGGGTGACATTGACCTTTCTAAATTAAAACCTGGTCACTAGACCTGAGTTGGAAGTCTGATTCTGCCATTTACTATTTCGATGATCTCAGACAACTCTCTGTACCTCAATTTCCTTATCTGTAAAATGAAAGGTCAAACCAGATTATTTCTAAAGTTCCACCCCCCCAACTCTAGAGCTATGATCCTATAATTTGTTTTATGTTGTTGTTGTTATATACTGAAATTTTACAATCTGCTTCTTTTTTAATTTCAGAACACAATCTGAAAATTCAAAAACACAATTATCCAATCATTTCCTCTGTGTATCTGTATCTTTTTTAGATAAAATCCAGAAGGAGGACTAAACATATTTTTTAATCCTGGAATAGATAGAGCCTGGGGCTTGAATTCTCCAGGTATCTCAATACCAAAGGATAGAAAGTCTTCTATGTTCAAGCTGCTACATCCTTCAAAATTGGAACCACCAGGAAAATCAGAAGCTACTATCCCTGAAAAAGGAGCAGCATGGGAAGTATTTTACATGGGAATGTTTTACAGTTGCTGTCTGGCAAGGCCTGGCTGAGAAAGTACCTCATGGATCCTGTCTTCTCAATCAATACGTGCTGTGTTCTTCGTAAAAACATATTTCGATGCTTTGGGGTCTACCAACTCACTAGTCCCTGAGACACTTGAGCAATGCATTATTACATCTGCACACAGTGTAATTACTGAAGATAACTTTAATTAATTCATCTTTTTGTCCTTTACAAAGCACTTTCCTCAGAAATAGTCAAGGATTATTATTCCTATTTTACAGAAGAGAAAACTGAGGCTCAGAGAGGTAACAACTTAACCAAGGTAATACAGCTAGGAAGTCAAAGAATAGAGACTGAAACAGTAAGTTACCATTTTTCCTTTCATCCTAGGAAACAGCACATCCACAGCATAGAAGAAGAAGAAAGGAGCCCTTCTCTTGGAAAAAGAGCTCATAGAACCAAAGCATGTTAAGCCACCAGAGGTCTTTGTAGAATTATAATATGGATCTAAGAATCAGCTATAATTCTGGGATTTGTAGATCAGAGGGGACAAAGCCTTCTCTCATATTCCTGAGAGTGATTGAGACTATTGTTATCCATGAACCAAAAGAAAGACTTGAGTCATGCCTGTCTTATACTACAAGAGAGAAAGGAGAAGAATTGAGGCAGCTTTCCCAGCCCTACCCAGGACTTAACGATTCAGAATGGAAGAACATCTGTGTGCACAGGGACAACAACCAACAGAAGAAATTGGAAGCAGAAAGGAAAAGAAGAGTGAAGTCACAGAGGAAGAAGAATTCAGGTGGGCTATTAGAACTCTGTAAGTATCTCAGAGCTGAAGGCTCAGGCTGAAGTTACTGTTTGTACTACCCCCTTCTGGGATTGAAGGAAGTTCCAAGAACAGCTCAACTTTTTCCCCAACATCCTTTCCCCATGCCTACTCAGTAAAAGAGTGCAATATACTCAGCTCACTTCTTTTACTTGTTACCTCAAATAAAGACGAGCCAAGGGAGAGCTGGAGTTACACATAAAATTCAATCAGAGCAGAGGGTCCAATCTCTGTCTGAATATTGGAAATCTTCCTTACTAGTGTATCTAAGCTTTTGTCATTATAGTATCAACTTAATATCTACCATTAACTTCATAAAACAGGAAGAGAGGGGTCGGTGAAGCATCATCTGCCTCCTAAGTAAAAAAAAAAGTAAGCTAATTGTTGTAAAAGGACTTGGCTAATTAAATCTTCAAAGAAAGGAAGAGTAGTGGTGGTTAAAGAAAAACACAACGTAAACTACTCTCCTTGAAAGAAGATAGGCAAGCCCCTAGGAAGGATTCAGTCCTGCCCTAACTAGAAGGAAGGAAGCAGTGAAAAGGATTGAGTAACAGTTGACCAACTCTACACTCTAAGGCATTGTCCAACAGTGTTACAGATCCATAGATTTAGAACTGGAGGATACTTCAGACATCTCCTATTCCAAAAGTTCTTCACTTTTTTTTGCCTCATGGACACTTCTGGTGGGCTAGTGAATACTATGGACCTCTTCTCAAAATAATGTTTTTAAATACATAAAATACTTAAGATAACAAAGGAAATTGATTACATTAAAATATAGTTACCAATAAAAAAAAAAACCATCACAGACTCCAGGTGGTGAAGCCCTGGCTTAGTCCAATTCATTCATTTTATGGACGAGAAAGTGTAGACTCTTGGTCATCACACAAATAGGAAGTGATGAGTTAGGATTTGAATGCGCATCTTCTGGCTTCAAAAACCAGTGGTTGCTCCATTGCACCACAGCTGCCATGGGACATAAAATTTAGAGTGAAAAAGAACCTTAGGACATAGAATACCAAGGCTGGAAAAGACCTGAGGCATCTTAATCCAAAAACATCATTTTACAGGTGAGGAAACTAGGACCAGAAAGACTCAGTCACTTAGTCAAAGTCACCGAGTTAGGACTGTAGCCAATCTCCAGTCCAGTGCTCTTCCCCTACTGGGCTTGCTTTGCCAGGAACTGGATATTGGCATTCTGGGGCTCTCCTTTAACAAATGCAGCGAGCTAATACTGCACTAGATGATGGTCCAGCCAAACTCGCTGTAGTTCTCAAGCTGAAAGAGGCCATCTAGCTCAGCCCCTCCATTTTCCAAAGTATAAAAAGATAGACACAATTTGAAGTCCACTGTTAAGAAGTTTAATTGGAGGGGGAAGTAAACACCCATTTATTAAGCAACTTCTGTGTGTCAAGCAATGTGCTAAGCACTTTACAAATATTATCTCATTTGATCCTTACAACAACCCTGAAAGGGGTAGGAGATATTATTATGTCAACATTTTATGGTTCAAGAAACTGAGGCAGACAGAGGTTAAGTGATTTGCTTAGAGTTGCACAGCTAGTGAGGGTCTGAAATTGGATTTGAACACAGGTCATCCGGATGCCATGTCCAATACTTAACCCAGTGTTAAGTCCAATACTTAACCCAGGAGAGATCTCTCCACCATGAAAAATAGAGAAAGAACATTTAGGAATTAGAGATTACTTAAATTTGGGGTAGGGAGAGAACAGAGAAATCACTAGTTGGTTCTTTCCCTCTCCTCTCATCCCCTCCGCTTCTCTTTTCCTTCCTGGGAGGTGGTATCTGAAGTACCTTGAAGGAAGGAAATCAAGAAGTCCTTCCTATAATGATGACAGTGGATGCCAGTGACCTTGTCCTAGTGATACTTCCTCCCTCTCCATAATCTTATGAAACAAAGGGGGAAAAAAAGAAAGGAAAAACAGGATAGGGAAAAACAGGATAGGGAAAAAACAGGATAGGAAAAAACAGGAAAAATAGGAAAAAAAAACAGGAAGGGAAAGACGTAAGGGGCTGAAGAGAAGGTTGAAGTTGAGGGTGATAGATCTGAAGGGGCTCAGTGTGACCCTTTCCAATCCAGAATTAATTCAGAAGCTGCAGTAAACCCACATTCCCAAGACCAATATTGCTAATGCTGCCACCAGATCTCTAATCAATAACATCTCCTGTGGTGCATGCCAAATATTAACATTGAATCAAGGGAAAGAACTCAGATGAGCTGCTCAAAAGACCTTAGGAAAGGACAGAGCTGGGAGGAGAAAGAAGGAAATGATAAGTTGACTTATTCAGCTAAAGCCTCCAGCACCTAAGATTAGCCCTGTTTCCTAATCTAAGCTGACATATCTAAACTAGTAGAGTAAAGAAGATAAGGAAGAAACTAAAGGGGAGGGAAATGAGCTTTTAGTAAGGATTCACTTTACTAAGGGAGTATCA
>NW_027185694.1:32581945-32594055 GCF_028583685.1 Petaurus breviceps papuanus | reverse complement strand
TTCTTATTGTCATACAGGTAGTAGGCCATAGAACTGGGATTCAAACATATCACTCTGTTGAAAAACCCTCTCCTCAAAGCAAAGTATATCTAAGTGAGGTCCCTTCTAGAAGCAAGCACCATTGTGATGTCAATGTGTATTTTCTGCAAATTTTCAACTCTTCTAGAGAGAAAAATATCAAGACAGACTTCTTGGGACTGGGATGGTAGGGAAGGGAAGAGAAAGGGAATAATGATTTGTTAAGAGCTTACTATATGCTGGGCTCCATGCTAATCATTTTCCAAATATCTCATTTGTTACATACAACAACCCCATGAGGTTTATATGGCATAATAATGATGCCATTATTATCTCTATTGTATGTGATAAAAACTGAGACTGAACAAGGCTAAGTGACTTGTCCAGGGTCACCTAGTGACTAAATGTCTGAGGCGGGATTCAAACACAGGTACTCTTGACTCCAAGTGCTGCTTTCTATCCACAACACTGCCTAGATTTCTCTAAAATATCTTGATCCAATAGAAAGTAAGGTCCTTGGAACCTTCACTTTTACCTTAATACTCACACTGGCCAATATGATGCCTGGTACAAAAGAGGTGCATAATAAATGCTTATCAATTGATTTTTTGATCCCCCTCCCACATACCAAGTGTAGAAGTCCTCAAGTATCTGGGAGGCTTGTCAGGTAGAAGAGGGATTAGATTTGTTTTTTCTACTTAGCTCAGGAGGGCAGAACCAGGGATGCAGTCAGACTTCAGTGGGACACACTGAAGACTTTCAAACAATGAAAGCAGTCTAAAAGTGCACTGAGCTATTTGAGGAGATTTGGGGGGAGGGGGGCATTTCTCCTTCACAAGAAATATTAAAACAGAAGCTCTATGACCACTTACAAGAGATTCTAAAAAGATTCCTTTTCAGGTTCAGTTTGGGCTAAAATAGTTTCTGAGGTCCTTCATGATGTTGAGAGCCCAGAAAAGTTCTAGGGCTGGGGGGAGGGTCTAGGGTCCTTGAGCCATCTCACCATGCTTGATCTTTTATGACTGACACAATTATCCCGGTCACAATTTATGCCTTTTCCTCTTTTGCTCTCAGCTTGACTTTTATGGCAATCCATTAAAAAAAAATTCTTTGTCGGCTGGTCTCAGGAGATGAGGAAAAGACAAAGCAGCTCATTTCACCCAGAGCTTATTGTGTGCCCGGGTCTGTGCTAGGTGCTTTGGGGAGAATCCTTGGAGAGCTCGGAGCAGCAGGAGGAGGTGTCAACCTGAAGACCAGACAAGGAAGCAGCATGGCATAATGGATAAACCACTGGACTTGGAGTCTGGAATCCTGCCTTGAACACTAGCTATGTCACCCTGAATAAGCCACAACCTCTCTGAACCCCACTTTCCTCATCTGTAAGATACCGAGTTCTGACTCAAAAACCTCTAGGGTAACTTGCAACTCTAAACCTATGAATAACCAACAAATCAGAATTTATTCAACCAAATGAAAATTTACCAACAATATGGAGACCTATACACTTTCTCCAATTTTTATCATCTCTAGAACCTCTCCAAAATAGGAATTACATGCAAGAGAAACAGCATTTTTTCCATGCTCTAAGACACCAAGGACCCTAATGAGTTTTTTTTTAACCCAGTAACTAACAGCAGAGAAGACAAATCCCTAACCTCTAACATGTTCACTCAGTACCTTTCCCCCACTGGCCACTATACTCTGTCCAAGCTGAACAAACAGACCCATAAGTGAACAACAGAACTCAATTCTGCTGTCCATCCTCCCTCCCTGTGCTGGGGAAAACCAAACAACAAAAACTTGCTCTGGTTGGGACTGCCACTCAGAAGCACTGTGTGCTACCACAGGATTTAGCTAGAATTTAGATTTAGGAACGGAAGGAACTGGGGCAGGATGTAAATGAATTGGCATCCAGATTGGGCCAGTCCTATCTCTCCAGAAGCCATCTGGAATATAAATTGAGGATGGTGAAATCCAAATGAGGACGAGGCAGCTTTGAGGCCCAACCCTCGGGATCAAATACAAACTCTATTTGGTATTCCAAGGCCCTCATAACCTAGCTCACACACACACACACACACACACACACACACGCACACACACACAAGCACACACACACACTTCCAGTCTCTTACAGCTTACTTCCCAACATGTACTCGTCGATCCAGTTACACTGGCTTCCTGGCTGTTCCAGGAACAAGACACTCCATCTCTTCGCTAAAGGCATTTTTTTTTTCTGGTTATCCCATGGGAGATCGATTTGGTGGTCTGGAAGGTGTTGTCATCCCCAAGGCTCCTGTATCTATCTACAACCCAAGATGATATGGCCTGCAAAGCTGAGCCTAAGGGAAAGAAACCTATGTTCAATAAAAAAAAAAAGAGGTATGGGGGTGGCTAGGTGGTGCAATGAATAGAGCACCAGCCCTGGAGTCAAAAGGATCTGAGTTCAAATCCAACCTCAGACACTTAACACTTACTAGCCCCTGTGATCTTGGGCAAGTCGCTTAACCCCAAAAAAGCAAAAAAATAAAGAGGTATGCAAAGAATTCCTAGAAAGAAAACCATCCAAATAGGAATCATTCTCTTCAAAGACATCTTCCTGAGAATCCACAAGTTCAATCCAATGAGGCCATCATGGTTCCAGAAATCTTGGTCGTTCCTCTTTTGAAGGAGTCTGGACCCAAAGCATTCTAAAATCTGATCTAGAAAGGATCTCAGATCAGCTGTAAATGACTCGGCTATTCTCAGCAATGCAATGATCCAAGACAACTATGAAGAACTTATGATGAAAAATGCTATCCCTCCCCAGAGAAAGAACTGATGGTGTCTGGATACAGACTGAAGCATGCTTTTTTTAAGATTTATTTTTCTCGAGTCTTTTTTTATCTGTTTTCTTTCACATCAGGACAATTATGGAAATGTTTTGCACGACTACATATGTATAACCTATATCAAATTGCTTGCCTTCCCAATGCGGGGAGGGAGACAATTTGGAACTCAAAGTTTTAAAAACAAATGTTAATTGTTTTTACATGTAACTGGGGGAAAATAAAATACTGAAGTAAAAAACATACAGGATATCAGAGATCATCTAGCCTGAACTTTACCTATACCTGACAAGTGGTCTTCTAGGCTCCAATTGAAGACCTTAACAATGTGGATTTTTCTATCTCCCAAGGCAACTGCTATACTTTTGGACAGCTCCAAATAAAAAGAGGAATGGATCTGAAACCCTACCCCTACCACTTATAACTTATGTTACCTTAGGCAAATTACATAAACTTTTTGGGTTTCAGGTTGTTCGTCTGAAAAATGAGGAGGGGAACTTGACTAGGTCCCACCTAGTCAGCCAAAATCAGCCTCCCTATAATTTTCATCCTCCTTTCCCCTAATTTTGCCCCCTGGAGTCAAGCAGAAACAAGTCTTCCACCTAACAGCCCTTTCTATAGTTGAAGACAGCAATGATGGAGTCCCTTAAAAGCTTCTCTTCTTCATATTAAAACATCCCCAGTTCCTTCAAGCAATACTGCATCTGAGGCACATTCTTTTAAATCTCCTCAATGGTGGCAAATCTTTGACATTTGAGGTTGCACTCAATTTCTGGAAACAGCCAAGAGTCATTCAGAGACAATTCTAGTGAAGGAGGTGGGTGTCTAACTGGGTAATATCGTTTTGGGTCAAAACCTACATGTGGCTATAAACTAGGAAGATGGATGTTCTTGTATGATACATAAACTTTATCCTATAACAGTTGCAAAAGAAGGAGGAGGACAAGGTACTCTCATAGCTCCCATTTAACTAAAACTCATCAAGGTTTACAAAACACTTTCCCCACAACATCCCTGAAAGGTAAGCAGTAGAAGTCTTTTTATTCCCATTTGAGAGATTATGAAACTGAGAATCAGAGGTGCTAAATGCCTTTCCCAGGATCTCATAGCAAATAAGCATCAGAGCCAAGAGTATCAGAACTCATATTTTTCTGGCTCTAAGATGTGTACTTTCACTACACAAGGCTGATATGGACATACAGCACTATACCTGTTATTATTAGTGCTGTTCTGTATGTTTCCAGGATGTCCCTATATATAGGACCCAAAGAACATAGCCCCCTCTTTCAATGCCAAGGATCTGTGGAACATTCTAGGATACTGAACTTAGAATCAGGAAAACTTGGTTCAAATCCTGCTTCAAACTTGCTAGGTGTATGACCCTGGACAACATTTCAGTTTCCTTATCTATAAATGGAAGGGGAAGGGGGAACTTAATAGACTTTAAGGTCCCTCCCAGTCTAAATAATCAATGACCCTATGAACTGGTTCCACTACGACCAGAGGATTATGGATTTAGAGCTGGAAGGAGTCGTAGAGACTGACCAGTACAATGCCTTCACTTTTCAGATGAGGCCAAGAAAAGGTACATGATTTGTCTGAGGTCTATTGTCCTTTAAAGCTCAAAAATGCTGCTGCAAAAAATACTGGGTTAGGATGTGCAGTAGGAGAATCACTGAGCATGCATGGAGACCCTCCTTTCAGTCAGCACCCCAAGGCCAATATAGCTCTCTCCTGAGTCTCTCAGTTCTTGGGCTATTGCTATGTCCCTCAAAGGCTTCTGATGTTTCACTTCAAAGGAGTGCAATCAGCAACTTTGCAGGAACCCCAGCATAAAAAGAAAGAGGCTTGGGGATTGTCTAGTCTTTTAGCATGGCGTGATGGAAGAAGAACCCTGGCCTGGGAATCAGAGTACCTTAGATCAATCCCTTCTATATTAACTGTGTGATCCTAGGCAAACCACCTCCTGGCCTTATTTTCCTCCTCTGTAAAAATCAATCCATAAACATTTAGTAAGTGGCTACTATGTTCCAGGCACTGATCTAGACACTGGAGATAGAAAGACAAAGAAACAAAAGATAACATCAAAGAGATTACATTCTGTTGGGAGGAACAGCATATAGAAAATTTCAGGGGAAGGGTGATCAGATGTAAGCTTAGATGCTATAGGTAAGAAGAAAATTCCTTCCAGGAAAGGGGGACAATCTATACTAAGGCATGGAGGGAGACAGGAAGTGAAAGGTCACCTGTAGGGAGCAGCCAGCCACCCGCCATTTTGTCCATGATAAGAAGCTGCCTCTCCCTAGGCTGCCCCTTGACTCCCTGATATCTCACTCAGATCCCACTAGCTTCTTATTCACTGATCCAGTTCACAAACTTCTCATACTCTCTCTTATTGCTCACTGTCCTTTCCTGTTGCATAATACCTGACTTCAAAGCTCTTTACTTCATCCGTACTTTATCTGACAAAGGTCTGCTTCCTTACTTGACCTCCGTGCCACTCAACCCAGATAATTAATACTTACAGTAATAGCTAACATTTATATACTTCCTCCTACATGCCAAGCACTGTGCAAAGGGCTTTACAATGATTATCTCATTTGGTTCTCAAAACAACCCGGGGAGGTAGGTGCTATTATCCTCATTTTATAGTTGAAGAAATTGAGGCAGACAGAAGTTTAATAATTTGGCCAAGGTCACACACATAGTAAGTATGTGAGGCTAGATTTGAACTCAGATCTTCCTGGCTCCAAGCCCAGTCCTCTATCCACTGCACCACTAGTTCCTAAATCTGTTAGGTCCCCTTATGTAGGATATGATTGTATGCTCACCAATTTTCCTTATTATTTAAAACCTCATATTCCAATTTCTCCAGCATCTGGAAAAATGGGAATTCACTGTTTCCTTGGGTGGACACCCTAATTTACTTAAACTTCTCACGTCTGAAAGTCTTCCTCCTCACTTCTCATATTCAGCCAGTTAAGTTTTGTAAATCCCATTTCTGTAACATCTTCCACATTCTTTCCCTCCCCTCTCTCTTTTCCCACTGAACCACACTAATAGAAGTCCTCCTCACCACCTGACTGAAAGTATTTCTTCAGCCTCTTAGTGGGTTTTCCCACTTCCACTCTCTCACACTTCTAACCGATCCTTCATTACCCCTGCCAGACAAATCTTCCTTAAGCACCAATCTTTTCATCTTGCTCCTCTGCTTGAAAACCTTCAATTGTTCCCTGACTGCCTACTGAATAAAACTAAAACTCTTCTTTTGGCATTCAAGGCTCCCCATAGTCTGATACTATCTGACCTTTCCAACTTGAGCTCACCACATTCCCTTCCAAATATATGAAGTTTCAACCAAAACTTCCCACCCCCAACTCCTAAGGCACATTTCCATGCATATCAAAGCCACCAAAGCAGACTGACTGAGGCTTTGACATATCTGCGTAGTTCTTCAGCAGCATAGAAACAACAGGAATTAACACCTAGCATATCCTGTGACCATCTTTTGCCCTGTTACCTTTTGGAATTATCCCAGTTACCCTCTTCCACGTGGACTCCAGTTTATGAATTCCTCTCTCACAGCATGCTGCCCAGAACTAAACACAATTTTCCATTTATTGTAGGGCTGAATCTAGAGGAACTATCACCTTCTTCTTCTTCTTGGAAGCTATGCCTCTCTCAATGCAACCCAAAATAGCATTAGCTTTTTTAGCTGCCATGTCACACTACTACTCATAATGAGCTTGCAGTACACTGAAACCCTCAGATCATTTTCAGAACAGCTGCCTCTCCCATTTTGAACTTGTAAGTTGACTCTTTTCTGCCCCCATGAGTAAAACTTTATATTTCACTATTGAATTCCAACTTATTAGATTCAGACCAATGCTCCTACCTGTGAAGATCTCTTTGATTCCTAATGCTGTCATCCAATGTGTTAGCTCTTTGTCTCTTAGTTTTTTGTCAGCTGCAAATTTGATGAGCATGCCATCTATGCCTTTATTATTATTTTCCTCTGGGCCCAGAGTGATGATGATTTGGAAAGGGAGAAAGAGTCTGGCAAAGCATTTTCTCTTGATCCTGGCACACATGAGAAGGATGATTGATGGCCTTTCCCACCTAACTGGAAGTCACAGGGAACACATGCTTACAACAAGCCAGGAGCCACATGATTGGATAGAGACTATACATTGGCATTCAGGATTTGCTGCTTCTTTTGCCTTCTGCTACCCTTGAGATCAGATTTGCTTATCAACATGAGGGTGGGAAGGAATGAGAAGTTGATACCCTTCATTTCAGTCTTCTGGGCTTCTATGGGGTAGACTAGAGAGGCTGGGATTGTAGACACCAGAGATCAGTACTAAAGCAGAAACCCACCTCCTAGAGTATAGATAGAGACTGAAGCATAAGAAAGGAGAGTCTAGAGTCCAGAGACTGGAAATAATTGTGACTCCCATTGGACTGGTGAGCTGGAAGGAAATTTTAACTTCTCTCAGCATTGTCCCCCTGTTTACAAGTCTGTGATACTGAGATGGGGTCTTAGGTACATCTCTCCATATTCTTTTCTACTATCTGCAAGTCTTGGTGGTTCAAAGATTTCCCCTTTAATACCCCCCAACACACCTAAAGATCTAGGAGAGCAAGCAAGAGGGGGTTTAAGAGATAGCTGGAGGCAAGTGTCTCTCCATATGAGCTCTGAACCTATTTCTTTCTCTTTTGACTATGTTTCATAAACAATGGGATCAAAGCATGCTAAGATTCTGAGTCTATGAATGGAGTCCAAGACCAAGAGAGGAGAGCCTGATAGACAGAACAAGGTGGGGGGAGACAGCTCATGAGCTCTCTAATATAGAAGAGAGATTTCATATTATATATTTGAGTAATGTTTTATTTCATCCCTTAGATTAATTCTGGACCTGAGCAGAACCATTGCTTAAAGCCACAGGCTCAGTTGCGAGGAGAATAATCTAGATCTCTGCATGTTAATTAATCATCCTTGGGTCACCAGTCACTTAGATTGCTGCAGTCTTTTAGGAAAGCTATTCCATGCAGGGACAGCCAGGTGGCACAGTAGATGGAGTGCCAGACTGGAAGTCAGAAAGCCTCATCTTCCTGAGTTCAAACCTGGCTTCAGACACTAACTGTATGACCCTGGTCAAGTCACTTAACCCTATTTGCCTTAGTTTCCTCATTTGTAAAATTAACTGGAAAAGGAAATGGCAAAAAACCACTCTAGTATCTTTGCCAAGTAAACCTCAAATAGGGTCATGAAGAGTCACACATGACTGAAAAATAACAACAACAATCCCATGCAGGCCCCAGAGAGACTCTGACAAGACCACTAGGCTGATTGATGGCTCAAAAAATAATATTACTCAGATATTGTACTCCCTCACTGGATAATTAATATAAGGACATTTTACCTTGTGGTAGGTTTAATAAAAGTAGCTCTAGACTCACATGACCCAAGGAAGGGGATGCTAGTTAGCAAGAATAATTAGATGACATAGGAAGCTCTATGCCTGGCTTACCTTTCCTTTTCCCTCTTCTATTGAATTCCCTACATAGCCTTTAAAGTTCAACTCAAATACTACATCCTCCAGGAAGCCTTCCTTGATCACCCCAATCAGGGATTACTTTTCCCTACACACACACACACACACACACACACACACACACACACACACACACACACACAGTATTTTGTTCTGCTCTATATTACAATGGACTATCAGTCTTTTCCTTTGCTAGGTCTTTCTTCAGTTCCATGAAGGAAGGAATCATTTTCCATAAACTTTGTATCTCTCCCAACACACAGCAGAATGTTCTGCACGCAGTAGACACTTCAGTGTCTGCTGAATTGAACTAGATTGAATTCCAGCAGATATTGCTGTCAATGACAAGAAAAAAAAAATCTATCGTAACTGACATTTATACAGCGCTTTACCGTTACAAAGCACTTCCCATGTTTTATCTCCTTTAATCACCATCATAGTCCTGTGAGGAAGGTAACACGCAGAGAGCATCACTACTCCCACTTTAAAAGTAACATGACTCTGGATAGAATAATTAGCAGAAGGAGGATTGGACCCCAGGTCTCCTGACTCCAGCTGGAGACGTTCTTCCACTCGCCTGCCCTGCGTGCAGCACGAGTGCTGAGTCTACAGCACCATTCTATCCCCAGGGTCCTTGTCTCCTTCCCTTCCCCTGCCCCGAGCCCCTGGGAGGGGTAGGGCAGCATCCAGGCATATGATGAACAAGACAGAGGAGATGCAGCCTCTATTTGCATGGGTTTCTTGAAGCAGCTGCAAACCCAGCTGAAGTGGAAGGGAATTTGGCTGCAACAGCAGCTGTGTTTTTCAACCTCTTCACTCTCAGATAAATAAATATGCTAGGATGCAATTTCCACGAACATCAATATTGACCTGAGGTTGAAACGCTTCTTGTTCAGCGGTAGGATCATCCGGAAGAATAGCACCATCTCCCGGCTCTGCCAAGTACCCGGGAGCAGGTGCCTCTTCAGGAGCACGGCGAAAACGCAGTCTCCAACTGGGAGCCTGCCCCGTCAAGGATAAACAATGTCTAAGGAAGTCATTTATCAAATGATAAGCCATTTAGTCAAATATCTTTTGCTTACCTGGCTAAAAGAGACCCGGAAGGGGTCATGTAATGCATCCCTCTGTCTTTGGGGTTCCCTTTCCCCAAAACGACCATCCTGTTAGGGGATGGGGACTCCTGGGGAGTAAAAAGAGCTCACATTTATATACAGCTTTTGGATTTGCAAATTGCTTTAAGACCTCCCTCAAGTTTGTCCTTAGAGCCAATGCAAATCCCACGTGTTGATGCTGAAATCAACTGAATTCCCCTGTATTCAGCCAGAAAATTCTTTCTTCTGCACCCATTCCTTCCCTCCCCTGGTTCTAATATCCATCCATCTGTCCACTAACCATTGTAACCTAGAACAAATCACTGTAGCTCTCTGAGTCTCAAGGTCCTCCTCTGCAAGGAGCAGAAAACTTGATTTCTGCAGGATTGTTTAACATTCATAAATTCAATAAATGCATCCTATCAGCACCATACTGAGTGTTGAGGAGATAACAAGCCATAAACATAAACGATGGTAATATATAATAGTCCATAGTTAAGTGTATTAGAGAAAAAGCAAACTGCTAAGTGAGTTGTACCGGGAAAGGCAGCATATGAACTGAATGTGGAGCCAAGTATATTTGACCTGGGTTCAAATCCTGCCCCAGATACTTACTGTATGACCCTGGGGAAATTACTTAATCTCTCTGTGACTCCCTCAATTTCTTCATCTCTAATATGAAGTTTGTCCCATAATATCTCTTATAGCTTTAAATCTATGATTTCCAAGTTCCAGAGAGATCATAGATAGGAAGGAGCATTGAAGTTGGAGTTTATAGGATGCGTAGGAAATGCAAAGAAAAAGAGAGAAGGAAGGAAAAGCATTTTAGCATAGTAAATAACATAAACAAAATCAGAGAGGTGGGGGAGCACAGTGAGTATCTGGAACAGAATGGATTCTATTTTTTCTGAAGCATAGTAGTGAAAGGGAAAGATAAGGTTAGAATGCAGGGTTGTGAAAGCCCTTGAAGGTCAGACAGAAAAGTCTGAACTTTGCCTAAAGGAGACTCAGAGATCACTAAAAAATTTTGAACAAAGAAGAAATCATGGCGAGATGGCTACTATGAGAGTCATTTGTGAGTCAATGAAATAAGGGAGGTCAAAATTTATATTGTAGTGGAACTCTAATTATTATAATAGTAAGTATTATTGTTTTAATGTTTTACCTCATTAGCTTCTCATTGATGGGAGTTGAGTGTTAATGGATCTTCACCAAACCTGGGCAAGGATAGGATTCTGGGAGAGACTGATTATAGAAAATAATAGGAGAGGAGTGAGGAGTCTAGGAGTGGGAAATTTAGGGGGCAGAAGACTCCTTAGGGCAGCTTCTCCTGGACAAAGTTCTGGATTTGAAATCATAGGACCAGTCTCAAAAGCTGACCCTTGCACTTACAAAGTTATAGGACCAAGGGCAAGATTCTTCAACTCTCTAAGCCTTGATTTCCTCATCTGTAAAACTGGGATAAAATACTTTCATTACCTACCTCATCGACTTATGAGGGTTGTATTAAATGACTATAAAAAGGGAGTAATTATCACCAACTGGTAGGGGACAGGCAGTGATGGTAGGATAGGATGATGAATTGGTCTGAATTGATAGAAGGACTTATGTCAGGCTGGGGGAAAGGGATGCTATTTCCTCAGTGACCAGGGGAGCTTGGAGGCAATTATGGCTTAGACTGGGGGTAGAGAAGGAGAAAAAATTAGGAAAGCCAGATGGACTCTTCACGTGACTAGGCACAGAGACTGCTCAAAACCAGGAACTAAGCTCAAGTAATTGGTTAGAAAGCCCTAGGCTGGGCCAGGCTGACCTAAGTGTCATCCTTCACTCTCTCAGCTCATTCCCCTTTTCTCATCTGTCACCAAGACCTATATATTTGACCTTCATAATATATCTTGCATACCCTGCTTTTTCTCCTCTGACACTGCTACCACCTTCGTGTAAACCCTTCACTTCATACCTGGACTATTGCAATGACCTTCCTGTTGGTCTCCCTACCACTCCAGCCCATCCAAAGTAACCTTCCTAAAGAGGAAATCTAGCCATAAATTCCAGTGGCTCCTTTTCACCCCCAACATAAAATGTAAAATCTTCTGCTAAAAACTTTCCTAACCTACCCTCCCCACTTTTTCTAGTCTTCTTACACCTTATGCCCCATCATGTACTCAGAAGTCCTGTGACAGTGACCTCCTGGCTGTTCCTCACACATTACACTCTTGTCTACAAATAAATGGAAATCTAATCAAAGAAAATGGAAAGTAAGTCCAATGCTTTCCAACCCCAGAGGGAGACCTCTTGAATAACAGTTCCAACAAGGTAAGAAAATCAAAATCACTTAATTTCAGCAAGGCTTTTTTCTCTCTCTCTTTCTCTGTGTCTCTCTGCCTGTCCCTCCCCTTTCCATCTCTGTTTCCTCCTCTCCAACTCTGAATGCATATATGTATGTCTCCTCTCTCATTCTATTTATTTTTTTCTCTCTCTCCCTCCCACCTCTGCCTTCTTTCTTTCTTTCTTTCTTTCTTTCTTTCTTTCTTTCTTTCTTTCTTTCTTTCTTTCTTTCTTCCTTTCTTCCTTTCTTTCTTTCTTTCTTTCTTTCTTTCTTTCTTTCTTTCTTTCTT
>NW_027185694.1:32575453-32581935 GCF_028583685.1 Petaurus breviceps papuanus | reverse complement strand
TCTTTCTTTCTTTCTTTCTTTCTTTCTTTCTTTCTTTCTTTCTTTCTCTTTCTCCATCTCCCTCTCACTTTCCTTCCCTATATCTCCCTTTCTCCTTCTGTCTTCTTATCCCTTTCCCACTCAGTTTCTCCTAATTTCTCTCTCTACCTCCCTCTCAGTCATTCCCTCTTCCTCCCTGTTCATCTTTCTCCTTTCCGTCTGTCTCTCCCCTTCCTCCCCATCCCTCTACCCACTGCCCCTTTTCTCCCCATTTCTTCCTCGCCCCTTCCTCCTCTTTCTCTCCCCCTCCCCCTTCCCTCTCTTCCTGGCTCATCAGTCATGTTTCTGTCTCTCTAGGAGTGAGGGGGAGGAGAGTAGCTGGGATGGGGAGGAAGCCTCTGCAGGCAGCTGTTTTATTTCCCCCGCAGAAGGGTTGTAAATCCCTGCTGACTCTTGCTGCAATGAGTGAATCCCCCCCCACCAGGGTCTGGGATGGGGGCCAGCAGTCCTGGGTACCAGTGAGCCTAGTCACTAGCCTGCATCAGTCAATTGCTCATCTCACATTTTAGCACGTTTCTAACAACTAAGACCTTCTCCAAAAATCTCCAATCTCCCCTCAGCTCTGATCATCCCAAATCCAGTCCTCTGCAGCTGCCTGCATAAGGGGAGGGGTAGTTGAAAGAACGAGAAGCCCTCCCCAAGTAAAAACCATCCTCCTGTCCTTCCAATCTGTCATAATGCCTGAGAATAATAACAATAGCTAACATTTCTACAATATTTTAAGGTTTGTAAAGTGATTTCTACACCTTGGCTATCTGATTCTAACAATAATCCCTTGAGACAGTTGCTATTAATATACCCAAGGGAAAGTAAGGCTCAATTCAATTGCATGAATTGCCCCAAGACCACACAACTAGGAAGAGTCTGAAGCTAGACTTGAACTCAGATCTTAATGAGTCTAGGTTCAGCACTTTTTCCCCTACCATTGACTACCTCTCTACTATTCTACTTCTCTTTAAGGGACAAAGATGTTACCAGGGAAGGAGACACATTAAAACATGGATTCCAGGTGACCTAACATCCCAGATAGGGTTAAGCTCAATCATATATTAAAAACTATGTAATTATAATAATGAAGCATAGTCCAGAAGAAGAGACATGGAAAGTTATCTCCCTCCCTTCTTTGAAGAGGTGGGGGACTATGAAGGTGGAAGATAGAATATACTTTCAGATTTGATCAATCCTTTGGTTACTTTTGATGATCTGCCTTTTTTTTCTCTTTCTTTTTTAATTCTTTATTGTTATAAAGGATGGCCCCCTAGGTGAAGGAGTAGAGGGAAAATATATTGGGAAATGAGGGTGGTATAAAAACAAAAGACAATAATATAAATATATTAAAGGTTCACTGAATATCACCTTGAAAATTTTACATTTCCATCATAAAAGCTCTCTGAAGTAGGTAGTATAAGTGTTAATATCCCTGCATTATAGATAAGGAAATTGATGCTTGGAAAGGTTAAGTAACTAACCCATGGTCACATAGCTAAGAAGTAAAATATGTAGTACTCAAGCCTAGCTCTTTCTAGCACTAAACTTAATATTCCTTCCCCTATGCCATGCTGAGCCAAGAGCAGGGCACTGAAGGAAACGGACCTGGAACAGGGAAAGTTTGATGGCAGAAAAGGGAAGACAGGTTGCTTACTTAGGAAGGGCGGCTAAAATCAGAGCTCAATTAGATCTTGCAAATGTCCATGTTTATGAAAATGAATGGGTATCTAATGAGATATGAGATGACCAAATGAGATAGTATAGAGGGGAGAAAAAGAGCCCAAGAAAGAGCCTTAGGGGATATTCATGTTTAAAAGGCATGAGCTAAATGAAGATCCAACAAAGGAAACTGAAGAGTGGTCCAACAGACTGCAGGAGAACCAGGAGAGAGCTATGCAAGGAAAAGCTAGGGGGAAGAGAGTGTCAAGAATAGGTTAATCTACAGTGTCAAAAGCGGCAGAGAGGTCAAGAAGGATAAGGAAAGGCCATCCTTTAGATTTGGTGGATTACTGGTAACTCTGGAGAGAAGTCTGATAAGGTCAAAAAACAGGCTGCAGGAAGTTGAGAAAAGAGTAAGACAAGAGGCACTGATTGTAGAGGGTTTCCTTAAGTTTAACCACAAAAAGGAGGAGAGATTTAATACAATAGCTAGCAAAGATGGAAGGATGGATAGATAAAGTAAGGGGTTTTTAAGAATGAGGAGGACCTGGGCATTTTTGTAGGCAGTACGAATGCTGTCAGGGAAGGATTGAAGAGTAATGAAATGGGATATTAGAAGGGGCAATCTACTGGAAAAGGCAAGATGAAAAAGGATCATTTGCACATGCAGAGGGGTTAGTCCTGGCAAAAAGAATGGTCACCTCTTCATGTAAGAGGAGGCAAGGTAGGGTACAGGGAGGGGAAGAGGAGATAATGGGGAAAGACATTTGAGTGGTGTGGGATGGGAAGGAGGTGAGAAGAAGGAGCTCTCAAATGAATGGTCTCATGTTTTTTCAGGAAAATATAAGACAAGGTTCTCAGCTGAGAGGATAAAGGGAGGGAGTGCATTGGGAGGTATGAGGAAGAATGAAAATGTTCCCAGAAATAAAGTCAAGCTCACTGGTCATTAGTTTGTAGACTTCACTCTTTCCCAGCCCTTTTTTAAAAAATTGGGACAACTTTTGTTGATCTTTGGTTCTGCAACAGCTGTTATTCTTACCTTATTAGTTTCTCTATGTGTCCACATATTGTACGTGTTAATTGATGGGAGCTGGGTGTTAATGGAGCTAAGCAATTAAATCCACCAAGTCTTTCAGGATCCTAGGACGTATGTAGTTCATCTGGGTCTGGTTGACTTAAACTCATTAAGGGCAAGGAAGCTCTCACTTACTGTCACCCTACTTATCTTGAGTTTCAAATCCCTATTTGTCATTGTTGCCTGTCTTTTCTGAAAGGAAAGTTTTTCTCCTTGAGAAAAAAAAATTTAAAAAGAAGCAAAACAGAGTTTTGAGAAACTTTGCCTGTTCTTGTATCCATCGTCATCATTGCATCAGCCCCTACCAGTAGGCCTATCCTTGCTTTGAAGTAATAATAATTTTAATAACAGTAACAAGTAGAATTGATAGAGTGCTTAAGAGTTTTAAAAATCCCTTTATGTATTTTAAAATTATCTATTTATACACGTTAACTTGTTTGAAATTCCTTTTCCCCAATATTGCTGTGATATAGGGGCAAAATGAATGAAACACTGAAGCTCGAGTGAGTAAGACTCCTTGGGTTCCAGTGTAGCCTCATATACTTACTTACTATGACCTTGGACAAGTCATTTAAACTCATCTTTCCTCAATTTCCTTATCTATAAAATGAGAACAATAGTAGCACCTACCTCCCAGGTTGTTAAGAGGATTAACTGAGGTAATAATTGTTAAGTGTTTAGCAGGGAGTCTGGAACATAGTAAGCTCTATAGAAGTGTTAGCTATTAGATAGATAGATATGTAAACATTTGTAGGTATATACACTTATGTATATACATATATAAATGACAGGTGTACATAAATTTATGTATATACATACATAAGTAACATGTGTGTATGACTCTGTTCTTTGCCCTGGGCTATAGATGTCATGATTCTGCAAATGACTCATGTCTAGGAGAGATAGCTCACATGTTGGATGACAAAGGCAGGAAGGAAAAAGATCTTGACGAGCTAAAGCACTGGAGAAAATCTAGTGTGATGAAAATGAAGAAGGGTAAGCATAAGCACATAGGTTTAAAAATGAACTTAACACATAAAATATAGGGGAGGGGTGACAGAAGAACAGTTCTTCTGAAAAGGATCTGGGGGTCTCTGTGGCTGCAAGATCAATATGAGTTAACAGATGTGATGTAGCCACAAAAAAATAGAGATACTAGTGCATTAAGAGATGCAGAGACTGTCTAGAACTAGGGAGTGGTAGTGCCACCCTGGACAGACCATGCCTAAAAGATGTTCGGTTCTAGATGGCATTTTAGGAAGCAATTGATAAAGTGCAGAGGATACAGAAGACAATGACCAGGAAAGTGAAGGTCTTCAAAGTCGTGGCATATGAGAACCAGTTGATGGAACTGGAAAAGTTTAGCCTAGAAAAAGATGTAAAGAATTTAACAAAGGTAGGGAATTACATGTTAGCTATCTTAAAGTATTTGAAGAACAGCAATGTGGAAATGGGATTATATTCAACTCTTCATGGCCCCAGAGAAATAGAAGTAATGGATAGAAGCTGCAAAGAGACAGATTTCCATTCAATGTAAGAAGAAAGGATATAACAATCAGGTCTGTGGAAAAGTAAAGTGGTTGTCTTTTGGAGGTAGTGGGTTTCCCTTCATTGAGGGTCCATAATTACTTATCTCATAGGTCATGGGAGGAATTCTTTTTTCAGGAATATGTTATACTAGATGGTCACTGAGGCCTAACATCACTCTAAGACTGTGATTCTGTAGTTTAGAGCAGGCAGACCCAACATTTAGAGAGTTTGGGAGGCAGCAAGAGCACTAACTCTGGAGTCAGAGAACCTGGGTTCAGATTCTGCCTCAGACACTCATCTGTGTAACCTTGGGCAAGTCACTTATGCTCTCAAGGCATCAGTTTCCTTATCTAAAAAATGAGCCTCTTAGGCCCTTTCCAACTCAAGATCTACAGGCCTACCGTATGATTAATGGCAGTCAGTGAGAGTTGGTCTGTAATACTCATTGGCTCAGACCTTCTGAATCATTTCTTCCAAAGGTTGTCTCTTAAATCTCCCTTCTCCCAATTCTATTTCCCATTTCCTCCTCTGGGGGCAAAGAGTGTCTGGGATTGGGGTAGGGATTTTGTGGAAGGGTTTGGGCTGGGCATTATTGAACCCAAGACTGAGAAAACAATCTTCTACATCCTTTACTTTCTCCATCTAGGCCCTTTCAGCAGAACCCATCCCCCTCCTCAGAGGACTGCTTCTTTGGTCATATGCTCCGTGGAGCTTCAGGATCTAAAGGTTATTTTTAAGTGAAGCAATTGGTGTCAGATTTTACTTCTCTTAATGTGAGACAGATACCAAAACAAAGTGGAATTAAACATTATGGGCAGGAGGAATGGTGGTGAAAGAAGTTTCAATTAACCTCCCTTTTGTAATCTTCCATGCAGTGCATAGTTTTTTCCAGCTGCTGGAGGAGTGGCTCATTTAATTAATGAAGTAATTGGGCATTTCCTTCCTGCTGCCTTTCAGGGCAATGCTCGCATTCACCATGCTGCAGACTGACCTCTGCTGACTCAGGCGTCCCCAGAATAGATTGCTCACTGCCAGTGAGCAGTGAAGCCACTACTGGGAGGTCCTTTTTCCCAGGATAACACTACAATTAACAGAGATAGTGATTTCAGGGCTCTGGCTAGACTGTTGCCCTCAAGGTCTTCATGATCTCCTTTGGAAGTGGGTTACCTCCTTGTTGGTCTCCCCAACTCCAGTCTCTTCCCCTCCTTTACCTTCCCATACATATGGTCTTGAGTAATCTTCCTACAGTACAGGTTTCAACCAATCATTCCCCTATTTCAAAAATTTTCATTGTTCCCTGTTGCCTAGGATTAAGTCCAAATTTCCTGGCCTAGAATTCAAAAACCTCTGTCAATGCCAGCAAGATAAGTTAAATTTACATTTAGTGTCAATTAAGGAAGGCAGAATTCCTGAGGATCCAAAGCTCTTTCACAAGTATACCAACTCCAGAATCACGCAAATTCATCACTTTGAAAAATAACACTTCTCGTACACTGTGGGAAAGGAAGAGGCCAATTGGATCTCCACCTTCAGCCCCTGCCATGATGTTGGCTGAAACAGACACACTTAGGGGAAGGCTAGGTGGTGCAGTGAATAGAGCACTGGCCCTGGAGTCAGGAGGACCTGAGTTCAAATTTGACCTGAGACACTTAACACTTACTAGCCATGTGACCTTGGACAAGTCACTTAACCCCAATTGCCCTTCCCTCCCCCTGCCAAAAAGAAAAAAAAATTAAAGAAAGAAATAGATACACTTAGGTTGTTTCAAGGAAGGAGTAGTGGTGGGTGTTATAGCTGTATTCCCCAGCTGGTTTAAGCTGTAGTCTATCCAGTTATGGAGTCAGCAGTAACACTACTGTTGACAGAAGAGAGGCAATATAGTTTTGAGAGTTAAACTTGGAGACATAAGACCTGGACTCAAGTCTTAGTTCAACTACTCCCTAGTAGTGTAATTGCTGGGCAAATAATTTCCCCTTCCTCTTTGAGCATCATTTTCCTCATCTGTGTAGCTTCCTTGGGGGCTCGATTTATAAAATAAAGGGGCTAGGCTAGAAGAGGGCCACCATTCTATGTTTCTGTTCTAGTTGCTTTAAAAATACACAGGGTGTTGATATATGCTTCTTCTCTTTAGGTTACTGCAGTCATTCTGGGGAAGGGTCAGTGCCCCATAGTCTCCAAAGGATCTGTACTC
>NW_027185694.1:32555423-32575443 GCF_028583685.1 Petaurus breviceps papuanus | reverse complement strand
CACCAATGTTCCTACAACAACAAGAACCCCTGAGTACCCCACAAAGTCAAAGGCTATTTCCCCATTTGTTGTCATGTAGGAGCAGGGAGAAGAAAATGCCAGGCCCAAATCAATAAATCTTAATGGATTAGAGACACTGGTATTCATGCCTCAAAGTACATGTTTAGTTAAAGCACCAAAAATCACATGGACGGGGGAGGTAAATACAGCTGTAAGCAGATGAGATTGCTCCAACACACACACACACACACACACACACAAGAAACTGAGGGGACACAGCAACTCATCCAGACAGAATCTGGGCCAGGAAGATGAATCATGGGGGAGTGGAACAAACCTTGGGATAGTCTGGACTAAAGAAGCCTGGGTCCTTGCCCAGGCTCTGTTTCTAAGAGGCCACATAACATTGGATCCATCATTCCTCCCTCTCTGAACCCGCTTCCTCTTATGTGAAAAGATGGAATGGGACCATTTACCAAAAGACTACTAGTGTTCACCCAATTGTTCAGGGAAATGTAAGTCTCTGCTTTTAAGAAGCTTATAGTCTAATTAAGGTCACAGGACATGTCGACATAGCCTTTATCCCAAAATCCACTACCACTGTCAAATTGTGCCCCCAGAAGGTAGCTGTTGCATCTCCCTCCCTTTCAGGGTTCTAGGTATAACCCTGAGGAGACGAAGTCATTCTTCTAATGCTGCTGCTCAGAGTAATCAATGGATTCTACTCATTATCAATCACCAGTGGTTATGCCCCGATACTATCTGCCAATGCCAGTATCTCCCTAGCTGATTTAACCAACTGATACCTCCTCAATATCACTGATAGGCGATTGACACCAATTCTCCTTTACAAAGGGATGTTTACTGAGAAGATTCAGCAAGAACAAAAGTACAAATAAATCCCTTTTTAAAGAACAGGGGCACATTCTCCCCTTTACCATACCAGTACCTGGGGATAATAGACTCAAATTATAATGTTTTCTACTGGACATTTGCCCCAATTAGTTCACTTTTGGACATAACTCCAGATAAGCCACTCCTCTGCATATAGGACATAATGTCCTCTGTGGTAGACATCTGTGACTGCCAGGCTGGGTCACACAAGTCACTCCTTCTGGCTATGCTGGCTTCTCCCCCACATTAGCTATAGCAGTTATGGTAATCTCAGCCATGGGCTCCTATCATTGGACCTCTGGTGACTCAGAAGGTCACAGTTTGGTCCATTCCATCTCAATCACTTTGCACCTAGGAACCAGAAAAAAAATAAACCCAAAGAGGCTAATAAAGGCATGATGAATAAATTAATATCATTAATATCCCACACACACTCATATTGAGTTGGGGTGACCTGTAATTTTACTGCTATAGGGAACTCCAAAGAAGATAATCCCTCTACCAAGGCAGATCAACAATTGCTCTACAGCTCACTGCCTTAAGGAGTTGCCTAGAGTATGGAGAGGTAAATGACTTGTACACAGTCACACAACCAAGGTATGCCAGAGGCAGGGCTTGAACTCAGGTCTTCTTGACTCTGAGGCTGGGTTTCTAGCCACTATGTTTGTCCACCTCCCACTGAGTTTACTATTTTTTTTAATAAAATTAATGTTTTAAACATACTGAATCAATTCAAGAGTAAATATTTCTAAATTAACTTTGTTCTTATATTGCTCTTGTCAAGTTCAATAGTGATCTTTTAAAAATTTCAACATTCTTTAAAACTAGAGTACACCCTTCATCCTCATTTGGACAATTTCCTCTGTCCCTCTTCACATGGGCTGAAGCACTAAGTGGAGGGAACAGGGAACTTGGCTTCAGAACACCAGGGCTGGAGTCTCAGTTCCATCATTTACAAGCTATGTGAACCCAAGCAAGCCCCTGCCCTTTCTGAGCCCCATGCTTTCCCTATGTAAAATAGGAATGCTCATATTTGCACTATCTCTCCCTGGCAGGAAGTTGGTGAGAAAAAGTTTTGTAAATCTTAGAGGGCTGTAAATGTGAATTATTCATATTATTATTACTGAGATCACGCCATTGAGACATGAGCAGCAAGATGGAGGGCTAGATGTTTTTCTCTCATTCCCAGAACCTCTCAAAATTCTTCAAAGTAAGAATTATGAGAAAGGAGATGAGTTGCTCAGCAATTCCCTTGCTGCTGCTGCTGCCTATGCCAGAACCTACCCCTACCTTCATCCCCTAATTCTCTGGTAACATGAAACAGAACTCAACTGTGCCCCCATTGCCATCAGAGGATGAAGCTTGCTTAGCCTGGGGTGGTAGCAAGTGTCCTGCACTGCAGAGGGTCTCAGACAGAGAATTAGATGGACAGAAGTGGAACAAAGTACTGGGGAGGGCTGGGGAGGGGTACAGTGAGTGTGTTCCACCAAACCTGAAGGAAAGGGGACAATCTGGGGAGAATAAAAGCACCCACCTCCCAGGGTTGTCATGAGGATAAAATTAGGTAATATTTGTTAAGCTCGGAAATGGAAATGCAAATTTAAAGATCTTCCCTTGCCCCTAGGCTAAAGTGCACCTGGAGCCTGGGATGGGAGGTTTGTTTTTCAGTTGATACTTTTTGATTGGCCAGTGGGTCCAAAAGGTTGTTACATTCTCTGAGCCAGGAGAAGGCTATATAAGCCCTGATGTGAGGCTTTGTTTTGGGGGCTCACTTTGAGAAGTGTTCTGTGATTTGTATGGATTCTGGGAAGCCGTTGTCCTGAGCCCCCCGGCTTTGAAAAAACCCAGATGTTGATTTGGTATGGATGTAGTGGCTGGACAGTTTGGAAAGCTGTCTACTTGATCTGTTTCTGTCTTGATAATTCTGCCTGTATACTTTGAAGTTCGGGGTGCTGACCTTTATCCCCTGAAGAATGTAAATGATATATGTTTGACTGATTAAAGTAAACTTGTTAACCCATTTTGAGTTGCTTTCCTTTATCAAAGCAGATCCAAGAACCTGTATGGGCAGCCACCCTGAGGACGCTTGGGGTGCTTGATGCTACAAGCTCTTTGCAAACCCCAATGTGTTATATAAATGCTAGTTACTATTACTCATTTCCTCACAAGTAGAAGGAGGGGGAAGGACTAAATGATCTCTAATGTCCCCTCCAGCTCTAAATTCCATGAATTTCCCATGAATTTCATGAGCAGCTAAGGACAGGGCTCTACACCAAGAGGACACTTCTAACAAAATATTTCTGGAAGTACAATTAATAAGGGACCCTTATTTGAACCTGAGTCTCCCGACTCCCTGAGCAGCCAGTATTCCTGCCACCATTCCCCACCATACCTTAATTAGACTTTCTGACATCATGCCAACACAAACTTGAACTGGAAAAAAAGCCAATGCTGGAACAATATCCACCCCCATCTAGCACCCTCCAGCCCCCACCCCTGTGAGCCTTTCAATTTCTCAGGGTGAGCAATTAAGATCCCCTCAGTTACGATGGGAAGTAAAGCATCTGGTATTTAATGACATTTTCAAATATTTTTAATAGAAATTTCAAGTCTTGTTCCTAATCTGACATTTATCTTCTATTAGGCACAGACAACAGCAGGGCTGAGAATCCCTGCCCCTCTAAGGGAATGACTGTGTGGGTTGAAGAACGACCTGTTCGTAGAAGCTGTCATCAATAGTGACTCCACCACTTGGGTCCACCTGACCTGGGAAGCCTGTCATCCCTCTGCTTTGATTTACACAGGCCAGACTCCTGTGATAACTTTATTCATTTGAAGGATAATTATCGACTATATTATTAATGTGACTCACTTTTCCCTGGGGAAGGATGTGGCAGAAAGGGTAAAGTATTGACAAGTGATAAACCACATCTGATCATCATCCTTGGGCTGGGGAAGATGATCAGCTGGGTTTAGGCAGAAGAGACAAAGCAACAGGGACTTGGCCCAGGGGAGATACAGCCTTGTCTAAATTCCTTATGGACACCCATCTTTCCTAGCATGCCACTTGATGCTACTGGCACCTGAGATAAATTGCTTTCTCCCATCCTCTTCTAGTGCAATGGAGGACAAGGTAGGAAAGGTGAAACCCAAAGTCATTGTCAGGAAAACCCCAGGCCCAGCTTCACCTCTGACTTGATATTGGTTATAATCATGTCAATATATCAAGGATCTGTGATCCCACCAATATAGGAACTCTCTCCATTGATGCAGGCTACTACCCCTTTAAACCAACCAATCAATCAATATGCTTTTATTAAGTTCCAAGTGCTGTGCTAAGGGTAAATAAAAAGTCAAAAGTGAAACAGTTCCTGCCCTCAAGGAGCTTACATTATAATAGGACAGACAATTTGCACATTCAATATATAACTATAAGTAAAATATCTAGAAAGATAGATAGTTTAGAGATAGATTAGAGATAGAGACAGATAGACAGATATATAGATACATTACACAGAGCAGCTATGAGGAGGAAATCCAGGAAAGGTCTCAGGAAGATGATATTTGAACTGAGTCTTGACTAGAAAACCAGGGATTCCAACAGGCAGAGGAGAGGATGGAGCAAATTTGTCCTAGAGGATTGCCTAAGGCTTAGAGGAGTTAAGTGACTTGTCCCAGGATCACACAAATAGTACCTGGCAGTTTTCTATCTACTATGCCAAGCAGACAATGTAAATGGGAAGATGACTAAGAAGACAAAGAGGATGAGGAGGAGAAGCTGTTATCATGTCAATGAAATTTACAAACCAGGGTCAAGTCCTAGAGAGGCACTTGAGCCATCTACCCCCTATCCTTAACATAAGAAATTCTCCAGATCATGGTATCTAAGGCTGATGAAACCTCAGAGATCAGCTGCTCCAGTCCTCTCATTTTACAGATGAGAAAATTGAGGTCTAGAGAGCTTCTATATGTTTTTCCCCAAATCACAAATATATACAGCCCAGATTTGAACCCAGTTCTTCTGAACCTAAGTCCAATACTCTAGAACAGAGGCATCAGACTCACTGGAAGCGGACCTCCCAAGGGCTTCCAGAACCTGATTAAAATATAATTGGAAAATGTTTTAACAAAATAGATAAAAATACAATACAAGACAGATGGTGTTAATTGGTGGTTTTCTAAGTCAATATGCAACCTGCACAAATATATTTCTATTTGAGTTTGACACCACTGTTCTAGAACATATAGAACCTGGATCTTACAAGAGATATTAGAACATAGAACATTCTTTAACTATGAAGATGATGTTCCTAACTCGTTCCTCATTGTCTACAGGGTCATATCCAAAGAGTTCATGTGCAAACAAAATCACATAGGAATAACAGACAGCTACATTGTACTCTAAGCTCTACAAAGTACTTTCCATAAGACTAAAGAGACTCATTTGAGTCTTGCAACAACTCGATAAAGAAGCTTTTATGTTGTTATTATTATTGTTGTTGTTGTTATTCCTCTTTTATAGATGAGGAAACTGAGACTCAAAGGGGTTAAGTGATATGCCCAAGATCAACGACCTCCAAAGGAAGGGTTTGAAGCAATGTCTTCCTGACGCCAACTCCCTCACTCTGTGCCAGGCCTGCACAATGTGTGGCCCCCAGGCCGCTGTCCCCATGCCAAAAGATTTCAAGGACCTGTGAAAGAGGAAGAAGAAAACATCCTTGGTATGTAGGGGAGATCCTTTGGTGTATGGCAAGTGGCCAGAGGGCCATAAGCTGCCTGTGGCCCACAGGTTGTGCAGGCTTGCTCTGTGCCCTATGCTGCACTAGATTTCAGCAATTTAAGTTGAAGATTAAGCACCTACTATGTTCCAGGCACTGTACTAAGTGTCGGGGATACAATTAATAAAAAGAAAGATAACCTTTGCCCCCAAGGAGCTTGCAATCTAGTGGGGGAGAGGGGGGAGAGGCAAGAACACCAGAGTGTACCCAGCAAGGGACATCTTGTTCCATGAAACCAGGCAGAGCAGCGGAGACAAAATAGAGCTAGAACCCAGATTTCTGGATGTGCAATCCAGGGATCTTCCCACTGCACCATTCTGCTTGTGATCTAGAGTTGGGGATCTCAATGCCCCATTATCTCCCCCTGTTTTAGGAACAGGCTTAAGACTTCAATAAACTTGGCTTTTGTCCTAGGACTGGGACCTGGTCTTAAAAATATTTCTGACCCCTCCTTACTTCCAAAGTGCCTGAAAGCATCCCACTATTAGAATTTCTGCTTTGGACAAAGGTATTAAAATCCCCTGTTGAAAGATAGTTATATACTTAAAGAAGGAATAGAATGAACCCTTATATATGATTGATCCATTAGTCTAAATGGGTGAATCAGAATCCACCTTCTGTCTAACTCAGTTCAAAGAAAATCAAACACAGGGTAAATACCTATGTTGGCTATGTGGTGGTGGTGATGCCTGTGTGTGTGTATGTGTGTGTGTGTTTTCCACATGAACTAGCACAAAGCAGTTACTTAGGCAATGTTTGTTGAATTAAATTGAATTAACAACTGCTTCAACTTTCTCCTGTAGGCTATAGAAATCCATTGTCAAAGGCCTACACATCGTCATTATTAGTAAATGGACTGAAGTCAACAGTGGAAAGACACAATCAAATAGGTTCTGGTCAGAAATGAAAGGTGACCTGTAGAGAAGCTGGAGGGTAGCTGAGCCAACAAGAAGACAGAACATTGTGCAGTGAGTCCCCAAATTAACAATTAACTAAAAAGACAACAGGGCATACTGGATATGAATAAAGAACTGGTCTGGGAGATAGGGAAACCTGGGTTCCTGTCCTGTCTCTCACATCCTAATTACATGTGACTATTGTAAGTCACTTAACTTCTCACTGTCCCTAAACAATAAGAAAACAAATTGCTTTATTACAAAGTATTGATGAGAGCTGCCTTATATGTGAAAGGAACTTCCAGAGAAGAAAAATTTATCACAGCAATGAAATTATCACAACAGTAATAATAATAAACTATAATATATAGGGTTCTTTAAGGTTTACAAAGTACTTTACAAATATTTTCTCATATGATCCTTAAAATAACGCTGGGAAGCAGGAGCTACCAAAAAAAATACCACATGTGAAAAAAAAATCAAAAAGACTTTAGAATTCTAAGATTTAACTGCAATAATTAAGAAAATTATTAGACATCTACCATATGTAAGGTATGGGTAATAAAAGACAGCCCCTGCTCTCAAGGAGCTTACATTCTACTGGGGAGAAATGGCATGAGTGAAGAGTTTTTGTTTTATGTGAGAGGTAATGGATAACAACTGAAAACTTTTTATAGCAGGGGAAATGACATGGACAAACTTTAACCTTGAGAAAAAAATGCGGGGACAGCAACTATGTGGAGGATCAATTAGAGAGGGAAGAGTAGAAGTGGTTAGAGATAAGAGGACCTGAACTAGAGTGGTGTCTGGGGGAGTAGAAAGAAAGGAACAGATACAAGAGATGTACAAGCAGAATTCACAAAATCCACCAAATATGGGGGGAGGGAATGAGAGAGAGGGAAGAATTCAGGATAACTCTTGTGTTACACATGACTGGAAGAGTAGTAGTGGACACACCCACAAAAAAAGGAGATGGGGAAGTTGGAAGGATGGGCAGGGTTAGGAGAAAAGATAAGTACATCGAGTTTAAGATGTCAGCAGAATAGCCAAGTGGAGATGTCCTGTGGACAGCTGGGGAAACAGGACTGAATTTGGGAGAAAGAGCAAGGCTGAATATATAAATTTAGGCATCCTCTGCATTGAAATGATACTCAAACCCATGGAAATTGATAAATCACCCAGGGAGTCAAGGGAGAAGCAAGGGATTCAGCAAAGCAAGATGGAGCAATGGGTTAAACAGTTAGATGGGGAACAAGCAAATAACTCTGTCCCAGAAGCAAAAGGACAAGAGAAAGAGAGAGTGGTTGAGAGGAAGAGAAAATGCAGAGGGGTCAAGGAAGTTGCTAAGATATTAGGATTTTATTAGCAATAGAAATCTAAGATAGTAACATTCTGCAACTTTAAGATATTAAGATTCTAAGGATTAGGATTCCAAAGTTATTGTTGTTTAGAAATGTAAGGTGAAAGGCTTCTTAGATTCTAGAATTCGAAGATTGTAAAGCGTTAGGATTAAAGACTAGAATTTGGACAGGTCATCTCCACAGATGATGGTTCAACACTGCCCCTAGTGACTCAGAGAAGGTATAACACTCCTTTTAACTAGGATAAAAATACTCCGGTTTTGGTCAGGCTCCCAACCCTTCTCCTGCCTCCTACACAAGACAAATGGGCAGAGCTCTGGTGATGTGTGGGGCTGTTGACACCTTATGGCCTCTGGTGGCAGGTGCTGCATAGAACAGTGTGCCGATGTCAAACGTAATTGCATCCACCACCCTGTGCTCCCCCACTGCAACATGACTAACAGGGCTGGAGGTGGTGTGACAAGTTAGAAAATTGTTTCAGATTGAAAAGCACAGCAGAGGAAACAGCAGTTTTCTAAAGTAATTATTCCCCTATTGTTGTCGTAAATAGGAGCTTTCTCTCCCGAGTACTGGAGTTCTCCCCCTCGCCCCCTCCTTACCTCCCCACCAGAATAGAACACTGGACGTTGGGACATTAGAATCCAACTAGAACCATAGGTAGGACTTTCACACAAAGGAAATGTTCTGAAACAGGGCTTGGAGCCAATTTCACTTGAGACTAAATGGAGAATCGCAAGTGCAGAGAAAAGAAAGAAACCCTTTCTTTGCCTCTCTCAACCATAGACCAAATCCAAAGCTACTCATTGTCTGAATATCCTTTTAGGGTCATCGATTTAGAGTTGAAAAGGATTTTAGAAAGTATCTAGTTAAACCTCGAATTTGATAGATGAGGACCCTGAGGCTCAAAGAGGGGAAGTTCACAGGATCACAGATTTAGAACTGGAAGGGGGGGAGGAGGGGAGGGGAAGGATGGGAACTACATTATATGGGCCAATCATTTACATAAGCATTATTTACCTAAAGCACTTACCTAAATATTATCTCATTGGTCCTCACAACAACCCTTTGAGGTAGGCACTATCATTACCCCCATTTTACAACTGGGGAAATCCAAGCAAACAGATGTTAAATGACTTGCCCAGGGTCACACAAAAAGTTAAGTGTCTGAATCTGAATTTGAACTCAGGTCTTCCTGATTCCAGGCACAGTGCCCTATCCAAGGTGCTAGCAGATGCCTAAAAATCATCTGCCTTAGCAGTCATCTAGGCTAACGACCCCTTTATTTAGGATGCTGAGGTCTATAGGAGTTAAGTGACTTTCTCATGGTCACTGAGGTAGCAAGTGGCAGGGCTAGAATTCGAACCCAGGCCTTCTAACTCCAATTCCAGCATTCTTTACACTAACCAAGAGTCATGTAAGGACTAAGTAGCATAGAGGCTCAGGCCCTAGAACTGCAAGTCAAATCCCCTTAATGCACTAGAGACAGAGACTGAGTTTTTCAGAACCATTTAGTAGTAACCCACAGTAACAGCACTTTAATATAAGAAAAGACCTGTGACTTCCCTGGTGAAGTCACCTCAGGGAAGTCACACCCCTCCTTCCACCAATATAGATTGCAACTCTTCAGTAGACAAGTTCATTAATTCCTGAAGCCAACAAAGCTTACCAACTGTAGACACATCATTAGCAGGCCCTGGATACCTTTGGTAGTGACTTCTTATATACCACTGACAAAGCCATCAAAAACCCTATGTCGTACCCATGCCATAAGGTGGCACATCTGAAGAAGACCAAAGGAGAGAAATAATCTTGAGAGGACGTGGGGACTGGATGAAATGGTGCCCCCAGGAAATTCTCATAAGACTATAAGTTACAGATGAGTTGTTGATTGCATCTGTAGAGTTTTCACATCAGAAGTTCCCCTACACTGATGAAATCACATGCTTAGACAAAACAAAGAAAATGTTTCTCTTATTAGTATAAAGGAATTGATTTCTGACACCACCACCCTCACCTATAGGCCAGAAAGCCCAGGACCACAGGAAGAAAAAGGTCAATCAGAATCATCCTTCCCTCTTCCTACCCCCAGAAATTTTGTCCTCAATCACCAAGATAGATGGGTAACAATTCAATTCTTTACTGGGAGAGGGAAGGAAGGAAGGAAGGAAGGAAGGAAGGAAGGAAGGAAGGAAGGAAGGGAGGGAGGGAGGGAAAGAGGGAAGGAAGGAAGAGAGGGAAGGAGGGAGGAAGGGAGGAAGGAAGGAAGGGAGGGAGGAAAGAGGGAGGGATGGAGGAAGGAAGGAAGGAAGGAAGGAAGGAAGGAAGGAAGGAAGGAAGGAAGGAAGGAAGGAAGGAAGGAAGGAAGGAAGGAAGGAAAGAAGGAAGGAAGGAAGGGAGGGAGGGAGGGAGGGAGGAAGGAAGGAAGGGAAGAAAAGGAGGAAGAAGAAAAAAAGCAGCACTGAGGAATTAAGAGGATAATAATTTTAGAGCTGAAAGAGAATCTAGAGTTTATCTAGTCTAATTTCCTCATTTTACAGAAGAGTATGTTTTAAATGACTTTCACAGCTATTTCATGGCAGAAGTGTGATTTGAACCCAGGATTTCTGACTACAAATCCAACATTTTTTCCTCTGCACCACAGTACCCACTTTTATACTTTGATGGCGGCTCCATGACCCCATAAGTATGGTCACTCCTTCAGGTTTATATTTCCACCTTCCATGCCTTCTCATCCTGAGCACTTCTTGTCCGTGGTTTCCCATCAAGGCCCCACAGAAAATGAATACATGCAGTGTACTGTAGACTTCCCTATGGGTCTTTTAATACAAGAGGACTAGAATGGTGACCTTGCACAGCCCTCCCACACTCAAATCAAAGTCAATTGCAAGCCATGTCATCATTTCCCTGATGCCATGGTCCTCTTCGAAAACGGACAAACACAACAACTAGAATGGTGGAAAAAGGCAGTGGGGCGGAGGAGTGGGGGGACCTTAGTTCTCTGATGGAGTAAATTCAAGGTTTCCAAAATTCCTTGTGACATCCTCATCTCAGGCCCTCTTCCAGTTTCTAGTATTTGTGGAACTAGGAGCATTTGTACCCACCAAAACAAATAGCTCTAAGTGGGACAGAAGACAGCTTGCTCTTTTAGATTTTTCATCTATCTCTCTTTCTTGAGCTAATGATGCTAAGTTGACCAAACTTTGGGTACCACAAGATGTCCCAAGCCCTGCCATCTTTACTAAATTCAGGCACCCAGAGCCCCTAGGCAGAGTACCAGCTCCTCCTCACTCACCCACCTACTCCTACCTCACCATATACCAAATCTCCTAGGGCAATAGTTTAATCTAGAACTGAATATAAGCCTTGGCCCCCTGGGCCTGCCTTGCCCATACCCACCTAACCAGATCACTCTCATTTTGCCCTTTACCAGCCTGCTGTGGGCTGTGTCAATAATGTATGACATCCAAGAGATAAAATCTTGTCGGTAAATGCCCTGCTCTTAAAATGAACAGGAGCTCATCAATGGTGCATGGGTTTTATGTTCCAGCTAGAATGAATGCATCTCTGTGCTTGCCTGAGGCCAGCATAAAGATGTGACCCGGGAAGGTTACATTTATCTGGAGAGCATCTAAAATGAGCTGTGAGCTGAGGAACCACCCCCCTCTCCAGCATCCTGCTCAGAACCCCAGGGAGCTTTCTTCCAGGGAGCTCAGTAATAGTTAGATATTATTGCATTCTGCCTTTGCTATGTCCAGGATCTGAATAGCGTCCCAACCCCAACCACCATCTCTTTTCCCAAACTACACACTTTCCCATCCCACGGGAGACAGGTGCATTTTTATGGATTCTTTGTGCCTGACATTTTTCATGTTATCTCAATCCAGCTCTGCTTGTAGAATGGAAACTCCCTAAAAGTAAGCACTCTGTTTACTTCAATCTTTGCATCCCTAATACCTAGTACATAACACCCAACACCTTGCACATAGTAGGTACTTAGTAAACATTTCCAAAATTGAATGAGATTGCTATTTAGTGACTTTGGAACCTCAGGCAAGTGACAACACTTTGGACTACAGCTCCTTTATTTGTAATGGAGAAAGGGAATAAGTATTTATATAGCACCTACTATGTGTTGGGCAATTTGTTAAGACCTTGACAAATATTATCTTATTTGATCTGTAAAGTAGGGATCACTCAAATATAAAATGACAAAACCATGCCTAGGACTTCTAACCCAATATCCTTTCCACAGAATCACAATCCTTCTCCTAGGGTTGTCCTAAAGTCAGGCAAAGGTGGTAGCTACCTATCCAGTTTGATGAAGGAAGATTGAACTTTTCTCTCCCCTTCTCTCTCTTAAACCTCTACCATTACCCTGGTCCAGGGCCTGGAATTCCAGATTTAGTAGACTTAGATTCTGCACTGGTTTCAGTTCTGCCATTAACTCCAGTATGCGACTCTGTACACGACTCTTTTTCTACTCCATACCATAGTGCCCTCATCTGCAAGATGAGGGAGTTTGACTAGCCAATTTCTAATTTTTTCTTACCTCTGACAGTCTATGTTCTAAGGTCCCTTTCAGAACTAATGTTATTCTGTCCATGATCTAAGTCACCTTAAAATTAAGACATTGTCTCTCCAAAAGGGTCCCAGTAAAATGCAAACCTCTTGCCAGAAAATGGGGTAACATAATAATCCAACAGCCATCTACTCCAGTGTGAAACCTGAGCCAGTCACTACCCTGTTCTGTGCCTCGGCTATCTCATTTGTAAAATGAAGGAAGTTTGACTAGATGATCTCTGGGTCCACTTTGAGTTTTGATATTCTATGCCCTGAAATCTCTTTCAGCTCTTAACTTTTTTCTATCCATGATTTATGAGTTATCTTTAGATTAAGGCACTGTGTCTCCAGAAGGCACCTGTTAAATTGTGAATTTATTACTAGGAAGGAGTCATACATTCACCTTGCCACTTATCAGATTAACTTGAAAAGCTGAGAGACCAAGGTGTGGGGAAAAAAAAGTTTTAAGTGGGAAGGGAGGTAACTTAATCATCTGATGTCCAGATCCCATTCTAGAAGGCTTTCCTTACTCTATGAGCATTTCCTCACTCTCCAAAAGGTCCAAGCCCCAGGTCTATTGTAAAGCCAAGCACTAGAAGCTTTCCAGAGGACTACTGTTGTGAACAGCTTTTAAGATTCTGATTATACCATAGAGTTAACTTTCTATTCAATAACAAATAAGAGCAAAACATTCACAGAAAATCAAAATACAGCATTCACAATGACTTATGACTAAAATGGCCACATAGTTTTCACCACAGTGGTCACATGGTTTTGAACAAAGTACAATCATTTAGTCTATCAATTACTTAGTAATTCAACCATTCAATCATAAAGTACAAAAGGTCAAAGTCCTCCACCCATGGAGCACACTAAGTTACAAATCAGTCACTATTCAGTCATCAGTCACTATTCAATCATCAGTCACTACTCAGTCATCAGTCACTTCTCAGTAACCTCTTAAGGGAAAATACACAGACCATCCACCCCTAGGTCACAGTAAATCATAATCTTCTCAGTCAGTACACAGTATCCAAGTAAAGTCTTCTTTCAGCTTGACTCAAGGTTGGCTCTCAGCTTCCATGGTTCCTCTTCCTTGGTAACAGCTCCAACTGTCATCTGGGTTCAAAGGCAAGAGACTCGCAGTTCCTTGCCCAGCTCCTTGTCCAGTTCTTCATCCAGTTCCTGTTCCATATTGAAGTCCACAGTGTCCAGTCCATTTCAAGACCTTCACAGTTCCTGTTTATGGGAAGACAAAGCTTGACAGAGCCACAATAATATTCATGCACATTGTCAGCACCATCATCAATTTACTGTCTTCCTGTGAAATCAACTCAGACCCACCAACAAGGTCTGAGAACTCAACACAAATCATCAACATAGAAATAAACACAAACCCACAAACAATGTCCATGAGGTCAGCACAAATCATCAGTTAAGTCCCAGGACTTCCAAAACCCTCTTCCAGGACTTCAGTAAACATATAACTAGAAAATACTCTTTCAGGGCTTCCAGTAAGGTCCCAGGGCTTCTGTACAAAGTATCACAAACAAACATCAACACAGACAGAGCAGACAAACAGAGTGTCTGAATACCATAAGTTTTCTCCTTCTTGACTCTGCCACCACAAGAATCCTCTTCTCAGTTTTTCCTGTCTCTAGCCCTGGGGTTCTCCTTATATAGTCATTGGCTCCTCCCCAGGAGTTCACAAGTTCTAGGGTTCACAAGTTGTGGGGTTCGTACATTCTGTTTCTTAACAGACTTGATACAAGGCTCAAAAGAAACTTGAACTGAAACAAGGTGTTAATTCAATAGCTGAGACAAGGTGTGAACTACTTTTGTGCTTGCCATTACATCTATTAGGGTGGCATCCCCACTACTACCAATTCCACAAACTATAGAAAATGTAAAAGGCTGACTCAGGACAGACACGAAAGAAGGTCTACAAGTTCTGCCTAAGTATGTCACCATGGATGATCAAAAGCAGTTCTGGTCACGGGATCTTAGAGGTTGAAAGTGCTTTCACCCTCCTCATATATTCCTAGAATACTTGATCTTGAACTTTTTCCTCTATCACACCACACTTTGTATTATGTTTATCTGTGAATAAGATAAATACCTCCCCCCCACCATGAGAGTGTAAGCTCCTTGAACACAAGACTTGTGCAATTTTATCTTTGTATCTCCAGTGTTTAGCTCAATGCCTTATCCATAATGGGTTAATAAAGGTAGGTTTAAATTATTTAATTGATTTTAAGAGAGTAGTGTTGAAATGGAGGATCCCTCAGGCTGATGGGATGCAGCATCTCTCCAGCTCCCTGGCTGGTCTGTTATTCAGATACTACTCAAAGAAAGGGCAGCTAGGTGGTTCAGTAGTTAGTGCTGGACCTGAAGTCAGGAAGATTCATCTTCATGAGTTTAAATCTGGCCTCAAACACTTGGCTGTGTGACCTTGGTAAAGTCACTAAACACTCTTTGCCTCAGCTTCCTCATCTATAAAATGAGCTTGAGAAGGAAATGGAAAACTACTCCATTATCTTTACCAAAAAAATGGGGTCCTCCTAAATGGGGTCATAAAGAATCGAACACAACTAAATAAACTCAAAGAAAATGCCCTATAGCTCTGTTTACCCAAATGAAGAGTGAGTATAAGGAATTAATATGAAATAAACTTGGAAAAGTAGAGTTGAACTAGACTGATTATTTATTAAGGACACTGAATTTCAAGAAAAGGAATCCAAACTTTTCTTGGTAGGCAATAGCAATCCCCAGAAGATCTTTGAGCAGAGTGACCCAACCAGATTCATGCAGACGGAAAATTATATATAAAATTATCTATAAAGGATAACTTTGCAGTGGGAGAAAGAGTGTCAGTGAAAAGACATGTAAAACATTATCATGGTTATTAGGGCAGGTGGTAATAAAGGTTTGCATTAAATTGATACCAATGGGAATGTAGAGGATATGGGATTGATAGTATTTTGGTAACTAATTATGTATGATAGATGAGGAAGAGGGAAGATTCAAAGACATCACCAAGATTTAAAACCTGGGATTCTGAGTCAAAAACCCTGAAGTCAAAGGAGGATCAGAGTGTAATGGGAATGTAAATTTTGAAGATCTTCCCTGCCTCTAGGCTTAAGTGCACCTGGAGCCTGTGGTTTCAGTAGATACTTTGTGATTGGGCAGTGGGTCAAGAAGGTTGTTACATTCTCTGAGCCAGGAGAAGGCTATATAAGCCCTGATGTGAGGCTTTGTTTTGGGGCTCACTTTGAGATGTGTTGTGTGATTTGATCAGATGAGACTCTGGAAAGCCGTTGTTGGGAGCCCCCCGGCTTTGAATAACCCAGATGTTGATGGTAACTGTGATTTGGTATAGATGTAATGGTTGGACAGTTTGGAAAACTGTCTGCTTGATCTGTTTCTCTGTCTTGATAATTCTATCTGTATACTCTGAAGTTTGGGGCACTGACCTTTTTCCCCTGAACTAGGTAAACGATATATGTTTGACTGATTAAAGTAAGCTTGTTAACCCATTTTGAGTTGCTTTCCTTTAGCAAAGCAGACCTAAGAACCTGTGTTGGCAGCCACCCTGGGGACTCTGGGATGCTTGCTGCTACACAGAGTCAATGAGAATCATAAGACCCTTAGTTTTGGACATCTTGAGCTTGAGGTATCAGTGGAAATGTTTGGTAGGGGGTTGGAGATAACATAGAAAAGATCAGGAGTGGAAACACAAATTTAGCAAGCACCTGCATAGAAGCAATAGCCAAAGTCACATGAATGAGTGAAATTGCCAAGGGGAAACAAATAGAGAGAAATTGTTTTTAGTGTTTATAGTGGTAGAATTAGAGTCAAGTAGATTTGGGTCCAAATACTACCTCTGATATTTGATTAGCTGTATGATTATGTCAAATCACTTAGTCTCTTTGAGCCTCAGTTTCCTTATTTGTAAAGTGAGAATAATAGTACTTGTTGCACCTCCCTTACAGGTTTGTTACAAGGCTTCAATGAAAAGGTATGTGCAATGTGCTTTCCAGAGACTGATGGATGTAATAGAATGATTTATATATATTTGGACATGGACAATACAAGAATTTGTTTTGCTTTACTATGCATATTTGTTTTGTTTTTATTGCATGTGGAGGGGAGTGGCAGGGAGAGAAAAGAAATGCCTGTTAATTGGGGAGATGTAAAATAAAATTTACACTTTGGAAACTTCAAAGCGATATATGAATGCCAGTAATTATTATTAGATTTACGAAACGAAAAGGACCAAGGATAAACCTGGGGGAAATATTTACTTTAAAGAGTCTCAAAGAAATTGAGGGGACCTTGAAAGATTCAGAGATAGAATTAGCGAGATTGATGCTGAACAATAAGAGCTCATGTCTCAGAAGCCAAGGAAAGGGAATATCACATAATCATGCCATGCATGTTAGTGTGGGTTTGGAGAATGCTAACATTTTTTTTTAAAAGAGAGAGAGAGATCAATACTGGGATCAATACTTGTGTCCAGGGAAAAGTCCCTTCAAGTTTCAAGACCAAGACTTCCATATTTCAAGACCCTCAACCAATCAGAGGCAAAACAATGAGCCAAGGTGCCCATTTTGGTAATTGTTAAGGGTCTTGGACAGCATTGAATGGAAACTCAGATGCAAACTAAGATGTTCTCCTTCCACACACTTAGTAACAGAGCCACAGAATCTTAGAGTGATGGAATTGTCTATATTATATAGTTTTGGAGATGGAATCTATTATTTCAATCAACAAATCTTTATTGAATACTTACTATGTGACAGGAATCATTCTATATACTATGGGGAGGACTAAAAAAAGTCTAAAACCAATCCCTGGCATCTCAGGAATTTACAATCTGTTTAGGGAGATGAGATATCCATACACAACAAGCTAAATAGCAAGGCCAATAGTTCTGACTATAAGGGAGACAACAGAAAGCATAGAGAAAAGAATATAGCCTATGGTGGTCAGGAGATGCTTCACTGGGGAGTTGACCCTAATCTAGTCCTTGAAGGAATGGTTAGGATTGGATGGTGAGGATGCCCCAGGAAAGAAAAACAGCATGAGAAAAAGCATAGAACATTGCATTAGGATAGTGAAGTAATCAATATGACTGAAACAAAGAATTTGTTTATGTAGGGAAATAAAAGTGGGAGACAGGGAGGAAAGAACAGTTGGGACTAGACTGCAAAAGATCTTAAAAGCCAAATGAAAGCTCAAATTTCATCCTTTAGGGAAATGGGGAGCCAATGAAGATCTCTGTGCAGGGGGAGTGACATGATCAAAACAGCATCTTGGGAATTTTAATCTTACAGGAATGAGTAAAATGGATTAAGAAGAAATACAGGAGTCAGAGAAACCTGTTAAGATACTATTAAAATAGTCCAGGGAACAGGTAATGAGGATGATGGTAATGGAAAGGAAGAGGAAGATATGTCAGATATTATGAAGGAAGAATGGACTTAACATTTAGATCTGGAAAAGACTTTCCAAATGCACCTTTATTTTTGAAGTTGAATGATAAAGAGTGGGAAGGTGGGGAGAACAAGGTGCTCCCAAAGAAGAAACCCAACAAAGGGACTGATAGTATTCTGCCAATAGGGAGAAAAAAATAAGCTGACTGTTTTGGAGGGTTTTTTTTTTCTTTTTGGTTGGTTGGTTGGCTGCTTTTTATGGTACTTGTAATTTCATTATTTTGGGAACTCCTGGTAAGGAAAATCTTGCCAATATAGGTAATCACTAAGACTTCAACTGGGGAAGGATATACTAGAGAGTCCTACAATAATGGAAATTTAGAGTCAGGAAGACCTGGGTTCAAGTTCTACCTTAGACATATATGCAGACACATACTTTAGATACACATGTCACTCTGGGCAAAACACTTAACCTAGCATGCCTTGGGACCTCCCCAGTAAGTGCTTCCACTTTCCCCAGGGGGTTTCAGGCTCTTGTCTAGGGTTCCAGAGTTGCTAGCTATAGCTCTACTACCCAAGAATTATCCAAAACGGTTTCCTTAGGGGTAGAAGAGTTGCCTGTACTTAGTGTATTGTTAAAGAAATGGAGGAAGTAGCCAGAAGCCACAGACATTTTCCCATGACCAGGAATGGTGGGGATAAACCCAGTTAACTATAAGGAAAGTGTCAACCTTGGGTCGATTATTTCCACTAATGGCAATGCTTCAAGCTGGGTTCACCATCCAAAGGCTTCTGTTGCTTTAGGGATGCTTCAAATGTTCCCCATAAGTATAGCCCCTGCAAAAGAACAGCATGGTACAGGGGATACAATTTGGTCCTCTAGAGAAAGCATTAGATTTGGAGTCTTCTACCCATTGTGTGACCTTGGATAAGTCACTTTTCCTATCTAGGCTTCATTTTCCTATTCCATAAAATAAAGATTTTGAACAAGATGGTCTCTCAGGTCCCTTTCAGCTATAAATCCTATGATGCTATACCATACAACATTTATAAGGGGCCTGCTGTACACAAAGTACTACACTAATCCTAAGGAAAAAACAGTTTCTCTGAAAGAGAATCTCTGCCCTCATTAGGTTCATAGTATGTTGGGGGGGGGGCGTGGAATAAAACACTAACATGGAGAGCTATAGTGCTTAGCATTGCATAACCTTATGATCATAAGTCCTTTAGGCCATTCTAAGTGATGATGGTGCAGAAAGCTCTGAAATAATGGTTCCCAAATTATTTTAATGATCAAATATTTTAAATATGAAATTTATTGACCTAGTTCCATATAAATACAAGGAGAATTAAAGAGACAAGATGCCTGAGAGGGTAGGAAATAAACTGCAAGGCAGTAAGGGCTGTAGCATCACTCCTTCTGCCTCCTTGCACATTTTTTTTAAAGCAGGGTATAAGAGTGGCATAGGAAGTTGAAGGATGGCTATCATATGAAAGGAGGAACATGGTGGTAGTGACTTCCAGCGGAGGTAGGAGGTGGGGCTATCTCCACTCTTTCCAGTTGTACCCTCCTCCTATGAATGTTGCTCCTTGTAGAACTCAGACAGGAATTAGAAATGAAGCCAGGAAGGGAAGGGAAGCCCTAGGTCAGGTACTTCCTTAGTAACAACATTTGCAAAGAGAAAAGAACACCAGATTTATAGCCAAAGGACCTGAGTTAGAGCCCGAAATCTGCTTCTAACTATATTGTGACCTTGAGGAAGTCCCTTCTCTGCTATGAGTCTTAGTTTCTTCATCTATTAAAATGAAAAAAAAAGGGGGTTGAATCAATTGAATTCTGGATCTACATCTAAGATGTCATAATTTCCATAGGTCAGAGAATCTCTCTGATGGTTCACTTGTCTTGAAATTTTCTCCCTGGATCTCTGTTTTGTAGGGCAACTAGAGATGTGGTATGGATCATAACTATAGAAGAAAAAGGCTCTGGAAAATGCTTTTCAGGGATGTGAAATGTGTTATTTGAAGATAAAGGAAGTCCTATAGAGAGATGATAGATAGATAGATAGATAGATAGATAGATAGATAGATAGATAGAT
>NW_027185694.1:32553444-32555413 GCF_028583685.1 Petaurus breviceps papuanus | reverse complement strand
GATAGATAGATAGATAGATAGATAGATAGATAGATAGATAGATAGATTTCAAAGCTCCCCCTCTGTTTTGTTTGAGAAAACAAAGTAAATTCACAAAAGACGAAAAGGCAAGGAAAGGCTCTGATCTAAAAGCATGTCAAGGCTGTGAGGTAGAAAGGTAGACAGAGTGCTCATACTGATGAAACCTCAGCACCTTCAAAGTTTCTGAATTATCAAGAGCACGTCAGGAGCACCAAAGCTCAAAATAAGATGAGGTTGGCCAAGAATGCCAATGACAACAAAAGGGGATTTTGGTGTTTCTTTGTTTCTAGTTCTGGTCATTTTTAGCTAAACTGGAGGGGGAAAAGCAGGGGTTGAAATAAGGGAAAGTTATCTCTCTAGAATGTAGAGAATGATGAAAATGAATAACAAAGAGAAGGCAGAACTACTTAACTCTTGCCTTGTATCTGTTTCCTCTGCCAAAGAGAAGATCTTTGGCCTGGAAATAATGGAACAAAAAATTACTAATAGGAAGTTGGAACCCAAGTAAAGTAGGGAATTAGTAAAAGAATACTTTGTTGCCCTTGACTAGTTCAAGTCACCAAGCCAAGGTGGGGAATATATATATATATATATATACATATATATATATATATATATATATATATATATATAGACTATTTATCCCCAAGATACTGAAAGAAGTGACAGGTAAAATTATTTACCCAATATCAGTAATCTTTTAAAGATAACAGAGAACAGAAGGGACAGGACTGCAGAAGGACAAATAATACAATTTAGGGGACAAAAAATCTAGAATGAAGCTTATTAATTTTAGGACACTGAGTTTGACTTCGATTACTAGCAAAATATTATTGAAGGAATAGTCAGTGAACATTTCAAAATTGTATTGCAGTTATTCGTAATCATCATACAATATTGCTGTTACTATGTATAATGTTCTTCTGCTCACTTCACTGTGCATCAGTTCATATAAGTCTTTCCCAATTTTTCTGAAAATGTCCTGCTCATTATTTATTATAGCACAATAGTATTCCATCACAATAATATACCACAACTTGCTCGGTTATTCCCCAATTGATGAGTATCCTTTCAATTTCCAATTCTTTTCTAGGTAAATTTCTAAGACTATAAATTATAGGGAAGAGGGGTGGCTAGGTGGCGCAGTGAGTAAAACACCGGCCCCAGAGTTAGGAGGACCCGAGTTCGGTTCTGGCCTCAAACACTTAACACACACACACACACACACACACACACAAAAACTAGATTGTAACCTTGGGCTTAACCCCAATTGCCCTCCAAAAAAGGCAAAAAAAAATTATAGGGAAGGTGGTTTTTTGTATTGGTAGAGGGAATTTCCTCATTCTGGATGTCTCTATATCAATAAATCCCAGGTCCAGTTCCTATCCCTATCAGCTGCAGATAGTGGGCAGTGATCAGACTAGTAAAGGTCCTTTGGGTTATACCATATGAAAATCAGTTGGAAAATGGGATTATTTAACCTGGAAAAGGGGAAACAGGAGACTGTGAGGGGTGTCTGCAAGTATTTCAAGGGATTAGATTTTTTTTTTGCCTTAAAAGATTGAACTAGGTGCAAGATTCAGAGACTTTGATTGAGGTTTTATACAAGAAAAACTCCCTAACAATTAGAGCTACCCCAAAGAGTATGGCACTCATGACATAGTCAGATCAAGTCAACAAGTATATATTTATTAAGTTCTTACTATGTCCCAGACTCTGTGCTTAGTACTAGGAATACAAAGGAAGGTAAAAGACAGCCCTTGCTTTTAGGAGCTCACAGTCTTAAAGGGGAGACAACATGCAAATATTTATGTACAAACAACATGTATATGTATGTGTATATGTATTGTATGTGTGTATATATATATATGTGCATGTGTGTATATAGATACAGAAAGACAGAGAAAGGAAGGAAGGAAGGAAGGAAGGAAGGAAGGAAGGAAGGAAG
>NW_027185694.1:32532084-32553344 GCF_028583685.1 Petaurus breviceps papuanus | reverse complement strand
GAAGGAAGGAAGGAAGGAAGGAAGGAAGGAAGGAAAGAAGGAAGGAAAAAATAAATTTGAGATCTCAGAGTATTATAATGCACTAGTATTAAGAGGGACTAGGAAAAGGGGTCTTACAGAGATTTGAATTTTAGTTGAAACTTGAAGAAGCCAGAGAAGACAAGAGGAAGAGAGGAGGAGGGAGAGAGTTCCAAGAACAGGGGACAGTCAGTGAGAAGGCACAGAGTAAGGAAATGGAGTGTCTTGTTCAAAGAATAGAAAAGAGGCCAGTGTCCTGGGATTGTAGGTCATGTCATTGGATCTCAGAGTATGTGGAGGAGAATAAGGTACAAGAAGATTGGAGACATAGGAAGGGGTCAGGTTATGGAGGGCTTTAAGTCAGATGATTTTATATTTGATTCTGCAGGTAATAAGAAGCCACTGAAGTTTCTTGAATGGGGGAAGGGTGGTGACATGGTTAGACCTGCCTTTTTCGAAGATCATTTTGATATCTATGTAGATGATGAACTGGAGAGAGAGAGCTAAGGTAGGGGAGACTAGCTAGCAGGCTAGTGCAATAGTCCAGACATGAAGTGATAGGTTATACACCAAGGTGGGTAGTGTCAAGGTGGAGGAGTGATATATGAGAAATATTGGGGAGGAAGAATCAATGGGACTTGGTAACAGATTGGATATGGGGCAGAGAGAGAAAATGAGGAATTGAGGATGACACTTAGGTCATCATCAACCTAGAAGACTAGGAGGTTGAAGTGATTTCCCTCAACAGTTGGGAAGTTCAAAAAAGTGGAGTTTGGGGTGAAAAATAATGAGTTCAGTTTTCTACATGTTGCATTTAAGATGTCTTTGGGACATCCAGTTTAAGATGTGGGTTGTTCCAGGCTTTAAGGAAAGTAAAAAGAGTCTTTCTCCTCTAATTTATCTAGTTTCCTCACTCCCCAGGGACCAGGACCAGGCAGCCAGAGGATCTCTGTCACTGAGATCTTTTCAGGAGTCCAACTGAAGCCAGTCTTGTAGCAAGGAAAATACTTTGCACATCTTCTCATTGCAATTCAGTCACGTCAAAACAGCCCACAGGATCTGAATGCAATTTTCTCATTGAATTATACTAAATCCTTCAGGGAAGGAGGCCAAATTATTTAAAACCCATAAAAAACTAAAGCAACATTTCAGCTCTATATTTTAACTTTCTGATAATTATTTAGAGTTAACCTTTTCTACGGCTAAATCACAAACTCGTTTTGCTGTATATCAACTGGCATGGACCATAAGCTGAAAGCAGGGAGGGGGAAGGGAAAGGAGAAAGAAGCACACAAATAACCGATCTTGGTAGTTTGTTTTTTCTTTTATCTATGCATTTGTGCTAGGGCAGTAATAGAAGTGCAGGTAGCATTTTGCTCTCAGAAATCAGAAGAATCAGAAGGCAATCACTGGAGCGGTAGCTGTATATAAATCGTTGCTGCCTTGTTATAAGTATTAGGGCAATAGATTAAAGGCAAAGTATATCATTGGGGAAGGCACTGGATTGTTACAATGGAATTAAAAAGAGTTGTGTCACTACAGAGGAGGGGGGGCATGTATGCAAAGGGAGCTCCTCTAGCACATCACGCTATCTCCACCAGCTGGGCATGCTCTTTCTGTACCCCCACCATACTTGCAAGCTAAGCCCAAGGTACCCTGGCTAGTTTCACACTGGGAGTGGAGTATGTTTTTGCTTCGTTTTTAAATTGCTCCCAAAAGAAAACTGTGGTATAGTAGAGAGAGCAAGGTTCTAGAAGTCAGAAATCCTGGATTCTAGGATAAAAGAAGTAGGGTTGGAAGGCACCTTGGAAGCCACCAAATCTAACTCCCTCATTTTAGAGATAAGGAAACTGAGTCATAGAGAGGCTAAGTGACTTCGCTGTCCAAAGTCCTGCAGGTAGGAGGTAGCAGTCAGGCTATGACTCCCCACATGGTGATCTTTCCACTGTTCCCGAGTCAGAATCCCAATTTTGCCACTACTCATGCCCCTCCCCCCCGCCAAGGTGCTTCACCTCTAGGCCTCATAGATTCCTGACAGACTTCAGAGCCAGAAGGAAAACTAACAGACAATCCAGTCCCATCCCCCACCTTTTTTTTTTTTTAAATAAGAAAACTGAGATCCAGGGAAGGCAAGGTTCCAGTTAGTTAGCATTTGACAAAGCCAAACTTTGAACTCAGATCCAACTGAAAGCCAGACTTTTTTTCATTATAGCAACACCTACAGTGTTTATTCATTGACCCATTGGACAGACATATGCTAAATACATACTTTGTTCATGGCCTTGGTTAAGTTCTTGGAGAGATACAGAGATAAATGAAAATCAGACCCTGTCCTTACAAAACTAATACAATCATTTATTCCAGATTAATTAAATTTCCACCAGACACAAGGTCCACTGTTACTGACAAAGGTTCTGGGATCAAATTCTGACTCTGATGCTTTAGGTGATGCTTAGGACAAATCACTCAATCAATCAGTAATCAATAAACATTTATTAATGTTTACTACTATATTCTAGGTACTATGTGACCCACTGTGTGGAGTTAGGTACAAAAAAGAGATAAAAGACTTGCTTTCAGGGAGCTTACAGCTGGCCTCAGTTTAATAGTATATTAATAAACAAATAATTCTATTAAGAAAATTTAACTAAATGACCTCTGATGTCCCTCCTAGCTCTGACTCCATGATCTAGCCAGTCATCCTTGTTTTACAGATAAGGAAAATGGAGAAGTTAAATGACTTAAGGTCACATAACAGTAAATAACAGATTTGGGATTTGAACAGAGGTCCTCTGCTCTCTCCAAAGTCGCCATGATCCTTTATGCCAACCCTAATGGCCTCATCCTTATTGAGCTCTCTGTAGGATCATCCTTTTCTCCTACATACTCTCTTCTCTCTATCCATGGCACTGTAGTATCCTGGTTCTCCTACTTATAGGACCTCTCCTTAGTCTCCTTTGCTGGATCTTCTTCCAGGTCATGTCAGCTAGTGGTGAGTGTCTCCCAGGACTCTGTGCTGCACCCTCTTCTCTTCTTCTATGGATTCATCTAGATCTATGCTGATAATTATCACTTATCCCGTCCTAATGTCTTTCCTGATCACCAGACTTGCTTATTGGGCATCTTGAACTAGATATCCTATAGATATCTTAAACTCAACATGTCCAAAACTGAACTCATTATCTTTCTCACCAAACCCTTTCTGAACTTCTCTGTTACTGTTGAGGGTGCCACTATGCTCCCAGTCAATCTAGGCATCATCCTCAGTTCTCTCTCTCCCCCTCCCTCCCTCCCTCCCTCCCTCTCCCTCTCCCTCTCCCTCCCTCCCTCCCTCTCTGTCACCAAGTTCTATTAGTTTTACCTACATGACATATCTCATCTACAGTCCCTTCCCCTTTTGACTGCTACCACCCAGATGCAAGCCCAAACACCTCGTACCAGGACTACTGCAATAGAATTTTGGTTAGCCTCCTCACCCCAATTCTCTCTCCACTCCAATTCATCCTCTAACCCACTGTCAAATTGATCCTCATAAGCACAGGTCTGTCCATACCTTGTCCCTATTTGATAAACTTTCCATCACCTCTAGGATCCAGTATAAAATTTGTTTGGCATTTAAAAGCCCTTCATCATCTGCCCCCATCTTCTTACACATTACCCACACATAGACAGTGATCTAGTTACACTGGCATCCTTGCTATTGCTTGCAGAAGTCATTCCATCCCTGATTCTATGCATTTTTACTTGACTGTCACCCATACCTGTTCTCCTTCTGTCTCTTCCTCTTGGCTTCCCTGGCTTCCTTCAAATCCCAGGTAAAGTCCCACCTTCTACAGGGAGCCTTTACCAGTCCACCTTATTGCTGGTGCACTAATTGGCTATCTGCAGCTTATATTATTTATCTCTTCTTTGTACATAATTCCTTCCATGTTACCTCCCTCCTTAGACTGTGAGCTCCTTCAGGGGAGGGTCTGGCTTTTTATTGCCTTTGTGTCCCCAGTACTTAGTGGAACATAGTAAGTGCCTAGTAAATGCTTGTTGACTGACTGCCTCTGACTCTAAATCCAATGTTCTTTCCTTTGTGCACTAATTCTAAATCCAATACTTTGTTCACTACACTATACTGATGACTGAACTTCCAAAATCTCTTTTGATAATCCAAATAAACTCATACATTTGCCAAGAGATACTTTAAAAAGAAGAATAAATAATGATTGAACAAGCTGAGTTCTTCGAGTATGGATGAGTGGAACAATATGCCCATCAATTTCCACAATAGGTGCAAGGGGCGATGATAATGGAAATATTGTGCTCACTCTTCCAGTTTTTGCTGAAGTTTATATTTCTTTTTGTGTCACTGCATTCTGTTCCATCAAGACAATTTGTTAAATATATAACTAACTGGTTCTTTTTAATACTTTTGCAAGACTTTTCATATAAATAAGTTCACAAATCAGGAAAAAATAAATCCTTTTAGACTGCCTTCAGTTATTGGCACATTGTCCTCAGCTACCCCCAAAAGGTTGTTCTGCCTCTATCAAGCTATTACAGAGCCTCTCAAGGCTGGGGTTTGGGCTGCCAATCTCCATGATGGTGATTGAATCCTGTGCAATTTAGGAAACAGAGAAAGGACTTATTATACAGGTAGAGATCAGATTCGCCAAGCCAATAAAACCAATATAAAAAACCAGCTAGTGGGGCAGCTAGGTGGCATAGTGAATAGAGCACCAGCCCTGAAGTAAGGAGGACCTGAGTTGAAATCCGGCCTCAGACACTTAATACTTACTAGCCATGTGACCTTGGGCAAGTCACTTAACCCCCATTGCCCTCCCCTCCCCCCTCCAAAAAAGCAAAAAAAAAAAAAAAACCAGCTAGGCAACAAGGTGGTACAGAGGATAGAGCACTGGGTTTAGAGTTAGAAAGTCCTGAGTTCAAATCCTGCCTCAGACACTTACCAGTTGTGGGAACCTGGGCAAGTCACTTAAAATTGCATTGGTTTCCTCATCTGTCAAATGAGGGGGGTTGGATTTAGTGACCTCTAAGGACCCTTCCAACTCTAAACCTATCATCTTATGAACTAGGAAGACAAGCCTTGGAAGCTACAGGACCGATGTCGTAGGACGGCGGCGTCTGAAGAAGAAACAAAAGTAGAAATCACAATAGCTCGCAAGAAGTGATTGGAGAGCAGCACGGGCTGACTTTGAGAAAGAGCGAGCCCAGGACCAGATTTAGACAAGGGCTCAAGTTAGAAAAAGAACTCAATTTCCCCTGCTCATAAGGCAGTTGGGTGGTAGAGTGGATAGTGTTCCGAACTTGGGAGTCAGGAAGGCCCACGTTCAAACACTGCCTGTGATACATTCTGTCTGTATGATACCGGACATGTTATTTCATTTCACTTGGCCTCTGTTTGCTCACCTGTAAAGTGGGGGTGCTAATAGCACTCACCTCCCAGTGTTGTTGTGAATATCAAATGAGATAATATATGTTCAATGCTTGGAAACCTTACGGGACTACAGAACTGTTTGTGACGATAATGATGGTGATGATGCCTGGCCATGGGAATCTGGCCCTGCTTTCCTCCTAGGGGAGATCCTATAATCCAGCAGGCTAGAGCTGAAAGAGCACGGGCTTTGCAGGCAAAGGACTTGCCCCTGTCTGTGACTTTCTTCATGCTCTTGGTCAGCTCCCTTAAAGCCTGTGAGCCTTAACAGCCTCATCCACAAAATGAAGATGCTTCACTAAAGGGCTATGATTCTATAATCCTCTAACTCTTCACTTAGGGAGCTTCTCACCACCGCCACTATCCGCGTGGTTCTCCACGTCAAGAGCAGAGTTCATCTGGCATCAAATGCCAAACCTCCTCCAAGTATAGAGGCAACCCTGGGCTCTGGGAGCATAAACTGGGACAGGTTCTACCAAGCTGGAAAGGCTTCCAGAGAAGGGCTGCTCTCTGTCATCTTAAGGGTAAGTCTAGCTAGGGATGGAGAGACTCGCCACTAGAAATCAGCTAACTAATGAGTTATTTTGTGGTGGGTTTTTTTTTTCATTTTGTTGTTGCTGTTATTGTTGTTGCAATAGCTACTCCTGGAAGACCATCTATCAAGTCACTAAAATTTGCAAATTACATCACTGGAGAGAGTGCCTACACAGATGAAGTCTTCAGCAGTACTCTGTCCAATTCAACAAACATTTTTCAATTATCTATTATGTGTCAGGTCCTGTGATAAGGGAACAAAGGAAGGAAGGGAGGGAGAGAGGAAAGGAGGGAGGGAGGAAGGGAGGGAGGGAGGAAGGAAGGAAGGAAGGAAGGAAGGAAGGAAGGAAGGAGGGAAGGAAGGAAGGAAGGAAGGGAGGAAGGGAGGGAGGGAAGGAAGTAGGAAGAGAGGGAGGGAGGGAGCAAAGTAGGAAGGGAGGGAGGGAAGAAGGGAGGAAAGGAAAAAAGAAAAAAAATGTGATGGAGACTTTTTCATCATCACCATGGAGGGCTCTAGGATGAAAAGGAGCAATTACTGCATCCTCTGTGAACCTGTGATTCCTGACAGAGGTTTCAAGACTGTCCCAGGTTGAGGCCTGAGCTAAGTATTAATCACATGCTCATACAAGGTGTCCCAAAAGTCTGAATGCAGCTTTCAGCTCTTAAAGCTTAAAACTCTTAAAAGTTTAACAACTTTAAGCTTTAATAGTTCAGTTACACTAGGACTGGGGCACTCTATATGAAGGTACAAATGTTCCCCCTTTGTGGTCCCTCACCTCACCTTCTGCATTCCCCTATAGAGGCTGCACATGCCAGGTTATTAATTGTTAGACCTAGAAATGAGCTTAAAATCATCTGGTCTAAAGCCCTCATTTTACAGAGGAAGAAACTGAGCGTCAGAGAGAATGCTCCCAAGGCCACTCGGCTATTTAATGGCAGAGGCAGAATTTGAACCCAGGTCTCCTGATCTTCTTGATGATCTTGATGCTCTTCCTTCTATGAGACACTCCCTTTCCCAGAGACATACCAAAAACATACACATACACATAAAGATACACACGCCATGCCCTCACACACGTTCATACGCACAGGAACATGGAGGCAGTCATATATCTTAATCACATACCCCACACTTACACTCAGAGGCAAATATACATCAAATATCACACACACACATACGTTCATGTAGGGACCATGCAGACACATCACACATACATATACTCAAATGCTAAGACATACATGAGAACATGTACTACACACACACGTACACACACACACACAGCAAGACCCTCCCCCCTCAGCCACATTGTTCACACAGATACACCAAAGACATGCACACGACCCTGAGACTCATGCAGAAACCACACAACTACACTCCTAGCTGCCCTCACCACTGCAGGCTCCAGACCAAAATTCCCCAGAAAAAAACAAATGTCAGCAGTTTCCCTGAAAGCCTCCAGAGCAGGCAGTTGGCTCCAAGTACAGCGACAGCTGCTGAGTCATTTGGTCAGTCTCCAGTCCTTGCTGTTGCCCCCAAACCATCCTGGTGCCCTGCTCTGTTACTTGTCCAGAATCAGGGTCCCTTTACCCTACCCGTAGGTAGGCTAAACGATCTCCACTACCCCCTTTCCCCTCACCCAGTGCAGTATTGTTAGGTTCTCTCTGCCTTTCAAAATGCCAAGTTTCTTTCAAAGCTGAAACCCATTCCTCTGGGCATTTAAGCTTCTACCAGCTTCTCTCCAGGGAAAACTTTTGCAGGGTTACCTGATTCACTCCAAGGTTAATTAAGCTTCCTCCATCCTTCCCACCCCTCTTCAAACCTGCCACTCTGCCTTTGAGACGATCAACAAGCAACAAGTAGACTGATAAGGCATTCCAGAACCACAGCTTAAATTCAGTACAAAATCACTAACTGAATTCAAGGGCTCTTGGCTCAAATCTCCTCTCTAAGGCCTACAGCCCAAGGATCTTCGGGCAAATTACTTCACACTCCCCTCCCCCAGGCGGGAGTGGGAGAGGGGAGAGGGGGAAGCCATCCCAGACACACAGAAGGTGAGGTAACTCTTAAACTCCTCTTTCCCCACAGAAAGCATGTGCTGTTTGACCTGAAAGAAGAAGCATGAGGAAGCAGGACCAAACAAAACATGGAAAAGTTTGTTTTTCGGTTATGTCTGACTCTTCATGACCCCATTTGGGGTTTTCTTGGCAAAGATACGGGAGTGATTTGCCATTTCCTTCTCCAGTTCATTTTGTAGAGGAGACTGAGGCAAACAGGGTTAAGTGACTTGCCCAGGGTCACACTGCTAATAAGTGTCTGAAGTCGCATTTGAACTCCAGTCTTCCTGACTTCAGGCCCGATGGCCTATCTACTGTGCTACCTAGCTGCCCTATGGAAAAGTTTCCTCATCTACAAAATGAGGATGACCTGGGGGACCTCTGAGACCCCCTGAAGCTCTAAATCCATGATCCCATCATCTGCAATTCCAATGGCCTGAGTACAGACTACCGTGACACAGTGCATGGCCCCCTAATGGCCATCTTTGGGAGGTGCGAGGAGCTTAGCTAAGCTTAGTCAGCCTGCCCTTGGATGACAGACACAGGCTAATGATGACAACTAGCATTTACTTTGCAAATGACTTTACATTTATCTCATTTGATCCCCACAACAACTTTGGTAGGTGCTATTATTACCCTCATTCTACAGATAAAGAAACTGGGCCTGAAAGAGATTAAGTGACTTAACCAAGATCTTATAGATATTAAGCATCTGAGGTAAGATTTGAACTCAGGTCTTTCTGACTCCCAATCTAGGCCTGTGCCTGCTACACATGCCCAAGATTTATACGTCTCCAGCTTGGTAAGACCTGCCAGAGCATGTATGCCACTAGAAAAATCATCTAGGGCCCATCTGTCTGCCACAATGAGGTTCTAAGGAATACTTTGGTAGTCAGAATAATAAAATGCATAAAAGGTAGTCACTTAAGCAAGTGAATGAGTAAATCATTTAGAAAGCAGCTGAAAAGAAGGCTTTTGTGATAGGCAAGCCTCAGTCTGGTAGGCTAGTGGGTGGGCAGACAGGTTTTCATCTCTACTGCCAACACAGAAAGATAAAGAAATATGCAGCTGGCGTCTATGTGGGGAGGCTTGGAAGCAGGAACAGAGACTTGGTGAGGGCTGAATCCTAGGGCTTAAGCAGAAGGATGGGTAGGATGGGATGGGAAGTAACAGTCTCACACACCTGGAATAATTGGTCCATGCCTGGGAGCTTTGTAAGCATTGCCTTACTTAAACCACACAATGACTCTGAAGTACTGTAGGTATTATGGATATTATTATCCCTTTGGCAGCAGCAAGGTGGCTCAGTGGATAGATTGTCTGGGCTTGGAGTTAAGAAGACTCATCTTCATAAGTTCAAATCTGGGCTCAGACACTAGCTGTGGGATCCTGGGCACATTACTTAACCCTGTTTGCCTCAGTATCCTCATCTGTAAAATGAGCTGGAAATGGCAACCCGCTTCAGTATCTTTGCCATAAAAGCTTCAAATGGGGTCGTGAAGAGTCAGACATAACTGAAATGAACGAATAACAAAAATCCCTTTTGATACATAAGGAAACTGAGGCTAGGATAGGTTAAGGGATTAACCTAATAGACACATCTAATGAGTATTTGAGGCAGAATTTGAACCAAGGTCTTCCTAATTCCAAGTCAAATACTTTTTCATCTATATCTGTATTCTCTAAACTTTTTTTGATCACACACTCCTATGCAGCCAGCTCCATCTACCTCACAAAAGCTAGCTGTTAGATTTTTCAGTGTATTTATACCTCAGAAATCAGCAATCACTACAAATCAAGACACGATTTACTTTTTTAGTTGATTGTCCAGATTTAAGTGATGAAGAAAATGTTAATAATGTAAATTAAACTTAAAAGTGTGTAGTGGGTACATATTTTTGAGAGATTAGTCATTAAAGATTTGTCAGCACACCACTGCCCCCCCCCACAATATTTTTTACCAAATAGGAATGCTTAAGGATGGGGTAAGGGTGAATTTCCCAATGACATCTGTGCAGTTGCTTCAGTGGAAGTAATATTATAACTGCCCTGGGAGGCTGATGTCCATCTCACCTCACACAGCTACAGAAGAGGGTGAAGTAGGGAAATACTAGTCTGTAACAGGTGATGTGTATATGTGACTGATCTGAAGACAAGACCCATGATTGGCTATCTCAAGGAGGGTGGGATACAACCCATCTTCCAACTTTCTGATTGGTTGATCATACCTCTTGGGTTCAAGTCAGAAATCCTTCAGGGTCATGACCCAGCACCCCTCCCAATGTCCCAGCCTCTGCTTTGTTGACCACTGTATTTACCATACTTCCTTCCAAGGCAGCTCCAAGAAGCAAAATTAAGACAAATGATGAAGACCAAAGAGAAGATTTGGGGCTTAATATCAGGGGGAAAAACCTTGTTTGTTATCTGCATTTTAAAGATGATGAAAATGTAGCTCAGAAAAGGTAAATGAATTTACTTCATTTAGTCTTCAGTGTTTAAGGTCCCATATAGAGTAAGTAGTGATGCATGGTTTTTTTTTTTATTTCTAGTCAGCTGGGAATAGGTGATGGTCCAGGGTGTAACACAAAAGGGAATATAATTTTAAGGAATTCCCTGTACCCACTCTTGCCTTGAATAAAGAAAAAAAGAGCCACACACCATCCAGGAGTAACCTGGAAATAATGTCATTCTTCTAAGCTATTTTTTTAGAGGGGGAAGACAGGGCAATTGGGGTTAAGTGACTTGCCCAAGGTCACACAGCTAGTGTTAAGTGTCTAAGGTCAGATTTGAACTCAGGTCGTCCTGACTCCAGGGCCAGTGCTCTATTCACTGCACCACCTAGCTGCCCAAATAATGTCATTCTTTATTGCCCCATGTGTCATGGGGCATTGCTCATCCTAGGCAAAGGGGGAGAGAGATGCTTTTCCAGCTTTAAGTTTAGTCCTGTCTCTTGCTAGGTTCAGCAGTCAGACATCTATGTGTCCTAGTCTTCCAGACATCTCACACATTGGCAAGTGCCTACGCAGTCTCTGAAATTCAGGCTTAGAGGCAGCCTTAGAGATTTTCTATGCAGTGGAGTGGAGAACATGTTCCATTTGCAGTTAGAGGTTTGTACCTTTTAGAACTAAAAGGGCTCTTTCAAGATCATCTGGGATCAAACACTGCATTTTTCGGAGGAAGAAACTGGAGCCCAGATAGAAGGTGTGAATGATCCAAGGTCACACAGGTGATAACCAGCAGAGTTAGACTCTGAAACCTCTAATTACAAACCCTGTGTTCTTCCCACCCTAGAAGGCTGAGCTAAAGTCCTAACTCTATTACTAGCTGTGGGATCATGGCCAACTCACTTCACCTCTTTCTTTGTACTTCAGTTTCCTTACCTGTCAAATAGGGGCTGGGGGGAGGGATGCTTTCAATGCCCATGGTACAGGGCTGTTGTAGAGAAAATATTTTGCAATCCTTAAGGTGCTATATAAACATGAGTCATTATTATTCTCTAACCCAACCCTTACAACCTTTACCAAAGAGGAAACTGGTCACTGTCAACTCTAGATTTTGAGGGTCCTATTAGATCCACAGGGGAAATGACTGGCCCAAGGAATGATTGAAAAATACCAGGAGGGTCCCCCTGACTAAAATAAATGCCTCTAATAGTTTTTATATAATCCTAAAGTATAATAATCCTTAGGCGCTTATCTGCTATTGAATTGGTTCCAGGTATACACATCAGAGTATTGGGTATCAAACTTAAGGAAGGACACAACAAGCTGGATCTTGGATAGAAGGAGAAGAGGATGATGAAAAGATGAGAGACCATGTCACATGAGAATCAACTGAAGGAATTAGAGTTTTTAATCTCTTTTTCTTTGGAGAGGGGAAGGCAAGGCAATTGGTGTTAAGTGACTTGCCCAAGGTCACACAGCCAGTAAGTTTGTCAAATGTCTGCGGTCAGATTTGAGCTCAGGTCCTCCTGACTCCAGGGTTGGTGCTCTATTCACTGCACCACCTAGCTGCCCCCTGGAACTAGAGTTTTTAACCTGGAGAAGAAAAAATATGGCAGGATGGAGCACAGGGAAAAGGGAGAACTTCATAGTTCTCATCAGATATTTAATGGGCTGGCGTGTGGAAGAAAAGGTTAGCCATGTTCTGTTTGTTCCATATGAGCTAGACCAAAAACAATAGAGGTAGATCCATAAAAGCCTAAGTAAGGTTATTATAAGGAAGAAATTCCTAAAAAGCAGAGCTGACCAAAAGTGAAATGGGCAGCCTTAGAAGACTGAGTGACTTCCCCATTTCTGCGAGTCTTCAAGCAGAAGTTGGATAATCAATTGTCAAGGGCATCGAAAAAGGAGAGTGCTATTCAGGCATGGGTTGGACCAGATTACCCCTAAGATCTCTTCCACCTATGAAATTCTGTGATTATGAGAAGTAACTGCAAAAGGCAAGAGGAGCCCTTTTCTAAGGACCCCCACAAGAAGGGGGACTCGTCCTCAGAACCTCATGACCACAGATGGGGCTAAGTTTCTTTGGTTTGTAACAAGAACAGTAAGTAAAGAATTACACCTGGGGATATGAACACCTTCTACAGAGCTGGCCAGTCTGGGAAGAGACCACCCAGATTTTCAAAGGTTAACAGAAGAATAGGGTCAGCAAACCTAAGCAAAGTCAATCTGAACTCTAGAAACCAAGATGTGGCAGAGGACACACTGTAGGTGGCCTCTGACCTCTCTGCTTCCCGCAGCATAGCCCATGAGTAGCTGATCAATAGCTTCTGTAGAAATTAGAAAGGAAGTAAGGAAAAAAGCCTGTGATCTGTCAAATAAGACATTGCAAGAGAACAGTGAGTGAGTGGCTTCAGGGAGACAGCATGTTCTCATGGGAAATATACTAGATTTGGAGTGAGGGGGCCTGGGTTCTAATCCTGCCTCTACTATTTACTACCCTGAGCAAATCATTTCATCCCTCCTGACTTCAGTTTCTTCCTCTGTAAAAATAAGGAGGTTGGACTAGATCAGAAGTTCTTAAGCATTTTTGAGTATGTGTGTGTGACTATGGGAGATGGAATCCTTTTCATAATGTTATGTTGCCTACATTTTTAAAGGAAATGCTAAATTTTAATTGGAGGTTGGGGGGAGACATCATTTTTTCCAATCCAAGTGAATAAGTCCCCTGAAATCTATGTTCGGACCCCTTGTCTTGGGGGTCTATGGGCCCCAGGTTCTGGATTAGATGATTTCAAGAGTCCCTTACAGTACTAGAATCTAGACAAAGATCAATCAAGGAATTTTACAGTTCTTTCTATATAACTACCCCATGAGATAAAAGAGTGCAAATTTCCCAATTTTACAGGGAAAGGAAACTGAGGTCCAGAAAAGTGGAATTATTTAAGGTCATATGGCTTATGGAGTGGCAGAACCAGGGCTCCAAACTAAGTCTTTGACTTGAAACTCAATCTTCTTCCTACTACATTCCTCAAGGTCAGATGACTTGGCCAGAGCAGAAAAGCACTGAATCAAATAATGCATCACTGCCCATGGGGCAGGGGTGGGGTGAGGACTCAGTAATATCTGTATGGTATGATGGCAAAAAGATTGGATTCCAAATCAAGTCAAGTCCTAGCTTCCCCTTGTTCTGTGACTATGAGAAATCTCTTCTATTTTCTCAAGCTGAGCTCAAGTTCCTCACATCTATAAAGTTTTTTTTTAATCCTTCTACATTACCCACCTCACAGGATGGCCGTAAGGAAAACTCTTTGTAAGTTGGAAAGTGCTAAATAATCATTAGTTTACGTATTTCAGTTTGAAGAAGAAGATAAAACTGAAAAATAAAGGTAGAATTCAGAATGGGCTCAGATGAGGTTTGCTCTCCCTAAGGCCTAGTTCTGGAAGGGGCTTGCAAGAGCTGGAAGAAGGGGGAATACTCTATCTCTGGGAAAGTTTACAATTACATTTTCATACTCCTTTCCTTCCTTCTCCTTTCCACTCTACCTGTCTGTGTATACATGAATGTGGGTGCTTCTCTCCCCTGAGCTTTCTCTAGGCCTTAGAAGAAGTTTCAATGGACCTCCCCCCATCCAAGAATGGTCTAATGAGACCCTGAAGAAGACATCTTTATCACTTTTCCCTATCTTCCTTTCTTTATGCCCCCTGTAATTATTGCAGTGACTGGCACATGGTAGGAACTTAATAAATTCTTGTTAACTGACTGACTCACTGACTTCCCCAAGGCCCTTTTCAATATAATATCACTCTACTTCAATCTATGAATATGAATCTTCCCTCTTTCCCCTGAACAACAGTCCCCCATCTGTCCTGTCTCTGGGTATCTTTCCTGCTTGACTTTAGTACGTGAGTCACAGGTAAAAGTAACTCTTGCAAGGCAGTCATCAGAATGAACTAATTCTCAACATTCACATACAGTGCTGTGTTTCTTTGAACTAAAACTCTGAGCTACAATTTCCCCAAAGTGAACAATGTAGATTTTGCTTCTCTGTGCCAAATAAGTAGACTTGATATCAGTGGGATTCTGCATTGTTGGGTACAATCCACTAACAAGCACCCTTACCAAAGTCAAAAGATTCTCAGCTCATGTGACTCTGAACTTCTTTAAGAGAAGTATACAAGCACAGAAAGAGCCTCCGTATGGTGGTTCTAAGATCTGGTGATCTGAGATTCTAGAATTCTAAAATTCTTGGATTTTAAGGTTCTGGGATTCTCTAATTCTAAAGTTAAATGTTTTGTACTCTTCGGGCCATCCCACCCTACACACCTCTACCCTACCCCCACTGTAAAAAGCCAAGCAGATGCCCCCCACACACAGCTTTCAAATTAGACCCTCCTAGCAGGATGTAGCTGGAAGCAAGCCCAGGCCACCCCCTACTGCAGAGGGCCCCCATGGCAGCAGGAAAAGAGATAGTATTGGCCCAGTCACCAGACCCCAACAGAGCTCAACAGTGTCAAAGGAATCTGTGGTCAGAGATAAGTTTTCATTGCCTGGGGCAGCTGCTGCCAGGGAAGGAGGGAGGGAGGGAGCCTGGGACCCAGCTGTCAGTCTGACTTCAGGGCACCATCAGGAGTGCAGCCAGGAGCTGCCAACATATGAGATAGGCAGCTTGGCCCAGCAGGCAGAGGAGGAAAGCCCACACACATTGGGAGCTTGGTAGGCTTGGAGGTAGCCAGAGTGAGAGCTCTCCCCCACTCTAAAAGCTCACTCATAGGGACATCATCAGCCCCATCTGTTCCCTTCCTTCCCTTCCCATGGCTGCTATCCTAGCTCTTGATCACAGACTATTGAATTAGTCTCCAAATCAGTGTCTCTACCTCTAGTCTCTCTCCCTCCAAAATAGATGGCACACATTTCTAAATTAAGCTTCCTAAAGCCTGTTTCTAGTCCCATCAACCCTTGCTCAAAATTCTTCAGTGGCTTCCAATTGTCTATGTAAGAATTTCCAAGTTCTTTAGAGTGTACACTTGTAAAGAAATTTCCCCAACTAACAGTACTACCCACAAACAATCTGCATAAAGGGAGGAACCACTTTTTTCTCACTACCAAGCAGAATACCATACCCCTGAAACTGGAATACCTCACTCTCTTTTCTTCCCCTTTTCCCACCACACTTCCATTCATCAAAAATCTCTTCTTAATCCCTTTGAGATATGGAAGGGTTAAAAACAGAGCTCCATTTAGCCATTACCCACTTGATAAGCAGTGAAGTGAGTAGATCTGGGAGAATAATTTATACTATAATAACATTATACAAAAAACAGTTTTGATAGACAAAAACCCTGACAATGCCTAGTGATCAGCCATGGTCCAATTCCAGGGGACTAATCATGAGGCATGCTACCCACCTCCTGACAAAAAGGAGATGAACTCAAGAGAGGAAGAGAGACACATTTTGGACACTATGAATATTTGTTATAGGGGTTTTGTTTTTCTTTTTTTCTTTTCCCAGTGGGAAAAGGGAAAAGTGGAAGAGAGAGAATATAAATATTTATTGCTTTTTAAAATAACATTCAATTTTAAAACTTTGCTGATTATTTCTTTAGTGTTATGCTTGACTTTCTCCTCTCTCTATCCTCTCCCATTCAATTAGCTTTCCCACTCCCTACTTCCCCAGATAGGAAGGAAGGAAGGGGGAAGGGGAAAATGGGGAAAAGGAGGGAGAAATAAAGGGAAGGAGGGAGGGAAGGAAAAAGCATTTATTATGAGTCAGTAACAATGCTAAGTCCTGGTGATACAAAAATGAGACAGTTCCTGCCATCAAGGACCTTACATTCTACTAATAGAGACAATGCACATAGGGCAGTGGTGGTAAAAAAAAAAAAAAAGGAAGTTTTGGTATGGAGAGTCACAGAAATAGCGAGTTCATCCAAAAGGCATTCAGTTGGCAAACCCTTTCCAGAAGCAAAAGATGGAAGAGAGGAATTTTGGGGTGGGGCAAGAGGTGAGCAGATGACGAGATGTGGGGCAACTGAAAGAGGGGGATGGACTGGATAGGATATGAACCATAGTCTAGTCTAATTCTGACTAGACAGAGTGGGCTTGGTGTATTTACACTCATTCACTCATCAGTCAAAATGTTTATGTGAAATATATGGTGTCAATCATAGTTTTGAATGCCCTTAAGGAGCTGGCTATCTAAAAGGAGGCCTTGACAAGTCCCTTTAGAGATCTTGAAGATTTGGGAGAGTGAAGATTCACAACCTAGTGAACCTGCTTTCTTCCATTTCTGTCAATATCCATTAATTCATCCAGCCCATCCATAGTCTCTATGAGTTTCTATGGCTGTGAACAAATTTATCTACTTCTGAGTTTGAGTAAGGCAAACTCCTGGGTTTTTTTTGTTTTCTAAGTTCAGATTTTTACTAGACTATAAGTTCACCTCAAGGTGAGAACCATATTTATGCTAAACACTGTCTCTCTTCTAGTACTTTGTATAGTACTCTACATACTTCAATTCATGATTCAGAAGCGTAGATATCTTTACATATACTAAACATGAATGAATGATATATACAGTGCTTAACCATGGAAAGTCACCCAGGTCCAACAGAGCAAGCTGAAATGCAGCCCAGGAGACCAGCAGGTAGCTTCACATCTGAAATCGTGCATTTGACAAGAGGCCGGTGTTCCTCTGAAAATAGCCAGAAGCTATGCCAGTTCTCACAGTCCCTCTCCTCAGCTCTATTGCTCCCCAGATGTCCACTCCCCACAGGTCTGAGGAGCTGTTCCCAGATCCCTAACTTTCTGTAATCTAACCTGCACCTCAGTTCCATTTAAAATAATAGACTCCAAGAAAGACAGAGACGGAGTAGATTTTAGAAGTTGTCAGAGTTGGACAGGAAGGACCCTTAGAATATGGCCCAAGAAGTTCAGAACTGAAAGGGACTTTAGAGCATAGACAGCATAGACAATATATCTGAGGTGAAATAGAGACGAGGCGACAGAATGCAGAATTCACCAAAACCAAAGGGAACCTGAGAACATGGGATACAGAATGTCAAATCTGAAGTGGACTTTAGATCATGAGACTTTAGAATATGAAACATAGAATGACCAAAATGAGAGAGGCCTTAGAACGTGGTACATAAAATGTCAGAGCAGAAAAGCACCTTAGACCATGAAACCTTGAATCTCAGGGTAAAAACAGACCTGAAACATAGAATGTTCAGGGCTGGAAAGGACCTTAAAACTTGTCCAATTCAATCCCTGTAATTTACATATGGGGAAACAAAAGTCCCAGAGAGGCAGGTGACTCATCCAAGGTCATACTGGCAAGTCAGTGGTTTATCCAGGTGCAGAAGCCAGGCCTCCTGGCTCCTAGGCCAGCACTCTCATGATGTTGCCTCTATCCTCCTTGTCAGCAACATTCCTAATTGACCCACTGAGCTTTCAGACTATTAAACTGGATTTTATGTTCCTCCAATAGATTAGAGAAAACTTGGCAGTTATCTTTCTGCACAGCTTTAAGTACACATGTTTCCCAATCTTTACAGATTTAATTGTCTATAAAATTACTGTGTGTAAATCTCGTATGGGCTGTTTCTGACCACTGACCTCTAGAATGTCAGCTGCTGGAAATTCTTTCCAGCTGCTTTCCATGAGCAGGTCAAGAAAGGTGGTACATGGGAGGCTCTGCTGTCTCCTCTTCATTCTTCCACCCAATCACCCAGAGGCCTCCGCAGAAAAAAGAGCCTCAGTCCTGCCTGCCTATTGACAATGGCTGACCCTTGCAGAGGTCCAACAAGTCAGGAGTTTCTAGATTACAGTATTGGGACCTAGAAGGAACATCTAGAGGTTATCTAACCCAGGACTTCTACACCTGTTTAATGCCATGGACACCTTTGGCAGCATGGTGAAGCCCTTGGAGTCCTTCTCAGTATAACATACTTTTTTTTTGGTAAGGGCAATTGGGGTTAAGTGACTTGCCCAAGGTCACACAGCTAGTAAGTAAGTGTTAAGTGTCTGAGGTCAGATTTGAACTCAGGTCCTCCTGACTCCAGGACTAGCGCTCTCTTCACTGTGCCATCTAGCCGCCCCTCAGAATAACATTCTTAAATGCATAAAATAAAAGACACAGGACTACAAAGAAAACCAATTATATTGAAATGTTATTATCAAAATTTATCCTAAGAAAAGTTCATAGATTCCAAGTTCAGAACTCTTGATCTAATCCAATTTCCTTCCACAAATGAAACTGAGGCCTGAAGGAGAAAAGTATCTGACTAAAGATCATATACTGAGCAAATGGAAGAACTGAAATTCAAACGTATTCATGGAGCTGTTCAAGAAATCAATCAAACAACTACTTAACAAACATTTGTAAAGTGATTGATATGTGTCATGCGCTGTACTAGGCTCTGGATACAAGGGCATAAATGAAGCATTCAGTTCTCATCCTCAAGGAGCTCACATTCTACAGTGGGAAACAATATATATACTTACATGTATATAAAAATATGTGTAACCTAAGTTCAATACGACTGAGGAGTAGAATGAGGAAGGCAGTAACGTCAGGAGAATCAGAGAGCAGCATCTGAATTGAGCTGTGAAGCAAACTAGGGTCTTTAAGAAGTGGGAGTGAGGAGATAGTGTATTCCCAATATGGAAAATAGCCTGTGTGGGTACAGGGAGATAAGAGATAAGGGCCGGATGTTGTGTGTGAGAAACAGCAATAAAGCCAGTTTGGCTAGATAGAGGAGTGTGTTAAAGAGTATTATGTACAATAAAGCTGGAAATATAGGCTGGACCCAGTCAGGGAATCCTTTCTCTCTACTACCTTAGGCCAGTCAATTTAATCCATTTACTCCCTAGATATCAATTCTTTTTCCCCCTACCGCCACTGGAGACAGGATATAAAGAGCTCTAAATGTCCAACAGGGGAGTGTGCATTTGATCACAAAGGCGATAGGGAGCCACTGCTAGTTTTTGAGCAGGACAGTAATGTAGTCAGACCTGTCTTTTAAGAATAGCACATTTTCAGCTCGGGGAGGGGGGTGGGGAAGAGAGGGACTTGAGTTAGGAAGACTCATTAAGAGGCCGTTGCAACAATCCAATAATCAAATCAGATATTCAACAAATATTTACTCAGCACCTACTATGTTCAAGGTAATGTGCCAGATGGTGAGTATATAAAAACAAAGCAGACTCTGACTTTAAGAAGCTGACTTTCCATACGACAGAGGAAGCAGGTAGGGGTAAGGAGAGGAGAGTATGATATAATGTACACACAATTAAGTATTACACAAAATTAATTGATAAGGGTGAAAGTACCAACAACTAGGGAGGTCAGAGAAGACTTCACAGAAGAGGCTACACCTGAGCTGATTCTTGAAGGACAAAAGATGGAAATGAAAGCACATGAGGAGAGAAGTAGCGAGAAGAAGAAAGGCAATATGACATAGTGCATAGGGGGTTGGACTTGGGAGTCAGGAAGACCTGAGTTAAAATCCTACCTGAGATATCTTAACTGTGTGACTCTAACCTCTACAAACCCCTGTTTACTTTTTTTTTTAAACAGGAGAATTGAACTCCAAGACCTCCATGGCCCCTGTAGCTCTAACCTATGATCCTGTGACCCTATGAGTATTTCTAGGCATGAGATGAGATGGCAGGTCTAATATTCTATTGTCCCAGAACCTTCCCGCATTGACATGCTATATTCTGAAATCTCTTCCAGCCCTCAGTCTATTTCTATTAATTCTCTTATTCTGGTTCTGGACTAGGCTAGCCCAATGTCACTTACCCACAAAGTGCTGACCTGAAGATAAGGCTGGACCCAGTCAGGGAATCCTTTCCCTCTACTACCTTAGGCCAGTCAACTCAATCCATTTGCTCCCTAGATATCGATTCTTTTTTCCCCTACCGCCATGAAAAATGATTTGTGAGGTGTTCTCTCCCTGTTTAAACTTGGGAAGATATTGTTCAAGGACTCGCTGTGATGTTTCTCTAACTGACAGCTTTATTGGGTAATAGCCACTGATGTTATATGTGTACTCAGATAGTCAGGCCTTTTTATACTGTGTGTGTTCCCATAAAAATGATTGGTTTTAAGTTGTTATTCTAATATTGCTGTGATTGTAACATTGGAGCCAACAGTCTCCAAAGTAGATGTGTATCGAAGGCTGATTAATAGAAGCAAGGTGGTTCCATCAAGTTCTCTGCTACTGGGGCGTGGAGCTAGCAAACTGCCTTCTGTTGGCCATAAAATGGTTCCATAGTGGCAAGGGGGGACCCAGCCCCTATTGTTTTTTATTTTATTATAAAGATAACAATTAATAAGTGATAACATCATAAATAATAACACTAGCCCCAATAGACAAAAAACAAAGCCAGCTCATCCTGGCCTGGAGGAGGGGAGGGGGGAGGGAGAGGGGAAGGGGGAGAGAGACAGAGAGAGAGACAGAGACAGAGACAGAGACAGAGACAGAGACAGAGACAGAGACAGAGAGACAGAGAGACAGAGAGAGACAGAGAGACAGAGAGAGACAGAGACAGAGACAGAGAGAGCAGGACTGAAACAAAGAGGAAAGGAAGGGGAAGAGATGGTAGGAGAGAGTAGGGATGGGAAGGAAGGAAGGAAGGAAGGAAGGAAGGAAGGAAGGAAGGAAGGAAGGAAGGAAGGAAGGAAGGAAGGAAGGAAGGAAGGGAGGGAGGGAGAGAGGGAGGAAGGAAAGAAGGAAGGGAGAAAGGAAGGGAGAGAGGGAGGGAG
>NW_027185694.1:32521223-32531984 GCF_028583685.1 Petaurus breviceps papuanus | reverse complement strand
GAGGAAGGAAAGAAGGAAGGGAGAAAGGAAGGGAGAGAGGGAGGGAGAGAGGGAGGGAGGGAGAAAGGAAGGGAGAGAGGGAGGGAGAAAGGAAGGGAGAGAGGGAGGGAGAAAGGAAGAGAGGGAGGGAGGGAGGGAAGGAAGGAGGGAGGAAGGAAGGAGGGAAGGAGGAAGGAAGGAAGGAAGGAAGGAAGGAAGGAAGGAAGGAAGGAAGGAAGGAAGGAAGGAAGGAAGGAAGGAAGGAAGGAAGGAAGGAAGGAAGGAAGGAAGAAAGGAAAGGAGGGAGGGAGGGAGAGAGGAAGAAATAGAAATAGAAGAAGTTAGAAAGATCAGAGCACTTCCTACCTTCCTCTTTGTCTGTGTTTGTTCTCAGCTGGAAAACCACCTTTTGAAAGTTTCAGTGCTAGAACCAGGAATGAAAGTTGTTCACATCAGATGTCTTCATGCTACAACCCTTCTCCCCACCACCCAGTTCAGCCCCTAAATGACAATGTGACCCTGCACAAATCACTCCCTTCATCTTATAAAATGAAGAAGTTAGACCAGGGATCTCCAATGGCCTCACCAAACTTGGTTTTGGCCCTGATGTACAAAAAGTCTGAATCTGAAACAGTACATATTCTTTCCTCTCCTCCCCAGCTGTTATTACCACCCTATTAAAGGGTAGGAAACCAGAAATTCCTCCTTCCCCCGCTTCCTTCACCCCCACTTCCAACTAAACCAATTGTGTTAAAGGGATAATTTTTCCTAAAAGATTCATTAACCCTGGTACTCCTGCATAACTAAATCTAATTGCTAGTATTTTATTGCCATTTATTAATTTTTCTCTCCTTGTGCCTCTGGGGACAGAGCACTCTAGGGAAACCTGGCTAAAAATAGCAATTCACATTTAGGATCATTGGTATAGATCAGGAGGGGGACCTCAGAGACATCTAATCCAATGCTCAAATTTTACCGATGAAAAAACTGAGGAACGAGAAGATTGACTTGTCCAAGGTCACGCAGATGACACAGAGTGCTTTACAATTCAGAAATCCCTTTCCTCACACAACAGCCTGTGAGAGAAGAAGTGCAAGCATCATTATCCCCATTTTACAGAAGAGAAACTGGGGCTCAGAAGCAAAATGCCTTATAAGGGTCACACTGTTTCTAAGTGGGACTTGAATCCTGGTCCTAGATTCTCAGATCTAGTCCCTGAAGGAAACTTAAAGACTGTCAAGCACCTACTCCACCTCCATTTGGAAAGTTGCAGAAACTGAGGCCTGGAGAAATGAATTTGCTCGAGAACATACAAGGACACAAGTCCACATCTCTTGGTCCCAAATCTGTTGTCTTTTCCATCGGCCGTGAGGCTCTCTCATTTGCGTGGCTGGAGCTCAGTCTGTTCCCTCTTGCTGGGTCTCTCTTCCACCGTCCCCTCCCCCATCTATCTGCCCCTCTCATGACTAGGCAGGAACGATTCTGCTTCCCAGGCTAGGAGATTTCTTGGTGTAGACAGAGCCCGAGATCATTAAGGGAGAGTAACAAGGAAAGTGCTAATTAGGTTTCAGGGATGAACAGATGCTCAGCCTATTTAGGAGGCTCTGTAGCTAAGAGGTATCCTGGGGCCGGTGCGGTTTCCCATTCATTTGATTAGAAGGTATGGCTGGAACATGGGGGCTTAGGTGCTAACACAATTAGTCTCTCCGATATCATCAGGTCACCAGGGGAGAGGGGAAAAGGAAAACAATTACTGTGATCTAGCTGTAAACATGTCACCAGTACTTCCCAGGCAATATTCCCTCAGAATTCAGACTCACTCAGAGACTAGTTCTGCCCTCCACCTGTGAGATGTCACTGTTATGCTTGGGATCCAGGAAAGGGAGGCCAGAAATGCCCTGGAGGGCAGTGGTTTTAGGGACTGTAAGGGATTTACATCAACAATCACAGTTCACAAGGCTCTTAGAGAGGAAGGCACCTTAGAAAGGAGAAGGACAGAGCTGAAAGGGAATTTAGAACACAGAGTCACAGCCAGATGGGCAGACTTTAAAATATAGAATTGTAGCCCCCAAAGCCTCTTCACACCTGGGCCCCTAGAAAAGAAGCCCAAGTTCAATGTACTCTGCAAATCAGCACACACTCAGTTCACCAATCCAGATTAACGGGCTTGTTTTTACTAATTCAACAATAAACATTTAAGCACCCATCTGCTATGTTCCAGGCACTCTGCTAAGCTCTGGAGTTACAAAGACAAAACAGAAAAAAAATCCCTGCCCTCAAGTAACTCACATTCTACGGATAGAAAACAACATGTGTATCTGCACAGTTTGCTAACTAAGGCAGTGGGAAAGGAACAGAACTAAGCTAACCAGAAAGGGCAGATTAGTTCAGAACAAAAGATGTTCGATTAACAGCAAAGTAAGCAGCCAGTGAGATCTCATGCTGCACCCCAGCCCATTCTTAGAGGGGTACACTGTCCCTGGGGTTACCGAGGAGGAGCAACTACACACTTGCAGAAAACACAGGTGACCAGGGACCACAAAAGACAGCAGATGGCCCCACAGGATGTAGGATGTGACCCAGCAAGTGACCTGCCCCGAGCTCACGTCCTGCATCACAGTGAAGGCCAGCTTTGCTCTAAAAGAGGGGAACTCCTGAGATCCTAAGTTCATGAAGAGTCTGGGAAGGACCTTGGCGAGCATCTTAGTCATACCCTTCACTTTACAGATTTAGGAGACCGAGGCCTAGGGAGTGACTTGCCCAAGACACCAAATAGTATGGCCAATATTCAAACTCAGAACATAGGACCATAGTTCTAGATCAGGAAGCATCCTCACAGGCCAACTACTCCAACCCCCTTATTTGACAGATGAGTAATTGAGGCAGAGAGAAGTAAAGTGACTTGCCCAAAGTCACATAGGCAGTAAGCATTAGAGGAAGAATGGTACACCAGGTTTTACTTGAGCAAGGAAGGGAGGTTGTCTGCAGGACAAGAGAAAAAAGGCCTGATTTGTGTAGGTGGCATGACTTGTTCCACCTGCTCTCAGAGCCAGTCATTCCATTCCAAAGCCCAGGGACTCCAAGAAGCCTCCCCAGATCATACTGGTTCTCAGTTCAATGGCTCTTCTTCCTCTGAACTCCCAGAAATCTTATATCTGCCTGTGAGGGACTGCAGTGGGAGGAAAGTGCTGGACTTAAAATAAGAACATGTTGGTTCAATTCTACTTCTGTCACTTCCAACCTGTGTGGCCTTGGATAAGTCACTTAACCTCTGTGGGCCTCACTTTCTTCACCTCTACAGGGAGGAGGTCTTTTTCCAGCTCTCATGGTCAGACTGCTACAGCAGGAAGAACCTTGATTCTGTAGTCAGAGGACCTGGGTTCAAATCTCAGGCAGCAAGGTCATACACCAGATAGACTGCCAGGCCTAGAGTCAGGAAGATCTGAGTTCAAATACACACTGAGCTGTGTGACCTCAGGCAAATCATTTTGCCTGTTTGCCTCAGTTTCCTCATCTATAAAATGGGGCTAATAATAGCCTTACCTCCCAGGGCTATAATAAGGATCAAACAAGGTAATAACTGTAAAACATTTAGTGCAGTAGTAAGGACTATATAAACATATAACACATAGTAGGGATTGTATAAATGTTAGCTATTATTATTATTAAATCTCTCCTCTGAAGCTTACTATCTGTGGCCTTGGACAACTCACCTGACTACCTTAGGCCTCAGTTTCCTCATCTATAATATTAGAAGGTTGACCTAGATGGCCTCTGAGGTCTTTGATCATGTATAACTACTTCAATTATTAATAAACTCATTATTTAATTTTCATGTGTATATTTACTTCCCCAACTAGATTGAAAGTTTAATTAGGGCAATAACCAATGTATTTTTATTTAGAATAATCAGTTCATAAATATTCTCTGTTTACCACAGAGGGTTTTTTTTTCAACTGTTTCCTAATATTAGGGGTACCTACAGGAGTTTGTTGGTACATGTTTAACAACTGACTCTCTGGACACACTTTTAAGTTAAATCTGCATTATTAACATTTTCTGTATTACTTTCTTAAATGTAGGCAAATAATAAAACAATAAATCAAGCTCTGATTTGTAGCATTTGCTTATTTCCAAGCTATAAATGCTCACACTGAAAATTTAACAATCGGTTCTCTTGAGCCAGGATGAACTGACTCCAGAACACCCCTGGGCACCAGGAGGTATGCTAAGAACCTATGAGCTATTTCCCAAGCAGAAATTAGACTTTGAGTATTTACATGAAATGTAAGGGCAAGAGGATTAAAATGCTAAATTTAAGGATATCACTTTGAAATTGATTTTTTTTCTCTTTTATCACTTTTCTTAATTGTAAAATGAGAGTACCGGACTATATGACCTCCTCTAAGTTCTATTTGAACTCTAAACCTATGATCCTCTGATCCCCATCTGGCCTGGACTAGAAAGTGGCATCTTCTGTTGAGATTTGCCTTAACTGCTGCCAGACATCAGAGTCCTAGTGAGAAGCTTCATCATTCCTGCAAGCAAGTCAACAAGCACTTAAGTAGCTCTTACTACGTGCCAGGCACAGAGCTCTGTGTGGATGGCACAAAAAAAGACAAAAACAAGCCCTGATCTCAAGGAGCTTATGATCTAATGGGGAAGACAAAATGCAAACAACTATGTACAAACAAGATCTATACAGGATAAACTAGAGACAATCTCAGAGGGAAGGCATAAGCATTAAGGGAAAATTAGGTCAGTTTCTTAGAGAAGGAGGGATTTTAACTGAGACTTGAAGGAAGCCAGGAAAACCAGGAGGAGACGAGGAGGGAGAGCATTCCAGGCATGGGCGAGAACCATTGCAACAGCCCAGATGGGAGGAGATGATGGCCTGTCACAGGGTGGTGGCAATGTCAGAGGAGAGAAGGGGCATGTACCAGAGATTTTGGAAAGGCAGAATTATCAGGACTTGGCTGCAAATTGGATACAGAGGGTGAGAGAGATTTAGGAGTCAAGGGTGGCAACTAGGTTGTGAGCCTGAAGGACTCGGAGGATAGTGGTGCCTTCAACATTAATAGGGAAGTTAGAAAGAAGGAAGGGTGGAAAGGGGGAAGAGATAAAAAAACTTGGTTTGGGTTTAAGATGATTCCAGGTAACAAGCCTAGCAGGCAGTTAATGGTTCTCCATTGTCCCCTGACAATACTGACAATATCAGGAGCTGACTAAGAATGTGATCTCTGGCCATGTGAGGAAGGGGCAGGGGAAGCACCAAGGTCAAAGGCAGGTCAATCAGCTGAGTCAAGGCCAAAGGATGAGGTAGATGTGATTCTGAGTCAGTCAGAGGACATCCAGTGATCAGGGGAATGACCCAGAGTGAAAGAGGCTAAGACACAGCCTGCATCTGATCACCTGAGTTCTGGGACGATGCTGCTTCTCTGCTTACCTAGGAGTAGAGTCTGTGATCTCTGAGAGGGACAGAGGGACAGAGGAAGAAGTGTCCTTTCCTGGCCTGAAAACCAGGGAGCCACACAGCCCACTTGGAAGGGAAAGAGGGCAGCAGTGAGTCACTGACATCCTTCTAGTTACTTTTCCACCAGGAATTTTCTGATGACCCATCAATCCTTTACCAGATGTGTGACTTTGAGAAAATCACTTCTGTCTGGGCCTCACTTGTCTCTTTTGCAAAGTAAGGAAACTGAAACTAAGGATTATTTCAATTCTGACAATGTATGATTCTAGGGAGGACCAGAGGGTGATCTGGTTTGGGAATATTGCTGAGTCAGCAGCTAACAACAGGAACCACTCCACCCTGGTTGAGTGCTGAAGATTTGTGTGCCTGAGGCTACTTGTTGGCTATTTTGATCCTGCCTGATGTAGGGCAGCTGTATCCCACCGAGGCTTGTATGGTGTACCACATAGCCATGACCTCATGCTCTAGGCTTTCCCTTTTCCAATAATGGCCCCATCAAAACATATTGATGTTTCTCTTAGGACTTCACTCCTTGCCCAACCTAACCTGATGACTTCTAAGGTCTCTCCCACTTCTAAAATCTCTAACTCTGTAACTTATTTGAGCCAATGGCTGAGAATATCAGATAACAATTAGTAATTTGTAAAATCAAATAACAAATAACAATTTGTAATAACAATTGTAAATAGAGGTTTCCCAAGAAATAAACAACATTTGGGATGAGGGAAGCTTTCAGCAGTTCCCTCAAATTCTTGACAAATATATTCCACCTCCCCAGCTTTTCCATTCATTTCACCTTCTCATCTGTCCTACTTCTCCATGAATTCTACTTTCTCATCCATTCTCCTTCCCTACCTTCTCCATATCCCCAATAAATTTCACCTCCTTCTCTCCCCACATCTATCATCTATTAAGAGATAGCATGGTACAATAGGAAGAGTGCTGAATTTGGAGTCAGAAGACCTGGGTTTAAATCTCACTTCTGCTAAGAACTACCTTTTTGAACAAGACACTTAACATCTCTGAGTCTCAATTTTCTCATTTATAAAAAATGAGCACATATTAGATTGTTTCTGAAGTCATTTCCAGTTCTAAATCTATGACCCTATTGTTCCTTGGCCCTCCATTAGGGCTTTCTAAGATTGAGAACAATAGAAGCTAAACCTGGATTTGTGTTATGTTATGATGTCATTCCATCAAGAAGAATCTCAGTCTCAAGGAAGGGCCTTAGTACATGGAAAGGATCATAGATTTAGGAAGCTTGGAGGCCACGTAGTGCAACCTCCTCATTTCAAAGATGACATGGGGAAAAAAAGGCATGAACAGACTATAATGTGCATCATTAGCAGTGCTTGCATCAATAAGAACACAGATCAAAGGATGTACAGTAGCTGCCACTAGTCACTGTGGAAAATAAGCTTTCTGGGCAACATGGTTTGAATTCCATTTTAACCAAGAAACTACAAAATCATGAGAATCTCAGAACTGGAAGGAAATTCCAAGGCTATCTAATCCTACCCAAGGCAGAATGATAATCTTATCTACAACATACCCAAGAAATAGACTGTTAACCTCAAATCCTTTACCTCTCAGAGGAGCCCACTGCACTTTTGGATAACTTGAACTGTGTGGATGGCTTGAATTGTTAAGAGGGTTTTCTTTTCTTCCCTTACATCGTGCCTAAATCTGCCTCTTTGGAATGTCTTCCTAACTGAAGGTCTGGTTCTTCACTCTCAGAAGAACAAGCCCGATACTTATCTATACGTCATCAGCCCTTCATATTTGAAGATACTTATCATGTTTCCTTCCCACCCACCCCCACCCTGCGTTAGTCTTTTATTCTTCAGGTTAAGTGTTATCATTTCCTTCAAACAATTTTCATATGACATGTTTCCAAGACCCTTCTCTATCCTGGTTCTCCTCCTCTGGACAATCTCCAGCTTATCAGTTTCAAGCCTGAGAGTCAGTACAGCCTCATGAATAAAATGCTGGATTTTACATCCAGAAGAACTGGGATCAAATCTTGCCTCTAACACTTATTAGCTATGTGACCTTGGGTAATTCACCTAACCTCCATAAACTTCAGTTCCTTTACTTTGAAAATAGAGAAAATGATACCCAAAGGCCCTACTTCATAGGGTTGTTGTGAGATAATGTATTATGTAAAATGCTTCACAAAACTTAAAGCCCTGTAAACATGTCATTATTCCTAAAATGTGGCACCAGAACTGAACGCAATATTCTAAATGTGGTCTGATCAGGCCAGAGTACATAAAGACTCCCTAATCCTGGACACTGCCTCTCAGTGCAGTTTAAATCTATATTAACTGTTTAGATTGCAGTTATACTGTTTTCCTATACTGAGTTAGCAGTCCACTAAAATCGCCAATTTTTAAAAGACTACTGTCTAGACTTGTCCCCTTCTCTTGTACTATTAGATTTGATTTTAAACTGATTATAAGGCTTTCATATATTCCTGTTAAACTTCATTTTAATACAGTTTGCCCAGTGTTCTAACCAATAAAGAGCTTTTGGGATGCAGAATCTGTCAACCAAAACACTAGGCATCCTTCCCAGCTTTGTGTCACCTGCAAATCTGGTAAATGTGCCGTCTATGCCTTTATTCAAATCATTTATAAAAATGTTTTTATATAAAATATAAAACTTTTTATGAAGTCATTTATAAAAACAGCACAACACCAGGCACACATCTCTGGGAAATTCCACCAGAGACTTCTTTCCAAGCTGAGGTTTGACCATTAATAACCTATTCTTTGGGTCCTGCCTTTAAAGAGTTACAATTTCACCCAAGTCTGCTTTCATCTAGCCCACATTTCTCAGTTTACTCCACAAGAATAGCCTGTGAGACTATGAAATGCTTTGCATATAGGCAAACTATGAATAAAACATTATCCTAATCTGCCAATCCAGAAAGGGAGTTAAAAAAAATGGTTAGTCTAACATGGCTATTCATGGCTTCATACTCAGAACAATTCAGAACTCTTTCTTTGCCATGCCCGAGTTGCTCCTCCCACACCCCTTCCCCAAATGTTACTCAGATGTGAGCCCAGATGTGTCACCTCTGGTACTGTTTGCTTTCATTATAAAATAGTTGGCACATATGCAAAACAGATACATGGAGATATGTTTGGCAGGGCATTCCCAGCAAGAGAGATTAGGAAAGGCTTCATGAAGAAAGTGACTCTGTGGCTGACTTGAAGAAAACAAAGGCTCCTGAGAAGCAGAAATGAGGATCAAGTGCATTCTAGGCTTGTGGGATAACCAAAACAGACATAGAAATGGAAAATGGAGCACCATACATGAGGAGTAGTAAGAAGGTCACTCACTCAACACAGAAAGAAACAAGAGACCAGAGAGGTTAAATAATCTGTCCATGGTCATACAGATAATAAGCGAAAGAGCTGGGACTTGAACCAGGTCCTTTGACTCCAGATCCGGAGCTTTTTATACTGTACCAGATGTTTCATCCAGATTCCACTAAGTAAACCCCTCTACTAAGCTAATAATGGGTTTCTGCCCCCTTGAATGATGGTGGCCCAGTTTGTTCCCTGGTTGCTTCAACCTAGTCCCTGGAGGTTTGATGATCCCATTGCCTTCTGAGGGATGCTCCTCTCCATTTGGTTGTTATCCACTGAGTTACCTCAAGGACCCATCTTGCCTACTCCTGTACTTTTTTTTTTGCTTTTTGGAGGGGAGAGTGCAGGGCAATTGAGGTTAAGTGACTTGCCCAAGGTCACATGGCTAGTAAGTGTTAAGTGTCTTTGGCTGGATTTGAACTCAGGTCCTCCTGACTCCAGGGCCGGTACTCTGTTCACTGTGCCACCTAGCCGCCCCATCCTCCTGTACTTCTTTAGATATAATGCTTGAAAAATACATGAAAAAGTGAACTAGATATTTACAAAAATAAAAACTAACAAGGTCATTTCTAAATGCTCCAGAAGGGCCTATCCTTACATGTGAGTCAAATGCTGCCCAAGCCTCCACTCTACCCAGCCTATTCGTGCCACACCATTTCTATGGTTCCCAGTTTCAACCACTTTTCCTACCAGTTTTTTCATCCCTTCTCTCCATCACACTTTCTCTCCTGCCTCCCTATTTTCTCTCTTTGCATCAGCTTTTCTTCCCCATAAGCACCTCCTCTTCTGTAGTTCTACCTCCCCATTCACCCCATTGTCCAGGTGCTCCAACTCCTACTTGCTGCATTTCTCTCCCCACTAATCCTACCTCCCCACATATTCCACCTTCCATCTACTCTATTTCTTCATTTGTTCTGCTTTTCCATCCATTCCACCTCCTGATCTATCCTTGCTCCAACTACTGTTTCACCATTTGTGATATCTTTAATTGACTCTAAATTCCCCATACGCCACAAGCAAATCTACTGCATTTCTCCCCTCTTCCACCCCCAGTCACTCTGCCTCCATCATACTCCCTTTCTCATCTGTCACAACTTCCATCTATTCCATGTCCCCATTCCCTCCTTCCATCAATTCTGCATCCTGTTCTATAGCAGCTATCATTTATTCAGAGCTTTAAGCATTGCAAAGTGCTTTACATATGTTAACTCATGCTATCTCATTTGGTCCTAACAATAATCTTATGAGGTAGGTGCCATTATTCCCAATTTTCAGATGAGAGAAACTGAGGCTAAGAGAAGTTTTAGTGTCTGATGTAGGGCATAAACTCAGGTCATCATGACTCCAAGTCCAGACCTCTATCCACAATACCACCTATACATTCTGCTTCCCCATCTACTCCTCTAATCTACTCAATTTATCCATTTAGTACACTTCCCTATCTACTCTTCCTCTATTGTCATCATCATTCACTATTCTTCTCCAATGTCTCCACTTCTTGTTAACTCTCAACTTTTACTTTGCTTCTCTTTTTCTTTTTTAGTGAAAATGATCTTTGGATTTGGAAGGATAGAACAAAAAACTACTGACAAGGAATGGAAGACGAACATAAGTGATTAGATGGTCATTCAGTACCGACTTCCCTCTATGAGATTAGCACTAGTCAAGGACAAACTATATCCTAGGCTAAGGCATTGAAAGAACTCACAGGCATAAATGGTGAACTGCTTTTTTGAAAGGTGCTGGAGAGTGGGAGAGGAACTACAGACCTGGAAAAGGGTAAATATCCCAGCTGTTTTTCAAAAAAGGAAGAGATTATGCAGTCTTCACCTGTGCGAAGGCCATTGTGCTTAAGAAAGATCATGCAGTCTTCACCTGTGCGAAGGCCATTGTGCTTAAGAGAGATCATGCAGTCTTCACCTGTGCGAAGGC
>NW_027185694.1:32492614-32521213 GCF_028583685.1 Petaurus breviceps papuanus | reverse complement strand
GAAGGCCATTGTGCTTAAGAGAGATTGGACTTGTCCTACTTAGCCCTAGGAGGAGAACTAGGAGCAATGAGTGAATGTTGGGTTGAGGCTTAATGTGAGGAAGTGATAATGTGAGGTGTTTAATGTGAGGAAGAACATTCTCATAATTAGAGCTCTCAAAAAGGGGAATGGCCTGCCTTGGAATGAATTAGGGTTCACTCCTACAATCAAGTATAATCTGTTTTTGGTTTGGGGGTGTCTTTTTTGGAGGGGGAAAGCAAGGCAATTGGGATTAAGTGACTTTCCCGAGGTCACACAGTGTCAAGTGTCTAAGGCCACATTTGAACTCAGATCCTCCTGACTCCAGGGCCAGTGCTCCATTCACTGTGACACCTAGCTGCCCCTCAAGTACAGTTGAATGACTATTTGTTGGGTTTGTCATTCTATATGACTTCTCAGTTAGACATGGGTAGATTGTCTAGTCTTTGAGGTCACAGATTCCACCTCCTATTAATCATGCCTCCATTTCTAACCTCCCTGCCTTCTAATGTGGTGAAGAGCTATGTTTAGGGTGTTGAGCCCTTGTCCGTAGCTTCCAGGAATGTCAGAATAAGAACAACAAAAACTGAAGAATGTGTTCCCAGGATATGACAGTGCCAAGGACGGTGCGTCTCCCAAGGTTCTTCCCATCCTCTTCTTCTATAACTTGACTCAAAGTACATATGAGGAATATGTCTCCTCTAGAAGAAAATACTATAGGGTGCAGAGCATTGGGCTTAAAGAAGATGATCCCAAGGGATAGAAAAATGAGTAGACCTTCACTGGAGGTGACCTGAAGGCACAGTCTCATTGCCTGCCTTCCCCCAAATGGGACTGTTCTTCAGGTGGTCATACCAGGCAGTTTCCCCTGCCTTGCCCACTGCTCATCACCAGGAATGTCAAATACACAGCCAAGATATCGGTTCCCCACCTCCTCCTTGTCACAAATCAATTCCTGCTGCTGAATAGAATGAAGCTGTTTCTTGTCTGAAGGCTGACAATCCAGAATGGTTTTGTCCTTCAGACTCTGCCCATCTTTCCCAGGGGCTCTTGCCTGGAGCTGGCTGGAGCTAAAAAGAGGCAAATAAGCTCCACAAAAGATGGAAACCCTCCTAGGACAATAATCTTTGTTGGTTCCACCAAAGACAAAACACAATTGATCAACAGCCTGAAATTACTGTGTCAACAGTTTTCATTTTTCCGAATACCTTAATCTGTTATGTTGACAGAAAAACAGCCTGTGGAGTATTTCAAGCCCATTTGGCCGACACAATTAATTTCTCCAAAATTAAATAGTCCTTTCCTAATTGTCCATACGGTAGCACAGGCAGAAGGGAAAGGGGATAAAATGGAAAGGCTATTAACTTTCTAGCAAAGCCAGTGGTGGAGTGTGATCAAAATACAAGCACAGCCACCTGATGGCAGAATTAAAAGGCGGTCCATATGACTACCAAAGTGGCCCAGCCCTCTAAACATCTTCCAGAGCATCTTACACTAGCCAATGTCACAACATAGCCTTGGGTGACACAATCTCAGGGGTAAAGAAGGTCCATAGACTGTATTTCCACAGAACTATAGAATTCTGGGACTAGCAAGAATCTCAAGAGGATTATTTGTTCTAGCACCCTGTTTCTGTGTGTATGGCTGTGATAGTAATGGAATATAAAGATTCCCCTGTATTGGCTTGGTTTTCAAATTGATTGTGTTAAAACCCAGAGTTTGTTAATCCCACCTGTGGGATGGGCTTGTTGATGTGAAAAGAAAGTCCTGAACTGGGAGGAGCTGGTGACATAGATTTGGAGAGACACAAGAGAGAGGCAGAAGAACTTTTTGGAAGCAGCACCTCGTGGAGGCAGAGAGAGACTGAGAGGATTGTTGAGTGCCACTTTGAATCACCCTGGACTTTTGAGACCTGCCCCGGGAGCTGCCAAGGACTGAGGAGACATGGCTGTTTTGCTGGTACTTTGTCTGTCTGTTTTGATGTTGTTTTGCCAGATTTGTCCACTGGTGAAAGACAGTCCTGTTGTTGAAGAAGTCCTGGAACCTGGCTTTTGGTTAAGAAGCCCTGAGACCGTCCTGCAGACAGAGAGTGAATACTGTCCACTGGTGAAGGACAGTGCTGTTGTTGCAGGGGTCTGGAGACTGTCCTGCAGACAGAGTGAATGCTGTCCACTGGTGAAGGACAGTGCTGTTGTTGCAGGGGTCTGGGAACCTTTCTGTTGGTTCAGAAGCCCTGAAGAAGGATTTTCTTGTTGTATGTTTACAGAAATCCTGGGAGAGGGTTTTGCTAATGTTTTCAGGGGTTCTAGGACTGTTCTACAGACAGAGGATGAATTAATGAAGGGACTGGCAATGTATCTTGTGGCCTTGCTAAGCCTTGTCTCCCCAGGAACTCAGATTGCTGAGAACTTGCCTCTTGTCAAGATGAAGAAAAGACCTCCATTTGGGTATTAAGTGCTGTGCTTAAACTTGATGTAACTCTGGGGCAGATTCAATTGTGATCCAGGGGTGGGGAACTTTTGACCTTTTTGTGTTCTGTGGTTGAACAAATGAATGTACTTTACTTATGTTTGGAAACTAATATCCATTTGAGAAGAGGGGCTTTGTGGTGGACTAAATGAAGGTATAGCCTGAGGGTGGAGAAGTATTTAGAACAGGGACTTTGTAATTGATTGAATGATTGGAAGGTCCTGGGGTGGGGTAGTACTTGGAGATTATTTAATCACACTTAGTAAATGCTGTATTTTGAATGATGTCATGTTTTGACCTTCTCTGTTCTTGGTTTGTCACTGAATAAAATGGAGAGCACCTATGCTGGTATTTTGAACCTTGGGAAGTTGCCTTTCCTTGGCATTACATTACAATGGCCAGGCCCAAGTATCATGCATGTGTACACCATGGTGAATATGGCATCTGACCATCCAGCCCCCTGCCCAGAGACAGGTGGAACAGTCCCCTCAGAGGGGATATATTCTCTTCATGTTTGTGGGGTGCTTTGGGGGGGGGGCCTGGGGTCTATATTTTCACTGGTATAGGGAAGTCCCGGCAAGGAAACTTACTCTACCAGTGGAGGTCGACACCTCCTCTGCTACTTAGTCTTAGAGAGTTGACTGAATTAATAAAAAGTGACTCCTCAGGTGACTCCTCAAGTCCCTAGGACCCCAGCATCCTATGGTTTTATGACTCCAGGCCCTTTCCAGGTCTAACATTCTCAGATTCTTTGATGATGGCACATGAATGACAAGATTAGGGATGAGCACAATGATGACGAAGAGGAGTTGGATGATAAAAGTCATTTAACCACATTTTCCAAGAACTCACTGACCACAGGATGAGCCTCATATGACTTAGAATGCTACAGCTGGAAGGGAACTTAGAGATCATCTAGCCCAATCCCCTCATGTGACAGATAGAGAAACTGAGGTACAGACGGGTAAGGTGAGTTATCCAAGCTTACACTGAGAGTTAATAGCAGAACTGGTATAAAAAAACAGGGCTTTTGACTCCCAGGCCTGAACTTTTCTACTTCCCTATCTCACCATTGTTATTATTTGAGAATGTTCTCAGGAAAATAATACCACAATGTCACACAGTCCTATAGGTCATCATACCTAGTCTTGGGACACAATGAGGAGCCAAGTTGTTTATCCAAGTTAGACTGTAGGTCCCCCAATCTTCCCCTCCCCCTCCTTCACCTCCCCTCTTCATTTCTCTCTATGTTTCTCTCCCTCTCCTCCTCTCTCTCACCTCCTCTCCCCCTCCTCCATCCTCGCTCTCTGTCTCTATCTCTGTCTCTGTCTATCTCCCCCCCTCAACTCCTCATGAGCCCTTACAGGCTTTGAACAACAAGCAGCTTCCTGGAGTCTCTCTCCAGCAAAGGATTCCTCATCTAGGATCCAGAGTAACTGCTTCCCCTTTTCAACAAAACCCTCATGTTTTCTGTTATTTACTCAGAGTTTGTTTGGCATATGTGGCTTAAATATCAGCATTTCCCAGCGGGGCCACCCTTACAGAGCCAACTCATTTATTCATTAATTTGCTTTCCATATTTCTAAACAGGATGCAGCCTTCCCAGGCAAGGCAAATCGATACTGTGGTCCCTGATTCATCTTCATTCCCACCACATCTCAGGGCCTATCTCTGGTGCCTGTCATCAGAGCTCCTTGTAATGGGATCTGGGATGCTGACAAATGGGATCCTTCATTACAGCTGCACTGTGCTACCAGATTAAATCATTAATATCTGCATTGGTCCTTTTCATGAGGGTGTTCCACGCTCCCAACTCCTTGCTGCAGCTGCACAAAGTGCATTGTTAGTTGTTCAACAAAGACTCTTTCAGAGTTATGGATGAATTTCTGAGAAGAAAGGGAATAAAAGTCTAAGGGTTAACTTGCCAGCTGTATGACCTTGGGCCAGTCACTTAACTTCTCTTGGCCTGAGTTTCCTCATGTATAAAATGAAAGGGCAGGGCTGGATGTCCTTGAAGGTCTCTTCCAGACCTAAAACTATAATCCTCTCATCACTTCACCCCATCAAAGATGTGCTGGTACCAGCTCCAACAGATGCTGGAGAGCTGATTGGGAAAGTGTTGGTGTGAGCATTCACACCTCAGAAATCAGCAAAAGTCACAAATCAGGGTTTGAGTCATTGTTTTGTTGATTGTTTAGATTTAAGAAAGTTATGGAGAAAATGTTAATATGCAGATGAAACATCAAAGGGTGTTTTTAAGCATTTAGCAGCACACCATTGCCTCTGGGTCTCAACTTCTTCACCTGTAAAGTAAGGGAGTTGGAAGAGATTACCTAAAGTTAAGGTCCTTCCTTTATTGCTCTACTATTTTATGGTCTGAGTCCAAACTCACAGACAAGGCCTCCCTTCCTCCCATTTGTAGAAGACATTCTTTTTCCCATTAAATTAGAATGGGGGGGGGAGAAGAGAAAACCACAAGCTTTCCTGGGGATTAGATTATTCAGTTGGGGAGTAACTGTACTACTGTACAATAAACAATAAACCAGAATTGGACAGGAAGAGATCAAGCTGGATCAAATTTGGGAAACAGAGCAGCATTTTAAGAATGCCAAGTTGCTTGTTACCATAAAAGCCCATCTTGTAATAGCACCACCATCATCCCCTATGGCATGATATGTAAATTGTGGAATACCACAAAGAGGATAACAAAATTCGGGGGAGAGATAACCAAAGTGTGATGGAAGGATGCATAATTAATATAAGAAGGCTGCACCACGTTCTGGGCAGCTAGGTAGCACAGTGGATAGAGTGCTGGGCCTGGAATCAGGAAGATTCATCTTCCTGAGTTCAAATCTGGCTTCAGATACTGGCTAACCGTATGACCTTGGACAAGTGACTTAACTCTATTTGCTTCAGTTTCCTCATCTATAAAATGAGCTAGAGAAGGAAATAGCAAACCATTCCAGGATCTTTGCAAAGAAAACCCCAAATGTAGTCACAGAGTCAAACACAACTGAAATGACTGAACAACGAAGTCCCATGTTAGCAACAATGATTTGCACCTTAGAAGTGGTATAAAAGGCATTGAGGACACATATGACCAGAAAAGGTGAGACACTTGTGTCACTAGAATGAAGGATAACAATGGCATAAAATAATATATTGGTGTTCTGGAGGGATTCAAAGAACCAGAATGCAACCTCCAGGACATTGGGTGGATATTTTTTGGAGGATTTATAGAAAAGCATAGAAAAGAATTACCCAGAATAAGAGGTTATAATCTCCATCAGTGAAGGGAGTTTCTGCATTGATGACCTCACAAAGAGATCAATGTATAAAGAATTCATAATGAACTTAGAATCAAGAGAAGCTTCAAAATGTTCATGGAGGAAAGATGAAAAAGCATCTAATGTCACAGAAAGAATTGTACTTAACCCAGGGTTCAATAAACCTGAGAACATAATTACCTAGGAATGAACTCCCTATTTCGTAAGGTCTACTAGAAAAACTGGAAAGCAGTCTGGCAGAAATTAGGCTTAGACAAACATCTTATACCATAAGCCACAATAAGTTCAAAATTGATATGTGACCTCAATATTACAGATCATACCATTTTTTAAAAATTAGAAGAGAAGTAGGTGATTTCTTTCATAGCTATGGAAAGGGGATGAATTCTTAGCCAATCAAGGGGTAGAGGCAATTACAAAAGATAAAATAAATAATTCTGACTACATGAAATTGAAGTTACACAAATAAAAACTATAAGAAGGGAAGTGGTCAACTGAAAAAAAATCTTTGTATCAAATATCTCTGATAAGGGTTTGGTATATGATATTTAGACAACTAATATGAGAACAAAAGCCATTCCCCTTAAAGAAGTAATCAGAGGTTACAAACAAACACTTCTCTAAAGAATAATTACAAACTATTAACAATCATATGGAAGAATGCTTCAAATCAATATTAATAACATACATACAAATAAAAACAACTCTAGGTTTCATCTCACACCAAGCTAATCGGGAAAGATGGCAAAAGATAGGAATAGTGAACTTGGGGCTGGGTGCAAAAAGATGGAGACACTAATGCATTTTTGGTGGAACTGTGAAATGGTATAACCATTCTGGAAAACAATTTGGAATTATGCAAATAAAACAGTTAAAATATCTATCACTTTTGATCCAGAAATTCCATTGGTAGGAATATTAGAAGGTGAATGACAAAAAGAAAGGCTCACTATAGACCAAAACATTTATAATGGCACTTACTGCAGTAGCAAACTAGAAAGGAAGTAGAAATTCATCAAATGGTGAATGGTTAAACAAATCATGGATTAACGTAAAGGAACATTACCATGTTGTAAGAAACTACAATGATGATGAATACAAAGAAACATTGAAAGACTTACATGAAATGATGCAAAATGAAGTAAGCAGAACCAGGGAAACAAGGCATATGACTACAACAATGTAAATAGCGATCACAAATGAATGCTGTGAAATTGGCATGAACAAGTATGACCCCAGGGCAAAGACAGAAGATGCCTACCAGTGGGCCCCCTCCCCAGCCACCCATCTAGACACTTAGACAAGCCATGTGAATGTACAAATCTTAAAAGGGCACACACACATTCAATTCATCCACCTTCTCATCTGATCCTTACAACAATCGCATTAAGTAGTCAGACCAGTAATTATCGTACCCATATTAGAGATGAAGGAAATGAACCCCAACAACAAATTTATTCTGTTTATATTTATGGCAGCATAGTACAGTGAATGGAGAGAAGACCTCAGAGCCAGGAAGATCTAGGTGTGAGTTTCATGTCTGAATCACAGTGTGACCCTGGGCAAATCACTTAAGCTCTCACTGTTCTAGGCAATTTTCAAAGACCTTAAAGTTGGAGAAAATATGCCCATTTGCAGAAGAAGTTGCCTCATTCAGGAGTTCCCTATATCAGTGGAATCGCTGATTCAATTTCTGTCCCTCTATTTATGCTGCACATAGGTATTTTATTTTATTTTATTTTTCTTAAGCAATCGTGATTAAGTAACTTGCTCAAGGTTACACGGCCAGTTATTTTGTGTGGGTGCCGAGTATCTGAGGCCAGAACCGATCCCGGGTCTCCCGACGTTGGGGCCAGCGCTCTTACTCACTGTGTCACCTGGCCGCCCCTGCACATAGGTATTTTTATAGCTGCTATCTGCCTGCAATAGAATATAAGCTCCTGGAGATTTTCATTTTTATGGGTCTGTATCCCCTAAGCCTAGCACGATGTCAGGAACACAGTAGGTGCTCCATAAATGCTTGTCTGAATGACTGGTTCTCATAGCTACTGAAACAAAGACATCAATTTTACTGAAATATGGCATGCCACCCTGAGACACATGTATTCAGGGCAGGCTATGGAGGACTAATTTAAGGAGATGCTATAAAATGAACGAACACAGATCTAAGTCTGTCACATCAAACCCCACTGCAATGAAACATCCCAGGCTAGGAAATCCCTATCAATTAGAGTTGCCTAGGAATGGCATGTAGGAAGAGCCCCACCACTGGAAGTGTTCACATCCAGGATGGATGACCAATTGTCAGGTGGAGGGCATTTAGCCAGTGGTCAGGGAAGTGCTCTAGGGTGGGAGTTTTAACCTTTTTTAGGTTATGGAATCCTTAGGCAATCTGGTGTAGCCAATGGCTCCCTTCTCGGCATAACATTTTTAAATGAATAAAACCAAATACCTAGGATTGTAAAAGAAACTGAATATATTGAAATGCAGTTATCAAGATATGTTTAAAAAACAAATTCATTGACCCCAGGGTAAGAAAACCTGGGAGCTGATTATTAGGGAAGCCATAATTACTGTAAAATTTTAGGATGATATAAATTCTCTGAACACAAGGATTTTAAGACCTTGGACCAAGGCTTCTTAATCTGGGGTCCATGGATAGATTTCTGGGGATGTGCAAACTTGAATGAGGAAAAAAAAATGCGCTTTTATTTTCACTCTCTTTTTTAAAAACATTACTCTGAGAAGTTCATAGGCTTCACTAGACTGCCAAAGGGGCCCATGATACATATAAACACTAAAAGGTTAAGGCCCCCTGCCTTCAAAGATGGATTAGAGTCAGAAAAACTAGGTCTGAATCCCCACTCTACCACTTTCTTACTGTAAGCCTTTGGGCAAGTCACTTTCCAGCCAGGCTCATCTATTTATCTTTAAAAGGAGAGAGTAAGATTAGACAATCTCTACAATCCCTTCAGGTTCTAAATCTTATGATCCTTTGATGTGAGTGACCCTGTTCTAGCAAGCCACACTTGGTAGCCCATGCCTGGATGGGAAGGTGAAGGACACACTGTTTTAAGGGTGAAGGCATGCAGCTTTTGGTTTCCTCCTCCCTCTAGCTCCTTGCAGCCCCCAAGACTAAGAAGAAAAATGCTGAGGAGTGTGTGTGTGTGTGTGGGTGTGTGTGTGTGTTGCACGTGTTATGTGTGCCTGTGCCCTCACCTGTGGGAGAGACTTGGGAAATGTGAATTCTGACAGCTAATAACACCTTATAAGGCAAATTGCATCTGTCTCTCTGCACTCAGCACAAAGAAAAGTAGAACAGAAAAAAGCAAACACTGTGTATTTTGTGGATGGTGAGGGGAACATTTAGTTAGGAGGTGTGGCAGCTACCAATGTTCAAGTGTCACACTGGATGGGAGGTGAGAGAGATGACTGTCCAGCTGGTCAGGCAAGGAAATGAGTGTTACTGTAAGTCAATAGGGCTAAATATTCCATTCCAGTGTCCCCCCGTATATAACTGACTTGGATGGGCCAATGAGTCTAGCTAGCCAGGTAGATACGCAGCTCAGACTTCACCACTGTCCAGTTCTCTCAAGGGTGAGACCTGGGTACAGACTCCAGAACTGCAAACCCCCAGAAACAACCCAAAGGACAAGACGTCACTTATGCTTCTAGCTGCCTTTCCTCCAACTATTTCTCCATTCTCCTGCATATGACTGCCTTCCTTCCCACAATGCTCTATCACCAATCTCCGGGCCTTGGCTATCCCCCATGGCTCTAGAATGATCTCCATCACTACCACTACCTCTTAGGTTCCAGAGCTCCCTTCAAAGCTCCACTCAGTTGACACCTTGTGTAGGAGACATTTTAGGCTCCCCCCACCTTCCTCCCACCATCCCCCAACCTTTGGACCCCTATTAAGAACCTATAAAACACACAGTCAAGGGCTGGACATGGAGTCAGGGAAACCTGAATTCAAATATGGCCTCAGACACTCACTAGCTTGTGTGACCCTGGGTAAGTCACTTAACCTGTTTGCCTCAGTTTCCTCAACTGTAAAATGGAAATAATAAGAACACCTACCTTGCAGGGTTATTGTTGTAAGGATCAAATGAGATAATATTCATAAAACCTACAGTGTCTGGCACACAGAAGGTAATATATAAATCGTTATTCCTTTCTCTCCCTCTTCCCCTAAGACTTTGGGATACAAAGACAAAACAAAAACAGATCCCCATTAAACCCCCACAAGGATGCCTCATAATGACACAAGTGTGATCTTTGGCTCTCAAAGGCTACCCTAACTGAAAACGAGCTCAGGCAGGCCCTCCTCCACTAAACAGGCTTCAGATATAAGTGAATGACAGACACTTTGGAGAGACTCCCATAGACTAGAAATGGAAAGTTTTTGCATGAGGATCATCTCTTAAGATATGAGAAGGGTAGAAATCTGCATCAATGGAGGAAGAATTTATATTAATGAACTCAAAAGTTTTAGAAATACTGGACTAAATGACATCTTTCCCATGGAGCAACATTATGGGAGAAACATGAAGAAACACATTCATGTCAGGTAATGGGGATCCCAAACAAAGCAACCATGTGCTTCACTAACTCAAGTTACCTGAATATGAGTCAGTCCCCACAAATAAAACCACCGAACACACCACAGTAGTCACCAGGCTAACAAGGGGCACTTTTCCCTCCTTTAATCACCCCTGCTTAAATCATACCACCCCACATGAACATCATATCGTTGCGATACAGCCTACCTGGAGCCAGACCCATATTTTCCTTGGCCATAATGATGAATGATTTGATCACTGATCATGCCACCACTATCTTTGATCATTATGCTGGTGCTGTGTTAATAACCAGAATGTGGTAACTCTCCCCTAGCAGGGGAAATAACAGCATTCTTCTCTTGCACACTGACCTGAACGAAACCAAGTCCATACTTGAATGGATGGAATAGTTTTGTTGTTTTTGTTGTTCAGTCAGGTCTTACGGTTCATGACCCCATTTAGGGTTTTCTTGGCAAAGATACTAGAGTGGTTTTACCTTTCCTTTTCCAGCTCATTTTACAGATGAGGAAACTAAGACAAACAGGGCTAAGTGACTTACTCAGAGTCACATAGATAGTAAGTGTCTGAAATCAGATTTGAGCTCAGGAAGATGAGTCTTCCTGACTCCAGGCCAAACAGTCTATCCACTAAGCCACCTAGCTGCCCCATGGTATTTTAGGGTCAGGTACTGCAACACAGAAAAACCCCCATCACTGGTAATACCTGCAGAATGAGAGTATTCTCTGGTTGACACTGAGAATCAGAAGAGGAATAATCTTCTGGTCCATTGTTGAAAGTCCTTTTTTGAAAAGCATTAGTTGACAGGAAGCGTACTGAATATATTAAAATGTAAAACTGGGTCTCTATTCTCAGCTCTACCCCTAGCTACATGTGTGACCTTGGACAAGACAGTTAATCTTTGGTACAGAGTTTCCATGGAATTGTAAATGATCAGAGTTGGAGGAAATCAATCTATTTTAACTGTACAGATTAAGAAACTGAGTCCCAGAAAGGTGAAGTGACTTATCAAAGGTCACACACCTGGTAATTTACAGAGCTAGGATTAGAGCCATCTGCTCTTGAGTTCAAGTTCTTTTATAATTTTTGCTATAACTTTTATAGCAATAAGAAGAGTCATAACTAGGAATTCTGGCACCCAGGCTAATTCAGTTGATTGACAGGGTTGAGGATGGGGGAAGGATTAAGATGGAGGAGGAAAAAAAACCCTAGGATACAAAGTCCCTTGGGGAGAGATGCAAAGACTCGAGGCTTTTTTCCAATGAGTAGAAGTGTCACAAGGATCACCCATGAAAGGCATGACTACAGTCTCTGGGATAATCTGGCACAGCTGAGATAGTCATTCTGAGAAAGATGGGGACGTTCATCCCTCAGAAAATCTGACCTGAGAACCTCATGGAAAACATGATGGGTCCCCAAATCTCCAACTCCTGAGGGAGTAGCATGGAAGCAGCAGGTGGGTGTGGTGTGGAGGGGGGAGTGTCATAGAGAAAGACAAGCCCTGAGAGAGAGATATCATGGCAATGAGGGACCAGGGAAGCAGCTAAAAACTAGGCAAGAAATTCAAGGCAACTGCACCAGCAGAGAACATAAGGCAAAGGAATAGTGAGCTGAATGGAAGCCTATTGGGAGGAAAAAGTGCCCCATTCCAGATGTCAACACCCTGGCACAAGTCCTTATTTGTCCTGCCCTAGTTACAGCGCTGGCAAATTCTGGAGTTCTTCTTGAAATTCTGGTGCCTATGGTACTTTAGGATGAATACATACATACATAGATATGAATACAAATATATATTTTTATATATGAATACAAATATGTATGTGTGTGTGTGTATTCACACATATCCTGTCCTTGCCCCTTTGCCTCATACAAAAGAAATTATAGACCTTGGTCCACCTTCTCTTCCTTTCCACATAAGAGTTACATAGAGTAGAGAGAAATGAAGCAACGCTTCTTACAGCTTTACTAAAATGGAATTTGCCAAAGACTACCTGAAAAATGGATTTAATTAGGCCTGTTAATGGGGAGTAGTTGGTGGGTAAGATTTAAAGGAGTAGTTGGAGAGGGTGTCTATAATTTTAACATTTTAAATTATATATGGGGGCCCATTTCTCACCTCTGCCTTAATTACAAAAATACATCTCAATGAATTCCGACCCCCTCCCAACTTTTGGAGGCAAGTAAAGCCAAAGGAACTCCCTGGGTTTGATAACTCACTGAAATGAAACATTAGAGATCTGGCAAAGCAGAATCAAAGGCTCAGTTCAGGTTACTCTACGCTTTCTCCCTCCAGTTCCCAGGGAAGGGAGATTAGAAGGCAGGCCAGCACCCAGGCCTCATTACTCTAATGACTGTCGGTACAACTGATGTGATTTTTAATTGCAGGAGGAATCCAGGGGAGGAGAAGGTGTGGTCTCTAATGAAAAAATGAAATTCGATGTCAGTTTCAAGAGCTGAGTGAATTTCTCGCATTTCATTCTCTGATTAGGAGCCGTGCTCCGGGATAGCGAGCACAAATTGGTTTTGTGTACTCTGTGTCATAAGCTTATAGTCTAGAAATGGCCCTGGCCTATTCTTAAATTCATTATTGTTGGAATTACTAAATTGCCCTCAAATTGTTTTTTCAAAGAATAAATAAAGAACTGCCTTTGGGATTGGAAGTCTCCTCCCTGGAATCTCCTCAGAGCTCTGAAACCCTGCAGGGAAGAGCTCCTACCCTCCTCCCAAAAGGCAAATGAGTGCTGGCATTGTACAGAACTAATTAATTTAATAATATATAGCCCAGACAACCACATCTCGGCCAAGCCTGGCTTCCAGCCACCATGGATTCTAATACTCCCACCTCCAGTTGGATCACAAGGAAATCAATGGGAGAAGTTCAAATGTGGCACATTTCCTATTTTCCTGACAGACTATTTCATGGATCACAGAGACCAAAGTACAGCTGCTTATTCAACAGAGGAAAAGAATGAATCTATTTTCATTCTTTAATACACGATGTGACCTATTCTCTGTTGGTCTATCCTTGCTGAGGCTCCCGTCTTTCTAAGGCCTTCAATTTTGTCAAATGGAGAAAATTTAAAATAATGATAAAAATTTCCCTGCCCCAAGAAAGCTTCCAGCTGAATAAGTGCTGTGCTGGTAATAAGTCCAAATGAAAGATATTATGTCACCTAGTTTGAATTAAACAGATGAACTATATTCCCAGGTCATTAAAAAAGGAACCAATTTGCTGGAAGTCTTCCAAGTGCTCAGAGCTGAGCGCCCTGCAAAAAGGTGTTAGATTCTACCGAGGTTTTATATCCTCATTTTCCTCAAATAATTCCTCCTCTTTTAAAACATAAAGGAATAATTTGATGAAATGTCCACTCGTACTTCAGCAGTGACACCTCTCCAAAGGCAGTTCTAGCTGGGGTAACTCAGCAAATCAAACCCCCTTTTCTCTTATTTTGCTTATTGTAGGATGTGGGGTGGGAATGTAAATGGTCTGAGAAATGCAGGCAGCCATCGAGTGGGTGCCATGGGTACTCCTCAGAATGGCTAGAGGTCAGACATCAGGACTTGGGGCTCCTGACAGCTCCTTAGGGCCCCTGCCCCAAGGTTCTGCTAGAAGGTAGGGGAATCTGATTATCAGACACATGGTTCATGAGAAATCTGCTTCTCCCCAAATCATAGTATCACAGAATGTCAGATTCTAAGGAAGAGACTAAATGATGTCTTGTTTCTCCTTTTCCTTCTCCTTTCCTCCTTCCAACTCTGCTTTCTTCTCTCCTTGTGCCACTTCTTCCTCAGCTTCCTCCTCTTTTCCCTCCTTCTCTTCCTTCACCTTCCTTTTTCTTTTACCTTCTCTTCTTCTCTTCCCTCTATCCCTCACTGTTCCTCCTCCTACTTCTTCCTCTTTCTCATCCTCTTCTTCCTCTCACTCATACACTGCAATCCTCTACAGCACAGTGTAGGAGGGAAAGAATACAGAACGTGGAGTCAGAGGAGCTGAGTGCACATCTAAGCTGTGTCTCTTATGACCTCTGTGACCTTGTACAAGTCATTTAGATTATTTTAGCCTCAGTTTCCACTCTTGAGAAATGAGGGGGTTGGGCTATATGGTCTCTAAAGTCCCTTCAAGTTCTACATCTGAGATCCTCCTTCTTTTCCTTTTTTAGAGAGCATCTACTTTAATCCCCATACCCAATGAAGGAAATCCCTCAATAGCAGATTGTCAGAGGGGATGGACCCATTGAGTGGGTGCCACTGAGGCATGCCACATCATCAGCCTGGATGGATTATTCTCATCTTCGAGAGTGGAGTTCTATCCAAGCACCAAATGGTCACCCAAAGCACCCTTTCCCTATCACTGAAACTAAACTCAGTCTCATACAAGTTACAATTCCTACAGAGTCGGGAGCTCCATCAAGCCTTTCACATAAAATGTCCAACATCAATCACCTCTATGGATTTCCTGAAGCAGTAATATGAGGTTTTAGTCCCAGGACAATTTGGGGAAATAGTAGAATGCAAAACAACCAGAGTTCTCAAGCACTTCAGGGTTTTTACAGTGCTTTCCTCACAGCAACTCTGTGAGTCAGGTAGGCAGGCAGTGCCATACCCATCACCCCCATTCACAGATGAGGAAGAGGAGTCTGAGAAAGGTTAACTCACTTGTCTGTGTTTACACAACTAGCATGCTATCAGAGTCAAGGCAGGAACCCAGGTCTCATGTTTCTAAATTCCATCCCCTTTCCATGTTGCCTAGGATTAAAGGAAAATAGGTAAATGATGGTACTTAATTAATGGGAAGGACTTTGAGTCAGAAGAACAATCTTGAGACCGAGCAAGAAAAAAGGATTATATGATTAGAGTTAGAAAATTACCTTAGAGATCATCTAGACCAAGCCCCTGATTTTCTTTCCTATCTCTATTTTTAATTTTCAACTTAACAGGGGGCAGAGTCAAGATGGCAGAGTAGAAACAGGACTTCCATAGGGCTCTGGCTCTCACCTCCTCCAATTCATGTAAAAGGTGACTCTGAAGAAACTTTGGAGCTACAGAACCCACAAAATGACACAGATAAGCTAACCTCCCACTGAGGACAGCCTGGCAGGCAGGCAGGAAGTGGCCAGCGCAGCAGCCGAGCCCATGTGAGCCAGAGGTTTTAGCCCCAGGGCAGCCTGACCAGCTGCTGGCTGGAGGGACTTCAGATCACCAGCAGCGGTGGTGGTTTCCAGAATTATCAACACATAGATGCTAAGGACACAGTGAGAGGTTAGTGCAGTGTGGACTTTGGGATCCAGTAGTTGGAAGTGCAGTCGGCCTTTGCCCCTGGGGCGAGAAGCCACTGAGGCACCACAGCTATGCAGCCTCAGCCACATGGCTGCTTCAGCTCCTGGCCTGCAGATTGTAGGGGACCAAGCAACCAGTCTGAGGTCTTGCTTTAACCTGCTTGGATCTGGATTGCGGTCTAGGATAGAGGTCCTGGGGTGTGACCAGCTTACCAGAGTGTGTGGAAGGTTCAGAAAGGACACCCAACTAATACCTTCAGCAGCTGAGAAAACCCCGGCATTTGGTACGAAGTTCCCCTGTCTGGTAGTGGAGTCCTACTGTGGCAAAAAGCCCAAAAGTCAAGTAATTGACTGGCAACATGAGCAAACAAGAGAAGCAAAGTAAACAGAGAAACCCAACTTTACACTCCTATTTTGGGGACAAAAAGGATCAAAGCATGGAACAGGAGAGAGACAGTGAAGTCAGAACTCCTGCACCAAAAGCTTCCAAGAAAAATACAAGCTGGTTACAGGCCATAGAGGACCTTAAGAAGGATTTTGAAAATCAAATAAGAGAAGTGGAGGAAAAATTTGGAAGAGAAATGAGAATGATGCAAGAAAATTATGAAATGAGAGTCAACAACCTGACTAAAGAAAATAACACCTTAAAAAATAGACTAACTCAAATGGCAAAAGAGGCTCAAAAAGCCAATGAGGAGAATAATGCCTTAAAAAGCCAAATTTGCCAGATGGAAAAAGAATCTCAAAATCTCGCTGAAGAGAATCATTCCTTCAGAATTAGATTGGAGCAAATGGAAGCTAGTGACTTTATGAGAAATCAAGATACTATTAAACAGACCAAAACAAATGAAAAAACAGAAGGCAATGTGAAATATCTCATTGGGAAAACCACTGATCTAAAAAATAGATCCAGGAGAGATAATTTAAAAATTATTGGACTACCTGAAAGCCATGATCAAAAAAAAAACCTAGAAATCATCCTTCAAGTAATTCTCAAGGAAAATTGCCCTAATGTTTTAGAACCAGAGGACAAAATAGAGTTTGAAACAATCCACCAATCACCTCCTAAAAAAGATCCCAAAAAGAAAACTCCTAGGAATATTATAGCCAGGTTCCAGAATTCCCAGATAAAGGAAAAAATATTACAAGCAGCCAGGAAAAAACAATTTGAATATTGTGGAAACACAATCAGTATAACACAGGATCTGGCAGCTTCTACATTGAGGGATAGAAGGGCTTGGAATATGATATTCTGGAGGTCAAAGGAGCTGGGATTAAAACCAAGAATCACCTATTGTGTGTAATAGTATCTGAGTATCATGCTTCAGGGGAAAATATGGTCATTTAGTGGAATAGAGGACTTTCAAGCATTCTTGATGAAAAAAAAACAGAGTTGAATAGAAAATGTGACATTCAGACACAAGAAGCAAGAGAAGCATGAGAAGGAAAACAGGGAAAAGAAATCATAAAGAACTTATCAAAGTTGAACTATTTACATCCCTACATGGAAAAATTATAATTGCAACTTATGAAACTTTTCTCAGTATGAAAATAGTTGAAGGGAATAGAAATGTGTATATATACACATACATATATATGTCTATATAGGAGGGTATATGGGTATATGAATACATATGTGAATGTGTGTATATATGTCTACAGGTATATATAGAGGGCACAGGACCAATTTAATAGGAAGGTATGACACTTAGAAGGTGAAATTAAGAAGTGAGAGAGGAATATAATGAGAGGAGATGGGGAGAGACAGAATGGGGTAAACTATCTCATATAGAAGAGGCAAGGGAAAATGGTTACAATGGAGGGGAAGAATAGGAAGGCAAAAGGGAAAGGGTCAACCTTATTCTCATTGAATTTGGCTTAAAGAGGGAATGACATACACACTAAATAGGGTATCTCACCCTACAGGAGAGTAGGGGGGAAGGGGATGAGAGGGGGGATGATGGAAGGGAGGGCAGGCTGGGGGGGGGGGAGTTAGAACCACCCACTTTTGAAAAGGGACAGGATCAAAGTAGAGAATAGAACAAGTGGGAGGTGGGATAGGAGGGAGGGAAATATAGTCAGTCTTTTACAATATATCCACTATGGAAATGTTTTGCATAGCTACACATGTACAACCTATACTGAATTGCATATCTTCCCAGTAAGGGTAGGTGACAAGGAAGGAAGCAAATGAATCTGGAATTTAAAGTTTTAAAATCAAATGTTTAAAATATATATGTATACTATTATTAATATTATTTTATATGTAATTGGGAAAAAAACATACAGGCACTGGGGCATAGAGATACACTGTGCCCTACTGGAAAGTTGGAGGGGGTATGGGAGAGAGAAGATTGGAGGAGAGAATATCCAGTGGTATCACTATTTTGGGATGTTGGGTAGGGGAAAACGGGGAGAAAATTTGTAACTCAAAATCTTGTGGGAATGAATGATGTAAACTAGAAGTTAATAAAGCATTTGATTAAAATAAAAAAAGTTTTAAACTTAACAACAAACAGCTGAGATCCAGAGAGCATAAGTATATCTGGGGGAAGAGGAGGAAGAGAAATAAGTTGAAGACAAAAATCCTGTGACCAATAATACAGGCTCTTTATTGAATCATACAGTCTATGAGATGATGGTGGCACCAAAGTCATTTAGTTCAACAACCAACTAAAGCAAGGATCCCCCTCTACAATATCTCCCAATGATAAAAAGTAGAATTTGAGGTACACTGGGAAGAAAATAAAATACTTAGGAGGGGGATACCAATGAGAATTAAGATTTTTAAAAGAAAAAAAAGGCAAACTTTAAATACAATAAGGCAGCACCTATCTTTTTAAGGGGGCTCCCATTGAAGGAATGGACAAGAGATCCCTTCTACCACCAAAGCAATGCATCAAAAGATCTATGATACTTATTTCTCCCATCCAATGTTCCATTGACATTCCCCAGCATGCAGGCTCTTAGTAAATGTTTGTGGAATTGAATTAAAGCTTGTCTCTGTCACAGCCAACTAAAGGTAATCCACTAAGATAGTCCACAAACAAGCTGGACTGTTCCCAAAGAGGTACAAAGAGACAATTGCTAACATAAATCAGCAGTCAAGCCAAGTCGATACCAAAGAGCTGAGAAGATATGTAAAGACAGTAATCAACCCTCAGTAAGTCTGCGTTTATGCAGCACTTTTAAGGGTTACAAAAGTGATTCCCTCCCCCCCACACACACAGTGAGTCTATGAAACAGTTAATCCCTTATTCTCATTTTATAGATGAAGAAACTAAGGGTTACAAGGACAAAAATTATTTTGCACAGTCACAAAGCTAATAAGCATCAGAGCCAGGTTTCAAACCCAGGTCTCCTGATTCCAACTCCAGTATTCTTTCTAATACATCACAAAGAAAGCTACAGAATCACAGAGACTTTTCACTGTTGTGCCAAGGGCTCTTTGTTCTGCACCTTGTTGCCTACCTAATCTAGTCAGGGCTAGAACCTTTGTGCTATAGCAGTTTCTGATCAATGTTAACAAGTCAACAGGCATTTTATTACATGCTTACCATGTGCTAGGCACTGTGCTAAGTGCTGGGGATACAAAGAAAGGGGAAAAAATAATTCTTGCCCTTAAGGGACTCAGTCTAATGGGTGAGACTACATGCAAACAACTACCTGTGTTTCCCCAATAATAAGACCTATCCCGAAAATAAGCCCTCCCCTTACTGTGTAAGGTTCCTCTAAAATAAGCCCTCCCCCCAAAATAAGCCCTATTGAGATTGCTACTGTAGTGAAGGTGATCCCCTGCGCTACATGCTACATTACGGTACCCTCTGTATGCACCGTCCCCCCCCGGGTGAAACGCACGCCGCGCTCCGAGCTGCATCCAATCAGAGCTGCAGCAGTGAGCACGTCATCCTGTTCTTTATTGAATTCATTATTGAATAAAGGTACATTTTTTTGTTCACATTTACCTGTTTATTAAAATTGCTGTCAATGTTCATTAAAATAAGCCCTCCCCTGAAAATAAGCCCTCTGGTGTTTTTCTGTCCAAAAAATTAATAAGACAGTGTCTTATTATCGGGGAAACACAGTATGTACAAACGAGAGACACAGAGAGAGAGAAAGAGAGAGCATAGAAATAAATGAATATATAGATATCTACATGTATATGGCCAGTAAAATAGCTAAATATAGATACAGATTGCAATAGGAAGATATAGATATAGATCACAAATTGGAAATAATCACAGAGGGAAAATGCCAAGATTAAGGTAAGAACTTAGCTAAGACTTACAGGAAGCTATACTCTAATTTCTTCAAGAGGAGGGACTGTGTATCTTATTTCCCCTATGGTATCAAGAACAGGCTCCCAGGAGCTAATCAAAACATACCAGCTAGATAGATGAATGGGTGGATGGGTAGACAAAAGATCACTTCATAAGCACAATGTAGATGCTCGATAAAATCTGTTAAATGAATGAATTTTAATTCCATTCAAATTTGTGTTGAGGGGAAGGGATACAGAGCTGAGGTAAAATGTGGAATACCTATTTGGCATACCCACAAACTGCTTTAGGGAAAGTAAAAGGCATTTATATAGCACTTACTACGTGTCAGGCACTTCTAAGTGCTTTTTACAAATAGTACCTTATTTGGTCCTGATCCTCACAGTAACCCTGTAAGATAGGTGCTATTCTTGTCCCCTTTCTACAGTTGAGGAAACTGAGGCAAACAGATGTTAAGTGACTTGCCCAGTGTCATACAGCTAATAAGATTCTGAGGCCAAATTTGAACTCAGATCTTCTGGACTCTAAACCAGTACTCTATCCACTGCACTACCAGCTACCTTTTGCTTTAGGTCCTAATGGTATTTAAGTATTAATCTTTTTTGTGGGGGTTATAATTATAAGTTAAATTACTGAGTATCTCTGTCAATGCTCCTCTGTGTGTAAGTGCAATATCCTTCATACCCTTCAGCTTATTAAACCTCAAAACTGGTGCCCTAGGGGAAAATGTACTTACTTAGCAACTTTTTATTTATTTGTATCTATTCCTTTTATGTTTACTTATATATGTGTTTGTTATCTCTCCCATTAGAAAACTAACACCTTGAGCATAGGGATTGTTTAATTCTTTTTGTTTGCCTAACACCCAACACAGCTGCTAGATCTGTAGCGGCAAGGACCCCAAGCGTCCTCAGGGTTTGCCGCCCATACAGGTTCTTGGATCTGCTTTGTTAAAGGAAAGCAACTCAAAATGGGTTAACAAGCTTACTTTAATCAGTCAGACCATATATCGTTTACCTTGTTCAGGGGAAAAAGGTCAGCATCCCGAACTTCAAAATATACAGGCAGAATTATCAAGACAGAGACAGATCAAGTAGACAGATTTCCAAACTGTCCAACCATTACATCCATACCCAGTCAACATCTGGGTTTCAACATCTGGGTTTTTTCAAAGCCGGGGGACTCTCAACAACGGCTTCCCACAATTCAGGTCAAATCACAGAACACTTCTCAAAGTGAGTCCCAAAACAAAGCTACACATCAGGGCTTATATAGCCTTCTCCTGGCTCAGAGAATGTAACAACCTTATTGACTCACTGGCCAATCAAGAAGTATCTACTGAAAAACAAGCCTCCCACCCCAGGCTTCAGGTACACTTTAGCCTGGGGGCAGGGAAGATCTTCCAAATTTGCATTCCCATTACAAGATCGTAACAGACATTTAATAATTGCTCCATTGATTTATTGGTTGATTGAATGTTTGCTATGAATCTTTTGTTATCTGTTAGCATTTCTTGTGTAGTATTTGTCCTGTGCCTGATCTATGTTGTACACTTCTACTCCCCTCCCCCTTTGGGAGAAACCCTAGCCATAAACCCAAACTTAAGGCTTAAGTAATTTTTCCATATGATGTAACTAGCCAAAGAGTATACGAAAATATAACCCAAAGCTTTTCATTGAAGGCCAGGCTCCCCCAAAACTGAACTCATTCTGACCAAGTGATTGGGTCCAGAGCAGAGGAAACCCCCAAGGAAATGGAGTAGGTATAATGCCCCCACATTTTTTGTCTTATTAAACGTCAACCCTGAAGCCCCAGGGAAAAGAATTACTTATACCATAGCCTAGGTTTTGGTTCATGGCTAAGTGTCCCCAAAGAGAGGAATAAAAAGGTACTCAAAAGTACAATGTACACCAGGTATGGGACAAACATGTATTTCTCACACCACACACACACACACACACACACACACACACACACACATGCATACACACGTTAAAATGTACAAAAAAATCTCATAGCATACACTGAGAAAATGACAAAACAGGATTCAGTAACTTAATTTATAAATATAGTTACACTATCCCAATAAGTACACTTAAATCTCATCAAAACTATAAAACAGTTTCTAGGAGTGCTAACTAAAAACATTGTTCCATTTCACCTTCATCTTGCACTGTCTAACCTCTTGGTTCATGTCTTCTGGAAAAACCATTCAAACTTAGACTCATCTTTTTGTTAGCGGTTTGCGGTTCTGTGCAGGAGAGTCACTCCCTTTTTAAATATCCTGAGACATCAGTCCTTCTGGCTCAGCAATCAATAGGAGATCGATTGCTCTACCATCTCAAAGCACCAAATCCCCAAAGAAAGAAATTACAAATATGTAGTAGACTAGGAACAGGTAAGGTATCTTTGACCATATTCTGTCCAAATCCTGTTACATTTAGAGATCTTATGTGTACTTATAAAACCCTTACATGTTGTTGCCTCCTCTAGAATGTGAGCTTCTTGAGGGATGCTTTCATTTTGGGTATTGTATTGCCACGGCCTAACACCATACCTGACACATGTTGTGGGGTTTTCTTGGCAAAGATACTGGATTGGTTTGCCATTTCATTCTCCAGTGGATTAAGGCACACAGAGGTTAAGTGACTTGCCCAAGGTTACACAGCTAATAAGTATCTGAGGCTGGATTTGAACTCAGATCTTCCTGACTCCAGGCCCAGTGCTCTATCCTCTGAGCCACCTAACTTCCTTGTAGGTGCTTAATAAATAAGATCCTATAAGAAATGATGACCTCGATCTTAGAAAAACTTGGAAAGACTTGCATGTAATAATTAAGAGATAAATGAGCAGAACCAAGAGAACATTGCATGTATTAACAGCAATATTGTTTTAAGAATGACTTTGGGTGAATAAGTCATTTTGACCATTACAAATACTCAAATTAACTAAAAAGGACATATGAAGATGCTATCTGTATCCAGAGAAAGAAGTGATAAATAGATGTATAGAATAATTTTTACATATATATGTATATACATATATATACACATATATACATATATATTCGTGTCTAATGATAGCCATCTCTAGTGTGGGGGGAGGAGGGAATAAAAAGGAGAAAAAAGACATTATATATAAATTTTATATAAAAATTTATTATATATGTAAATGGAAGAGCAAGTTGTACATAACAGATTATCAGTTTCATTTACAATCATTATTATACCAGGTTATGGAAATTCTTGTTTTATCCCATAAATTAAAAATAAATTCTAAAACAATAAATAAGGTGCTTAATGTATCCTTGCTTAATAGGTGCTTAATAAATCCTCATTGATTGATTCCTCAGAATCAATTGAGTTATTTAGCCTTGAGAAAACGTTCAAGGAAGGAAGAAATGCTTTTATTAAGTATTTGAGGGGCAGTCACAGGGTCCAAAGAGGCTTGAGAGGACAGCTGGGTAAACTCCAAGGAGGTGAATCTTTGTTTGGGACTTGACTGCATCTCCAGAGGGAAGGCTGGGTCACATGGCTCCATCCTCTCCTGGGATCAAAAGGACCCATCCCTCTCCTAAATACGTTTATAGGACAAAACTAGGAGTAAATTACTTAGAGATAGATTTAGGCTCTACATAAGGGAAAATGTAATTAGAGTTTTCCAAAAATGAGGGGCTGCCTTAAAAGTAGCAGTTTCCCACTCCATGGAGGTTTTCTGGCAAAAACAATATGATAATTTGTTGAAGATATTGTAAAGGGAATTCCAGTTCCAGCATGGGTTGAACTAGATGGCCTCATGGGTCCCTGGCAATGCTGAGATTCTGGGATTATGTGAGTGGGACATGTTGCCAGTCTGGCTTTTTCACAGTGACATCCAGGAGAGGTGGTGCAGGAGACAGAGGCAGAAAATATCTATTCGGTTTGAAGATGGATCCCTATGGCATGAGAAGACCAAGAAAAATGGACATGGGGGACAAGGAAATGAAAGGCCAGTTTTCTTAGGAAGTGACCTGCATAGAAAGTAGTCTCTTAGAGACTTTAAAAGCTTCCCCTCTAAGTCACCCTGGACACTTGCAAAGAAAGGCAGAAAAGACAGATTTGTCTTCCTGGTATGGATGAGAAATCAGTACGGCCACTGCCCCTGATGTAACCTTGCCCACTGCACAATGCCTCACCCAAATGGCCAGCTCTATCATCATGGTTAAAAAAGGAAATACTCCTGTCCAGACAGTTTGCTGGCTAATAGCAGCTGGCTTCGATGCAAGCTTCTCTCAGACAGAAGCCATGGGACCAGAGCTACTGGTCCTACTCCCACTGCTGCTTCAGTGGAAAACATGCTCGAATTGGAACCAGAGAATCTGGGTTCAAATCCCAACTCTGAGGCTTATTAATCTATGTGACCTGACGCCCAGCCTCTTTGGGCCTCAGTTTCCCCAAATGCAAAAGAAGAGATTTAGACTAAATGATCTCTTAGATCCCTCCCAGCCCTGAATTCTAGGAGCCTAGAAAAGTCAAATGACCAGAGCCAGATCACAGAGATGACTTGCTGCCCACACTAAATCAGGAACTTGACCACTTTGGAAGGTGGGGAAATGGGCTGTGACCTGGGACCAATCAACAAGCATTTGTTAAGCTCTTGCTATGGACCAGGCACAGTGCAAGGCACTGAAGATAGAGTGATTTTTTTTAATCCCTGCCCTCTAGGAGCTTATATTCTTTCAAGAAATAAATGGCCAGTAGGTCAAATTACTGTTTTGCTTGTCAATGGTAAAAGCTCTGGTGGCATCTTTTAGTACCTTTCTTCTTTTTCTTCCTGATCTCTTGGACTGAAAGGGAGGAAGTTACTTGGTTATTAAGTACAACTGTGTGCCTAGAATCCTAAAAACCTACCAGTAATCAGGAAGCTTCTGATTGAGTGAGCCTGGATGAATGAAGAGGACCATGACATCAGGGAGGTGATGCCATCACATGCCAGTGAGTGGGATTTAAGTGAGGGAGGGCTGGGCAAAGTCACCTCACTTTTTTGTGTGGAGCCATCGAGATCCAGTGGCCAGATATAGAACAGGATGGCTAGAGATGGCCCCTTGGAATCCCAGTATTTAAAATTGGAAGGTACCTTGAGAACTGTCTAATCCAGCTCCTTTACTTGACAGATGAGAAGCCTGAGGTCCAGAAGATTGCAAAGTTACTTACCCAAGGTTACACAGGCAATATGTAGGAAAAAGAGGATATGAAATCCCTCTGATTTCAAATCCAGCATTCTTTCCAAGTTCACTGAATGAACTTGGTCTGACATACCTAGCTAGGTTAATCTCAAATTAGAATGGGGAGAGATGAAGCGGAGGGGATAGAATGGAAGCTGGAAGTATGGACGCCTAGAATAAGCACAGGAGGCAAGAATGCCAAGGCTAGGCAAGGAAATTTAAACAGCTTAGGTAAACAAGCAAGTCTGAGTGCTACTCTATCTGTGTGCTTAGCTAGTGTTTTATATAAAATTTTATTGTATTTATCTTTATGAATTATTCCTGGATTTATATTCTCTTATAAATAAATTCCTAAAAAAGGCTATACTAAGCCTTTGTGGTGGCAGAAAGGTAGAAAGGGAAGGAAGGAAGGAAGGAAGGAAGGAAGGAAGGAAGGAAGGAAGGAAGGAAGGAAGGAAGGAAGGAAGGAAGGAAGAAGCCAGGAACAGTAGTGGTGGCAACAGTGGGGTTGGTGAAGAGGGAGAGGGTTTAAAACAGGCAAGCAACCAGTATTTGTTTAGGAGCAGATGTCTGAGCTTAAGTAGCCAAGCTGACTCAAGGCCTGAGGAGGTCACACACTCAAGCCAGTACATTTAGAGACCAGCAAGGTTGTGGTTTTGGCCAAAGGAACCTCTCAGCCAAAGAGTCTCCAAGGTCAATTGGGCAAATGGTCTCTGATTCCTCAGGGAAGCTCTAGGGTTCCCAGCGGGATCCCTTCTACTACTTCTGAACCTGGAATTGGAGGACTGAATTATAGTCCCTGCTCTCAGATCCAGCAGCTTTAATCATTCGGTCTGTCATGCTCTGATCTTAATAATCACAGCTGGTGCCCCACAGAACTCTGAGCTCAGTTTATGATACTCTGGCTATCAAGAGAATAGCTTAACTATGCCCTCCCCAACCCACCTTCTGTTTATAAATTACAGGAAAAGAAATAATAAAAATAATAAAAGTTGATGTGAAACAATGCACTTTCAAGTTTACGATGCATATTTCAGTCAGCCCATCCATAAGAATTTACTAAGCTCTTACCATGTTTCAGGCACTGTGGTAGGAACTAAGGATACAAAGAAAACTAAAAGACAGCCCTGTCCTCAAGGAGTTCATAATCACTATGGATTCTTGACTTCTGACTTTTTCCATCTGTGTGTTAGCTGTCCCTCCCAATGAATTCAGTGGAAGGCTGCCATTTGCAATGGAATTCATCTCAGGATCAATGCTCATTCACCCAAGATCATAAAAAAGCAAATATAAAAGAGATAGTCCAAAACCCAGGCTCACTTGTCTTCAGACAGACATGTTCTTCAACCAATATCTTCTATGGAGAATTTGTGAGAAAAGGAAAATTAACAACATATAAGATGAATTATGATCTGAATTATATGCTCTCTCCAGGAAAATATTTGCACACATCCTGAGTAACACACATCCTGTGGTGCTTCGCCCCCACCCCCATAAAGTATCCACCTAATGGTTGGAAGCCTTCCTCTTGTTTTTTCGATACTGTCTGGATAAAGCTGGACAGGTACACTACCCTCATAATGGGGAACATTCATTTGCCCTTTGGGATGAACAAAGCAATTCTTTATTGATCAGCATGACAAGGATTGGTAACTGAGCTGAGAAAAACCACCACCTCCATAGAATATGAGAACTACAGAGAAGTTCCACCTTCCTCTCTTTGGGCAATATCCCTCAGAGTTTTGCCAACTATCCCTTATACTTCTTACTTCTAACTTGGAGGGAAGGGGGAGATTTCTCTCCTCTTCATTACCATCAGCCATGGAAGCTGCAATCCACAATTCAAGCATGTGGCAATGGAAATCACTCTCCAGTTGAAGGCTACTATTTCCACTAGAATCCACTAGAGTCCTGGATCCTTCCTACCTGAGAAATTCTCAAAAGAGTCTAGAAGCCATTTCTTCTCATTCTTCTTACAGTGTCCTCTCTTTCTAACTCAAGTCACAAATCCTCAACACAACCTTCAGTGACCAGGATCAACCAGGAAGCCTCCAGCCAAGCATATTTATTTCTCATTTTGTCTTCTTTTCCCTGGAACCTAGCAGAAGGTCTTGCATATGAGACGTTTAAATGCTTATTGGATTGGATCTAATTCAAACCCCTTTTTCTATAGACTAGAGACCCAAATAGGTTGTGGAGTTGCTCAAAGTCACACATATAGTCAAGAGAGTCAGGATTCAAATCCAAGACTTCGAATTCCAAACCTTTCCACAAGTTCTTTCCAATATACCAAAGCACCTGAGAGAGAGAATCCTGGATAAGTAGGCAGCACTAGCATCTTGAGACTGATCACTCAGTACCTGTTAGTTGTACTTGCTGGGCAAATGAGCTGAGAGCTGCAGACAGTCCCACAATTAGAAAACAGTGGTCAAACAGAAAGGTAATGTAGGCCAGAGACTAATCTCACTTTCTTGCTTAGCAAAGAGTGGAGCTTCACAGAATCAGAGTCAGCTTTAACCACTGGCCTATAAGTGTGCTGCATGCAAGCTGAAGGTCAGAGAGAGAATTAGGTCACTTGCAGTTGTATCGAATAATGAACTTTGAAGATCTGAAGACTTGGGTTCAAATCCTGCCCAAAGAGGATTACAAACTTGCTTTGTCATCCTGGGCAAGTCAGTCACCCTCTGAATCTCAGCTTCTTCACATGTATATACATAACTGTGACATTTAACTCAAAGGGCTGTTGTGAGAATCAAGATAAACAACAGCTTGTAAAACACTTGAAAACCTCAAGGCTACATAAATATCTGCTCTTATTATTTTTATCAGACCCTTCTTGGGATGTGGGCCACAAGGACTTCTGGTAAAGGCAAAAATAGCCCACTTCTAGCTCAGCATGGGCCACCCTGAAACCCAGGAGAGGAATGCTTAAGGCAAGATAAAAAGGTGCATTTCTCATCAACGAGGTCAGAGACCAGGGCAGGAACCAAGATGGAGAGGATAGCTACTAACAGAAGCCCCATTTCTACCAGTCAGTGATCTGGGGACCCATTCCCAGGACCTAGCAGTTGACAGGCTAGGAAAGAGTCAACAAGCCTATAGAAGGGTGTGTGCATTCATGCATGTTCAAAGCACCATGCCCCAGCTTCCAAGACCCAAGAGAATTAGGAAGTCCGGAGGGAAGAAACAGAAATCCAGGAAATCCAGAAACTTGGCTGGCCAAGGAAACATGATTTGAGTTTAGGGGCAAAGGTTCCAAAGGAAGGGCTAGGGGGAAAAGGAGAGAGAGAGATAGGCAATGTACAGTGTTGTGTCAGCAGAAAAACAACACAGAGTTTGGTTGGCTCAAGGCATAAGCACTTCCACTTCTACTTTATGCCAAGAATCAGCCCAAGGCTGCATCATTTTAAAGTGATGATGTTTTTGCAACATTCTACCTACACACACACACACACACACACACACACACACACACACACACAC
>NW_027185694.1:32398706-32492604 GCF_028583685.1 Petaurus breviceps papuanus | reverse complement strand
CCAGTAAGCCACAGAAAATGGTCCAGGATTCTTCCCACTATTTTGTTTTTGTTGTTCAATCCCCAATTGAATTGATAAATGGTCAAAGGATACAAATAGGCAGTTTTCAGAGGAAGAAAGACCTTCACACTTCCTGTTTCTGGGAAGACTAAGCTTGATAGAGCCACAATAATATTCATGCACATTGCCAGGACCATCATCAATCACTATCTGCCTGTGAAATCAACTTAGACCCACAAATAAGGTCCAAAAGTTCAGCACAAATTATCAGTAAAGTCCCAGGAACTCCAAAACCTTCCTCCAGGACTTCTGTAAACATACAGCCACAAAACTGTCTTTCAGGGCTTCCAGTAAGATCCCAGGGCTTCTGTACAAAGTATCACAAACAAACATCAACACAAATAGAGCAGACAAACAGAGTGCCAGGATACCACAAGTTTTTTCTTTCTTGACTCTGCCACCACAAGAGTCCTTCTCAGTTCTTCTATCCCTAGCCTGGGCTCTCCTTCTATAGGGTCATTAGCTCCTCCCCAGGAGTTCACAAGTTCTAGGGTTTACAAGTTGTGGGGTTCATACATTCTGTTTCTTAACAGACTTGATACAAGGCTCAAAAGAAACTTGAACTGAAACAAGGTGTTAATTCAATAGCTGAAACAAGGTGTGAACTACTTATGTGCTTGCCATTATACTTAAGAACCCCTGACCCTTGTCAACCACACTAACCTGTGAAAGACTGTCAGACTTGTCCATCAACACTGCCCCCAAACTCTCCTCTATGTGTTGTCTCTCCTAATTAGAAGGTAAGCCCTTTGAAAGCAGGTTCTCCCACTTTTCTATCTGTAGCACAATGTTTGGCACATAGTAAACTCTTAATGAATGCTTTTTCTATTCCATAGCACCATTTAAAAACTAAGAAAACCACTTCTCTATTGTGAAACAAGGCACAGAACATTTTATATTTTTGTTCCAAATGTCTTTTTTATAAATAAAGAATAAAACTGAGTAATTACTGCTGGTACCCAGTAGTCACTTAATAAATGCTGGTTTATTATATTCTATATTATAATACAATATATATTATAGATTAACTGACTGACCAAGAATAGGAAAAGGTCATGAAGTACAGGAGAGATACTACAAAAATAGAGAAGAGAAAATTCCTGATTTTCTAAAAGAGGAAAGATAATGCAATCTGAAAACTATAGGTCAGCAAGGTTGACTTCGATTTCTGGCAAAATTCTAGAATGTATTATTTAAAGATGCTTAACCTGTCAGTGCACCCCAGTCAGCCTCTAAGACACCTTCATAACAGGTGCAATGTCCATTGGAAGAGGAGGTTTCCTCACTGGGACTTTCCTATATCACTGAAACCATAGATCTGCCTCTTGAAAAAAAAATTAAAGCTACAGCTAGTGAATAAAAGTAAATATCAACCTCAAAGGGGAAGCATACCATTGTCAAGAACAAGTCATGGTAGATTTACCTATTTTCATTTCTGACAGGGTCATCTAACTGGTCATTCAGGGCTACACTGTAGCTGTCATTTACCTGTATTTTAATGAAGCATTTCATAGATTCTCTCATTTTATTCTTGTGGAAAAGAGATGTGGGAAGAGAAACCTTAGAAGGGGGAAGGAGTTGTCCCATTTGGCCAGAGTTGAAGAAAATCAGATAAAACTGGAAAAGTGAGTTAAAACCCAATTGGAAGCTGATTTTATTGTAAGCTTACTTACCCCCTTTGTAAGGTCTTCACCCATGAAACCATGGGGAGCCACTGAAAGGTTTTGAAACTGGGAGGGCTGGGCCATGTAAGGAAGGAAGGGTCTAAGTATATGATACCTTGGGGCTTCTATACTGGAATCCATAATACTCCCAAAAAAGTAATAATAATAACAATAATAACCAACATATTCATATAGTAATTTAAGACTGGCAAAACTCTTTCAATATAGTATCTCATTTGATCCTCACAACAACCTCGTGAGGTAGATGCTATTATAATCCCTATTTTACAGGTGAGAAAACTGAGGCTGAAACCTCATGCAGCTAAAACAAATCTGAGGCAAGATTTGAACTCAGGTTTTCTGACTTAGGGTCCTCTCTCCACGACTGCCTATGTGCCATACAGCTTCTCTAGTCCAGAGTAATCCATTACTTCCCAAAGCAACCTGTTCTAAGTTTTAACAGCAGAGGTTGTTAGACAGATTTTCCCTTAAAAATTTAGGAGAAATATGCTTCTCTGAAATTTCTACCTGAGGCAGCTAGCTGTGCCATCTGAAGCCATAAACAAACAGAAGCCCTATTCCATGACACAATCTTTCCTTCTTCATTTACCTCTTCCCCAGAGGTAATGGACAACTGCATTGCTTTGGCTGATCTCCATACTGTCTCCAATTCTCTCACCACCCCAGAGTAGATGACCTGCAAGACACCTTTCAACTCCAACCACAAGGCTGATTCTGGACTAGTATTTCCAAGCTTTCTGGGAAAGAATAATAAGCAAAGGTAGAATGTGCCCCAGAGGAAGGAATGGGTTACTTCAGCTGAGCTTGATTCCTCTCCTAGAGGTCCCACCACATCCTGTCCTGACCAGAAGCTGGGATTGAGTGTGGAGTCCTGCTGCTACTCTCAATCCATAGGAGTTACAAGCATAGCTAGAGAAAAGTCCAGACTGTCCTTTACTTCTCCTTCCCTCCTTCTCTCCCCTCCTCTAAGAAATAAGAAAGGAAAGGCCATAGAAAGGATACATATCTAGCCCCAGGAAGAAGATGAGGCTCTCCTCAAAGAGTCGGGGGCAGAAGAAATAAGATAAACTAAAAAATGGGCATGTTTCTAGAGTACCTACAATGTTTGTCTAGAAAGACAACATTGGATAGTGGAAAGAACACTAAACTTGGAGTAGAATTTGAGTTTACAACCTAGTTCTTCTCCTTTGTTACCTGTGTGATCCTGGGCAAGTCACTTAACCTCTGTCTGCCTCAGTTCCCTCAATTGTAAAGTGGGGGTAATAATAGCACGTACCTTTCTGGGTTCTTGTGAGGATCTAATGATACAGTATTTGTAAAGCACTTAGCACAATGCCTTGTACATAGTAGGCATTATATAAATGATGACTATTATTATGCATAGAATCATAGAATAAGAGATTTGAGATGGAAAGGACCTTATCAAGGCCTCCAGTTCAACCCCCTTATTTTATAGATGAAGAAACTGAGACTCAGAGAAGTGTGCAACAGTTTGAGAAGCGCAGAAGGTCCAAGGGTCTCAGAAGATGTTGTCCCTAAGAAGAGGGAGAGGCCTCCAGCAGAGATGGGGCGGGGGGCGGGGCTCCCCACCTAAAGATCTCCATTGTCTTACTCTCTACTTGAGCTTCTGGAGAATACCCTCTTTCCTGATTTTTCCACATATCCCCTTGTCTTTTACACTAACTCAAAAGCAAGCTAACTCAAAAGTTCTGAATAACACATGAAGACAGGTGAAATAATAAACAAAACTAAAAAACAATAGATGACAGCCAGCCTAGGATAATAGGAGCAGGATCAAAGTGTCCAATAACACTGAGTGGGCCAGGTGTCTGTTGCCTGCAGAGGAAATGGGGGTTTCCTCATTTAAGCTCTTCCCACTTCTCACAGCCTAGGCCAGGCAATAGGCAGGTTCCCACCCAAAGTGAGACAAATGCCTTCCCAAAGGAACGGGGATTTCCAAATAATTTTATCTAAGAATGGCTGTTGCTTTTTGTCCTTTGCTTTTGAAGAGGACCAATGACATCATGGGGCAAAGCCTTGATTTGTGCAGGAATTGGACTTTAGCAAAGCAGAATTGCACAAAGTCACCAGCCTCACTTTCTCTTCCAGAGTCTTCAAAATCCAGTGGGGCAAGACAAAAGTCAAAACAACCCGTGATAGCCCAGGATGCACTGGATGACCTTGGCATCTTCAATGTTTGACCAAACCCTAAGCATTCCACAGCACCTGCTTCTGCCGCCTTCAATAGACTATAAGATTCTCCCAAAAGGACAAGGATTTCCTAATAGTGTGTGAAGGAAATCTCTCTGAGTGCACTAGAATAAATTACATCAAGAAAGGACACTGATGGTGTTGACTGATGGTAAAAGGCATCAAGGGGCTTTGGAAGGCACAATGAATTTAGAGTCTACAGTCATCAGTTCAAATCACTTCATGCCTCTGGGTCTCATTTTCCTCATCTATACAATGAGGGGATGGGACCCAATGACTTCTGAGGTCCCTTCCATCTCCTATACATACAATGAGGAGGAGGAGGAGGACAGTGGTCATTAATAGTAATAGTAATGATTGTAGCAGATCTGTCTCCTAAGAGTACCCTTCCTTCTATCATTCCATGGTCCCTCTCATCCAGTGGTATCCAAATTCCTGGAGGTAACATGGATAGGATGGAGTCATCCCTTTTATAGAGAGGAAACATAAGAGGAGTTGGGGCAGGGCAGGGAGAGTGTGGAAAGAAGACCAAAAGGCCCACCAGAGCCAGTCATAGAGACCAAAGGAGACATCTTCCGGGCCTCAAGATGAGAAGGTGGTGAACTATTTTCTAGCCTGCCAGACTAAGCTGACAGCTGATCCAAGACCCAGAGGTAGAAAAAAATAGAATGCTGGATTTAGAGGCAGGAAGACCTGAGTTCAAATCCTGCCCCAGATAATTACCAGCTGTGTGACTTGAACCAATCACTCAAATGAGGGGATTGTCCTCTTAAGGTCTCTTCTAACTCTAAATATATGATCCTGTGAGCCAAGGATAGGTATCAATTAGCAACCTCCTTTGGCCCTTTTAGGCACAGAACCCAAACTGCCAGCCTTATAAGAACAGAGAGAAAGCAATTTTTATCAGATCTTCAGCCTCCTTCCCATCTCCCCTTTGCCAATCACCTCCAAAACAAGCACATTCTTTATGAGCTACTGCCCCTTAGCAGCACTCTTCTCTGATTTCTACCTCACAAGCCAGGTCACCATGGGAACCAGTTCAGCCAATCAGAGGGGCTTGTTTTTTTAAAAGGCTAGAAATTTTGCCTCTGGAAAAGAGCCAGGGCTTTGCCCCATTGCACCCCAAAAGTTCATGTACCTGGGGTCAATCTGAGCACCTTTCCTCAAGGAATAACCCATCTACCCAAAGACCCAAGATAGATGCTCCCTGAGACTCCAATAAAGAGGTAGGGACTGAATCCACATCTCCAGGCTCATACTTTGGCCTCCATCACTACTGTGAAGTCACTGTTCAGGACAAAACAAAATCTACACCCTCGCCTTTAGACATAGCTTCCAATAGGGCAACCTTTGCTATAGAAACCTGAGAGAAACATCAGTGACAGGCAGAGTAATAGCCAGAACACAGCAGCTGGCCTGGCATACAGAAGACACACGAGTGTGGCCACAGAGAGCAGCCTCACCAGCACCAGCACCAGCAGAGTAGGGTCCCTTCAGATCAGCATGGAGGACAACTGCCCCAGGCTGTCAGGCAGTCAACAGGCCAGCCCTACCAGCAGTGTTCGGCTGAGTCAGAGCAATAAAAGTCAGCACAGCTCAGCAAACAAAAGTCAGACCAGTATAAGAGACAACAGCTGGACCAGTTTGTCCAGCAAGAGAAAGACCAGTGTGGCTAGCAGTTGCACCAGTGAAGCAATCAGCAAGCAGGCCAGCCATACAGGCGGCAGCCAGACGACCTGGATGAGCAGCACAGAGGAAAGCTCGGGACGGGAGAATAGCAGCAACAGCAGTTTTGGCAGTATCTGGTCTACCCCAAGGGGCAGCAAGCACTCTAGCCAGTCCAGCAGCAGTCATAACAGGCAGACTCAGCAGGCGAGCATGACCAGTGAGGATAACAACATCCAAGCTTGCACAAACAGGAGTGAAAACAGCCTGCTGACTAGCAGCTCCAAGTGTACTTAACCCTTTTGGACTAAGGGTTTCATGACCACAAAGAATCCAAGCCACAAGATTATTGGTCACAAGCATCACCAGGCTATGGAAACAGAATTCCCAGCCTCAAACAGGCACATGACCCATCCAATATGTCCAGTATAAAAGGCTGAGCTGGCCCCAAATTGGTCACAGATAGTAAATCCTCTAGTGAGGACCTTCCTTCCATAACAAGCATCACTAGCAGTAATCTCTGCAAATCAAAGCAAACCCCATCCATATCAGAAGCTGCCCACAGCAAGCTCTATCCACATCGAGCACCATTGGGAAAGAATATGTTCAGTAATAGGCTTTCTCAGTAGCAAGCACCATGCAAAATGACCTCAAAAATGGGAAGGACCCGGCCTAGCATAATTTCAGTAGTGAAGAGTCCCTGGCGCATATTCCTCCTCCAAATACCATCTCTCTACCATGGTTGCAGGGCAGGGAATAGGGACTGGGGAAGTAGATGATTAGAGTCTCTCTGTGGACTGGTCACTGGGGGTCATCCTTGGTGCTGCTATCCTAGATTGTGCTTTCTTGCCTGGTAATGACACAATGATAAATGCTTAACAATAACAAAACACCCAACATACCAGAAGATTACTGAGACAATTAATCATCAGCACCATGGTCAATTAGCATTTATTGAGTTACCTACATGGTATGTGCAACTACATTTGAAATAGATTGGAGACTGAAAGGCCCTCTCTTCAGTGGCACTGCATCTATTTCTGGGGTTCTGGAGGTGTCATTCAGTCCTTGGGTCTTAACCTTGTGTGAGTAATTTATGCTCTTCAATAAAAGGTCTTAAGCTCCACATCAAAAAACACTGGCCTGTGAGGACATGTCTCTTCCTGAGTTTGATAACCTGGCTGAGCTATGGGAATTGATTCCCAAGGGTCATGTGGTAAGGGAAGTCAGAGATCTATGCAAGGTGTGGGGAGGAGACCCAGGACAATATGGGAGTATGATGATGGTCATGAGCCCTTGAAGTACTTGAAATATCTGAGAGAGAGGGGTATAACCACTTTATGTCATGGTACCAGAGGTGGAGGGTGTGGGGAGGGGACTGGTACAAAGCAGGGGAGGGCTCCTATACTGAGTATAAGATTATATTATTTGACCAAGCTCCCTTCAAACCCTAAGATTATGCTCTGGGTAAGCAAAGTAGGCAGCTGCCTAGATAAGGTGATTTCATAGATGCTAGAAAAGATACTATTAAGGATGAGAAGAAGTAAGAGCAAGAGAGAGACAGAGACAGAGAGAGGGAGAAACAGAGAAAGAGAGATAGAGGAAGAGACAGAGTCCCAAATGGAATGGAATGCTTCAAGGAGTAGTGGGTTGCTCGTAATTTGGAGGTCTTCAAATGAAAACTACTTGGGAATGTTGGAAAAGATATTCCTGTTTCAAGTATAAGTTGGACTAGATATTATTGTTGTTGCTTCTTGATTTCAGTCAAGTCCAACTCTTTGTGACCCCATTTGTGATTTTCTTGACAAAGAATACTAGAGTGGGTTGCCATTTCCTTCTCCAGCTCATTTTACAAATGAGGAGCTGAGGCATATAGGGTTAAGTGACTTGCCTAGTGTCACACAGTAAGTGTTTGAGTCTGGATTTGAACTCAGGTCTTTCTGACTACAGAGTCAACGCTCTATCCACTGTATCATCTAGCCCCAAACTAGAAGTAAGCCTCTCCTTAGATCCTAGGATTCTTCACAAAAGCAGCACTCTCTCCCCACCCACCACCAGACTGAGTATGATGTTCTGATTGTAGGTGAAGAAATCTGCTCTGATTGATGGAAACACCTGTGAATGAAGGCATTGCAAGAGCTTAGAGATACGTTTATGCAAAATGCCCATCTTTATGGATGAGATGGCTCAGAGATAAGCATTCCACCTTCAGAAATTGCCCTCCCAAACTCTTTACATTTGTCTCAGCTTACACTTGGCAACTATCATTTGCTTTTTTTTCCTCTTTAATTTATTTATTTATTTTTAGTTTTCAACATTCAACAAAATCAACAAGATTTTGAATTACAAATTTTCCCCATCTTTCCCCTACCCCCCACCCCAAGATAGTGAGCCTACTGAATACCCTTTCCCCCAATCTGCTCTCTCTTATATCCTCCTCCACCCCCCCCCAACTTTCTAGTAGGAAAAGATGTATTTCTATACCCCATTGCCTGTATATCTTATTTCCCAGTCCCATGTAAAAATAAATAAGTTTTTAACATTTGTTTTTAAAACTTTGATTTCCAGATTCTTTCCCTTCTTCCCTCCTTACCCATCCCCACTGGGAAGACAAGCAATTCAATATAGGTTGTACATGTGTAGTTACACAAAATGTTTCCATAGCAGTTATATTGTAAAAGACTAACTATATTTCCCTCCATCCTATCCTGCCCCCACTTATTCTATTTTCTACTTTGACCCTGTCCCTTTCCAAAGTGTTTGCTTCTATCCTCTCCCCAAATCTTCCCTCCCTTCTATCATCCCCCCTCTTATCCCCTTTCCCGCTACTTTCCTGTAGGATAAGATACCCAATTGAGAGTATATGTTATTCCCTCCTTAAGCCAAATTCAAATGAGAGTAAGGTTGACCCATTCCCTTTCACCTTTCTTCTCCTCCCCCTCCATTGTATTTTCTCTTGCCTCTTTTATATGAGATAATTTACCCTAATCTATCTCTCCCTTTCTCCTTCTCCCAATATATTCCTCTCTCACCTATTATTTTTTTTAGATATCATCCCTTCATATTCAACTGATCCTGTGCCCTCTGTCCATGTATATGTGTACACACATATACACACACATATATAAACACACACACCCTCCTATACATACATATATATGTATATATACATATATATTCCCTTCAACATACTGAGGATTGTAACTCTCATGAGTTATATTGTAAGTCTCATGAGTTATTTTTCCATGTAGGAATGTAAATACTTCAACTTTAATAAGTTCCTTAGGGTTTCTTTTTCCTGTTTACCTTCTCATGCTTCTTGTATTTGAAAGTCAAATTTTCTGTTCAGCTCTGATTTTTTCAACAAGAATGCTTGAAAATCCTCGATTTCATTGAATTACCATATATTTTCCTGGAGCATTATACTCAGTTTTGCTGGATAGGTGATTCTTGGTTTTAATCCTAGCTCCTTTGACCTCCAGAATACCATATTCCAAGACCTTCGATTGCTTAATGTAGAAGCTGCTAGATCTTGTGTTATCCTGATTGTGTTTCCACAATATTCAAATTTTTTCTTCCTGACAGCTTGTGATGTTTTCTCCTTGACTTGGGAACTCTGGAATTTGGCTATAATATTCCTAGGAGTTTTCTTTTTGGGATCTTTTTCAAGAGGCAATCAGTGAATTCTTTCAATTTTTATGTTGCCTTCTGGTTCCAGAATATCAGGGCAATTTTCCTTGAGAATTTCTTGAAGGATGATTTTCAGGCTCTTTATTTTTATCATGGCTTTCAGAGTACAATAATTTTTAAGAATTCTCTCCTGGATCTGTTATCCAGGTCAATAGTTTATCCAATGAGATATTTCACATTGCCTTCTATTTTTTTATTTGTTTGGATATGTTTTATAGTATCTTGATTTCCCATAAAGTCATTAGCTTCCATTTGCTCCAATCTAATTTTGAAGGAATTATTCTCTCCAGTGAGTTTTTGAAATTCCTTTTCCATTTGACCAATTAGACTTTTTAAGGCATTCTTCTCCTCATTGGCGTTTTGGGCCTCTTTTGCCATTTGAGTTACTCTATTTTTAAGGTGTTATTTTCTTCAGTCAGGCTGTTGACTCACTTTTCATGATTTTCTTGCATCATTCTCATTGGTTTTCCCAATGTTTTCCTCCACTTCTCTTACTAGATTTTCAAAATCCTTCTTGAGCTCCTCCAGGGACTGAGAGCAATTCATATTTTTCTTGGAGGCTTTTGATCCAGGAGTTTTGACTTTGTTGTCTTCTTCTGGTTCTATGTTTTGATCCTCTTTGTCCCCAATAAAAGATTCTATGGTCTGATTGTGCTTCCTCTGTTTGCTCATCCTGCCAGCCAATTACTTGACTTTTGGATTCTGCCATGGTAGAACTCTGCTTCCTGAGTGAAGAGAGCTGTGTCCCAAATTGCTGGGGTTTTCACAGTTGTCAGAGCTTTGTCAGAGCTATGAGGAGGGCACCCTCTCTACAACCATGACAAGCTCTGGCACACTAACATTCCTCACCCCAGGACCACCACCCAAGACTGCGATCCAGATCCAAGCAGGTCAAAGCAAAAGTGATTACCCTCTGAATGGTTGCTTGGTCCACCCTACAATCTGCAGACCAGGTGCTCTGGAGGCAGCTATGCCTGCAGCTGTTGCACACCTCTTGCCCCAGGGGCAGGGGCTGATCATGCTATTCTCTCACCAAGTTCCAGCAGAGTTCCCCACTGACCTTTTACTTTCTCTTTGGTGATTATGGGTTGAGAAGTCTGGAAACTGCCACAGCTTCTAGTGATTCACTCTCTTGAAGTCTTCTTTGGCCAATCTGTACCACTGGTCTGGGCCACCCTGGGTCTGGGCCATTACAGCTCATGTGGGGCTATGCTCAGCTCCCAGACCAGTGTGACAGACCCTTCCTCTAGGCCTACCAGGCTGCCTTCAGTGGGAGATTTGTTTCTCTCTGTCATTTTGTGGGTTCTGTAGCTCTAAAATTTGTTTAGAGTTATTTTTTTTACAGGTATTATAGGTGGTTGGTATAGGAGCTCAAGCAAGTTCCTGCTTTTACTCTGCCATCTTGCCTCCACCCCTATCATTTGCTTTTGTTTGTTTTCTTTGAAAAGGGGGGATCAAGTGTGATTTACCCTGGCAGACAGTTACATTGGTTGATGGACAGAACTTCTGGCTTTGCCTCTGCACAGGTTCACCATTCAAATAAACCAGACTCTATCCACTAAAAAATATGGCTGATTAAGAACTTTTCCCCACATCAGGACACATTTAGAAGACTACATACAATTGTGGGTCCCATACTTAAGAGATACCTGGGTAAATTGAAGTGCATCTAAGTGTATCTTTATCTGAGATTCATGGACAGTTTTGTTTTTTGGATTTTTTTTTTGGCAGAGGGAAGGTTATGAACTTGGATGGGAAAAAATTTGTCTATATTCCAATATAATTGGTTTCCTTTGTAATTCTATTATGCATTTTAAAACATTCTGAAAAGAGGCAGTACAGTGGAAAGAGCATTGAGCCTACAGTCAAGAAGACCTGAATTTGAGTAGAAACAGGACTTCCTTGCAGCTTCAGCTCCCACCTCCCCCAATTAATATAAAAAATTACTCTAGACAAACTTTGGAGCTACAGAAGCCACAAAATGATGCAGAGAAGACAGCCCAGCAGGTCAGCAGCAAGCGGTCAGCACAGCACTCTGGAAGCCGATCCCAGCCCCCCTCGAGATGGAGGTCTTAGCCCCAGGGCAGCCTAACCAGCCACTGGCTGGAGAGACTTCAGATCAACAGCAGCTGTGGCAGTTTCCAGAATTATCAACCCATAGATGCCAAGGACAAAGTAAAAGGTCAGTGCAGTGTGGACTTTGGGACGTAGGAATTCGGAGTGGGATTCAGCCTTTGCCCCTGGAGTGAGAAGTGGCTGAGGTGCTGCAGCCATGCAGCCACCACCACATGGCACCTTCAGCTTCTGGTCTATAGGGGGGCCAAGAGACCAGTCTGAGGGGTAATCACTTTTTCTTTAACTTTCTTGGATCTGGATTGCTGTCTAGGGTGGAGTTCCTGGGGTTCATGACCAGCTTGCCAGAGCATGTGGAGGCTTCAGAGAGGGTACCCAACTAATACCTTAGGCAGCTGAGAAAACCCCAGTGTTTGGGATAAAGCTCCTGTTTCTGGTAGCAGAGTTCTACTGTGGCATAAAGCCCAAAAGTCAAGTAATTGAGTGGCAACATGAGCAGGCAAAGGAAGCAAAGCAAACAGAGCAACCCAACTTTATACTCCTATTTTGGGGACAAAAAGGATCAAAGCGTGGAACAGGAAGAAGACAGTGAAGTCAGAACTCCTGCACCAAAAGCTTCCAAGAAAAATATGAGTTGGTTACAGGCCATAGAGGACCTTAAGAAGGATTTTGAAAATCAAATAAGAGAAGTGGAGGAAAAATTGGGAACAGAAATGAGAATGATACAAGAAAATTATGAAATGAGAGTCAACAGCCTGACTGAGGAAAATAATACCTTAAAAAACAGACCAACTCAAATGGCAAAAGAGGCTCAAAAAGCCAATGAGGAGAAGAATGCCTTAAAAAGTCAAATTTGCCAGATGGAAAAAGAATCTCAAAATCTCACTGAATAGAATCGTTCCTTCAGAATTAGATTGGAGCAAATGGAAGCTAGTGACTTTATGAGAAATCAAGATACTATTAAACAGATCCAAACAAATGAAAAAATAGAAGGCAATGTGAAATATCTCATGGGAAAAACCACTGACCTGGAAAATAGATCCAGGAGAGATAATTTAAAAATTATTGGACTACCTGAAAGCCATGATCAAAAAAAAAACAAACCTAGAAATCATCCTCCAAGAAATTCTCAAGGAAAACTGCCCTGATGTTTTAGAACCAGAAGGCAAAATAGAGGTTGAAAGATCCACCAATCACCTCCTGAAAAAGATCCCAAAAAGAAAACTACTAGGAATATTATAGCCAAGTTCCAAAATTCCTAGATCAAGGAAAAAAATATTACAAGCAGCCAGGAAGAAACAATTTGAGTATTGTGGAAACACAATCAAGATAATGCAGGATCTGGCAGTTTCTACACTGAGGGATTGAAGGGCTTGGAATATGATATTCCAGAGGTCAAAGGAACTGGGATTAAAACCAAGAATCACCTACCCAGCAAAACTGAGTGTCATGTTCCAGAGGAAAATATTTTTCCCAGAGGAAAAAGCATGAGAAGGCAAACAGGGAAAAGAAATCATAAGGAACTTATCAAAGTTGAACTATTTACATCCCTACATGGAAAAATTATAATTGCAACTTATGAAACTTTTCTCAGTATGAAAATAATTGAAGGGAATAGAAATGTGTATATATACACATACATATATACGTCTATATAGGAGAGTATATGGGTATATGAATACATATGTGAATGTGTGTATATATGTCTACAGGTGTATATATAGATAGAGGGCACAGGACCAATTGAATAGGAAGGGATGATACTTAAAAGGTGAAATTAAGAGGTAAGAAAGGAATATAATGAGAGGAGAGACAGAATGGGTCAAATTATGTCATATAGAAGAGGCAAGGGAAAATTGTTACAATGGAGGGGAAGAACAGGAAGGCAAAAGGGAATGAGTCAACCTTATTCTCATTGAATTTGTCTTAGGGAGGGAATGACATACACACTACATAGGGTATCTCACCCTACCTCCAGCAGAGTAGAGGGGAAGGGAAAGAGAGGGTGGATAATGGAATGGAGGGAAGGCTGGGAGGGGAGGGAAGTTGGAAGCACCCACTTTTGAAAAGGGAAAGGATCAAAGTAGAGAATAGAACAAGTGGGGGGTGGGATAGGATAGAGGGAAATATAGTCAGTCTCCCACCATATATCCACAATGGAAATGTTTTGCCTAGCTACTCATGTACAACCTATATTGAAGTGCTTATCTTCCCAGTGAAGGTGGGTGACAAGAGAGGAAGGGAAAGAATCTGGAATCCAAAGTTTTAAAATCAAATGTTTAAAATATATATACATATTATTATAAATATTTTACATGTAACTGGGAAATGAGATATACAGGCACTGGAGCATAGGATTCATTGTGCCCTACTGGAAAGTCAAAGGGGGAATGGGGGAAGATATGGGAGAGAGCAGATTGGGGGAGGGGATATTCAGTGGGAATGCTGTTTTGGGATCATGGACAGGGAAAATTGGGGAGAAAATTTGTAACTCAAAATCTTGTGGAAATGAATGATGTGAACTAAAAAATTAAAAAAAGAGAGAGAGAGGGAAAAAAAGAAGTAAAAAAAGGGGGGGAAAAAGACATGAATTCAACTCTAGACTCAAGTATTTACTAGTTTTGTGACCCTGGGCAAGCCATCTAACTTCTCTGGGCTTCAGTTTCCTTACCTATAAAATGGAGATAATAATAACTCCATCACAGTATTTTTATAAGGGGAAAAATGAAATAATACTTGTAAAATGTTTTACAAATCCTAAAGTGCTATATAAATCTTAACTACGTAAACACTAACTATAAGGCATCCATCCAAAGGCTTCACCAGATGGCCAAAGGGCTCCATAACATAGAAAACGTTACGAACTCTTGGAATAGTGGTTGACCTGAATTGTAGGGAGTCTGAAAAATCATGTCAATATATAACATGAGGAAAGAGGAAGCTTAACCTGGAAAAGAAACCTAGGGAGTTTTGAGAGAGAGCCAGGGAGGTATGAGAAGAGGTGAGAGGAGAAAGATGTGATTGACTTTCTCATATGGTGAAATTAGGGACAGTAAGTAGAAGGTGTGGGGCAGCTAGGTGGTATAGCACGAGTCCTGGAGTCAGGAAGACCTGAGTTCAAATTCTGTCTCAGACACTTCTTAGTTGTGTGACACTGGGCAAGCCACTTAAACCTGTTTGCCTCAGTTTCCTCATCTGTAAAATGAGCTGAAGAAGGAAATGATAAGTCACTCCAATATCTTTGCAAAGAAACCCGCCCCCAAAAAGGGTCATAAAGAGTTGGACACAACTGAACAACAAGAGTAGAAAGCAAAAGGAATCAGATATAAATTCAAAATAAGGAACAGCTTCCCAAAAGTCTCACCCAAAAATGACTGATTGATTGCCTTGGAATAAAGGGATGAGCTCCCCAACACTAGAAATTATTAGAGGGTGAATGTCTTGTCTGGGATGAGAGAGGAGTGATGCAAAGAGGAAGACTCCTGCTCTGAGAAGAAAGTTTAACTAGTTGTTCCTCAACTCCCTTCCCACCTTAAGATTCTATAATTCTCAGTCTAATACAAAACCATGCCTCCCCTACCAATAGCACTGTGGTGGGCCTGGCATAGCTGACTGAATGGGCAGGAAAAGCAGGCAGCTAACTAATTTGTTGATTTGGGGGATACTGGAAAAGAAGTCTGCTTTCATTTCCCCAACACCCATTAATGAGGACAGAGACCACACATCTTGTATTTTCTGTGATTATCGTTATTTGATTAAAATAAAGTGTTATTAAAATGACACTCTGCAAAACACAGCAACAGAAAAGGAATATAATTTGTCAGATCATATATCCCCATTTTTACTTCAGAAAATATGGTCACTATGTCCACAAGACTGAAATTCTCCCATTAGTCACTTTTTTGATTAAAGAATTTGAATGAATGTCCCTTTTAAAAGGCAACAACACAAAAACTTTAGCAGCATTAGCATCCATTATCTGATCGGTACAGTGGAACTGCCCTAGACTGGTACTCTTCAATCAAGACTGGAGGCTTCAATCAAGCAATGAGAATCTATTAAGCCTACTATGTGCTAGACTGTTCTGAGGATAGCATTTAACTAAGTAACCCTGAGAAAGTCATTCCTCCTCATTCCTTCATCTGTAAAATGAGGGAATTGTGCTAAACACGCTTTAAGAATATTTCCACTTCTATATATGTATGATATATTATGTATATATGTATGTGTATATATGTGTATATACATTCATATTTGTGCTTAATTCTAGCAAGGCGGGGGGTAAGGAAGACAGAAAAAAGAACAAAGTAAAAAGTGCACAGCAGAGAACAAAAGAAAACTTACAAGGAAGCAAAGAAAAGATGGACAGCTCTGAACATAATGTACAGTTTTTATTATATAGACTTTTTTGAAATAGAAATTTATTCCTGTATGTTTGGAATCCTCTCATGTTCTTTTGTGCACATGGCAATGCTTTTTTTTCCCTTATTTTGTATTTGTTTCAATATTTAAGTTTATCATATGTTTCTTTTTCTTTTCTTATTGTGTATTTAAGTTCAAGTATTTAAGTATAAAATAAAAAAGAACCCTTCCAGCCTGAGCATCCTAGAAATCTAAGCTAAGCCAGGCACCTAAGTAGGTCCCTAAAGAAGATGAATCCAGTCCAGTTTAGATAGGGAACTTTTGTGTACTCACTGGACAGCCAGGAATGGAGCACACCATATGGGTAAGCCCAGCAGGCAGAAGGGGACCGAAAGACCAAATGTTCTCTTTCTGTCTTTTTTTCTTCATCATCCCTCAAGTTTTATGGCTCTTCCTGAGTAGCTGCCAGTCAGAAGGGTCAGTACTTTTCCATATACCCTAAACATACCAGCAATTATGGGAGGCTCCTTTAGGTATTAAAACCCTGGCACTAATGATGACCTCGAGAGGTATGAAGAGCCAGATTTCACTGATTCTCCAAGGGGATTGGTTAAATTTTCAGCATGAACATTTATACCTCAGAAATCAGCAAATACTATAAATCATGAATTTATTTGTTGTTTTACTGATTGTCTAGATTTAAGAAAGTGATGGAGAAAATGCTAATCATTCAGATTAAATTTAAAAGTATGTCCTGAGATTGGGAGAATTGGTTATTAAACATTTACCAACACACCCCTGGGTGAATTGGATTCTAATAATAAGATAGCTAACATTTTGCATGGCTCTTTTTGGTTACAAAACACTTTATAAACACTTGACCCTGCTAACCATCCTGTGAGTCAGCCTGGATAGGTGCTATAATCTCTGTTTTACACATAAAGAAACTAAGGGCTCCAGAGATCAAATGTCTCACCCAAGGTTGACAGAGCCAGGTTTTGTATACAGATCTTCCTTCTCCGAATGCAGAGTTCCATCCTCAGCCCCAGAGTTGTTGCCCCTGGGTTTATCTGTGATTTAAATGACCCCCTGAAGCTTCCTCAAAAGTAGAGCACACACTTGAACCTTTCAGAGCTAGCTCTATTCTAGCATAAGTGTGGGAAGGCAGTTTTGCTATCAACACCCAGGTGCGGTCAGAGCTCAAAGTTTTTGGTCATTCATTCAACAGATGGTTGTTGAACACCTGCTGTGTGCCCAAAGCTCAGTGCCAGGTACTAAAGAAGACAGAGAGATGAATAAGACATAGTGCCTGACTTCATAGAGCTTACCACATAGAAGGAAATTAAAACATGTACACCAATAATTATAATACAAGGCAGGATAAGAGGCAGTTATAATGTAGTGAACAGAGCCCTGTCCTCAGAATCAGTTTAAATCTGGCCTCTGATTCATTAGGCTGTGTGACCCTGGGAAAATGACTTAACCTCTCTGTGCCCCCAGGAAAGTCTCTAAGACTATAACCTGAAGAGCTGCCAAGCTCAATTGGGGAAGAGTTTCCTTGACAGGGTAACTCCATACATACATGAAATCATGGGTCTGATCTAAACAAATAAAAGGGCAAGATGTGATTTTTTTTCATTGAAGCAAGATTTTCTTCAATCAAACAAAGCACAAATTAGCAACCAGCAGGGCTGAGCAATGGTTCTAATCCCCGCCAGATGTGGAGTTTGTTTCCAGTGCAATGCACGATATTGTGACATCAATATGTTCATCAAGTGAATGAGTAAGTAACCCTCCAACATCCATCCTACCACCCAGGGCTTAGGCACTGGAAAGAGAGAGAGAGAACGGGAGAAGAGCTGCCCAAGTAGCCTAAAAGGTGGGCTACAAATCAACTGTGGCTCTTTGTAGGACCCAACCTCTCTCATAGTCCTCTATGTTCGTTTCTTTTTTTTTCCTTTTTTAGCTACTTTTTTTGGAGGGGAGAAGGCAAAGCAAATTGGGGTTAGGTGACTTGTCCAAGTTCACACAGCGTGTGAAGTGTCTGAGGTCAAATTTGAACTCAGGTCCTCCTGACTCCAGGGCCAGTGCTCTATTCACCATGCCACCTAGTGATGAGTTAACTTCAAAGGGTAAATTTGATTCTGAACTTGAACCACAAGACAGTGGGGAAGGCATATGTTTCAAGGGAAGATATATTTCTATTTCCAATATATAAAGAAAGTATTTCTTTTCTTTAGCTGACATTGGACATCATTCTTTCTTCAAAAAAATTATCAAGTGCCTATTGACCTATTGTGTGTATTCAAGGGCATTATGCCAAGCCTAGGATGTGCACACATAGGACACAGACCTTGTATTGAAGGCACTTACAATCTAAATGGGGCAGGAGCTTACAACAAATAACTAAGATGGGCTGAGTTGGAGAGTGATCAATAAATCCAGGCAAAGTGCTATGAGAAAGGTGAGGATCAAGAGATTACTTCATCACTGATGGTAAAGAAGGCTTTCTGGAAGAGGACATGTCTGGTCAGTTGGGTCTGCAAGGAAGGATGGGGAATTGTCAAGCAAGCATAACGAACTTGCCTAGATCATTGCCTAACGCTCCTCCCAACTTTGATATCCTGTTATGATCCTCTGGATGTGGGAAACTGCCTCCGAGTCCTCTTTCAGCTGCCCCCCCAATAGCATTTCTTTCTTTATTGTACAATGAGAAATGTCCACCTCGGGGCGGGGGGGGGGGTAGGAGGGGCCAAGCACAGACACAGTAGATGGGACACCTGGTATGGGAAGGCAAGACACAGACACAATGCCACCTTCCCTACCTTACTCTATGGCATTTCCATCAGGTCAGTGCCCTGGCACAACCCATAGAAATGTCCCCAGAAGGAAAGACTTCTCACATCACCCATCTGGTTCAGTTATGGCCATTATATACTCGTCTTTTATTTGAGGAGACTATTAAATAGTCTTCTATTTGAGGAGACAGGATGTCTACCTGTCTGCAGTGCCCAGAGGCTTACTTGGGTAAGCTCCTCTCTCCAAGGATAAGCCAATTCTACTCAAAGGTAACAGTGCTGAGGCCATTCTTACATTTATTGGCAAGAGACACTGCCCTTCCTCTTCTATAAATGACCTAGTTCGATAATGCTCTAATTAGATAGTGCCTCTGTACCCTAGAAAAAGGAAGCAGAATCACCCATGGTGCAGGTCCCTTGGCTCCCCTAAGTTTCAATAATTAAAGTACTAATAGTCAGGGATAAGTTATACAGCAGCAACTGCAACTGTGCAACCATGACAAGTCACTTAATCTACCTGGGACTCAGTTTCCTCCTCTGTAAAATGAGGGAGTTGGACTAAATGACTCCTACCAGCCCCTTCCAGCTCTCACACTCTGTATTCTGTGTTCTAAGGTTCCTTCCAATTATATAACATTTTATATTCTCTATTTAGGGCTCTTCCAGAGCTAATACTTTGTTTTGTATTCTGAGGCACCGTTCAGCTCTAACAGTCTTTATTTTATCTTTAAATCCATTGTATCTTTAACATCTTGTATTCTAAGGTTCCTTTTGATTCTAATAGGCTAAATTTCATATTTAAGCCCATTTTAGATCTAACATTTTATGTTTTCTATTCGAAGGTCCCTTTCAGTTCCCATAGTCTCTGTTCTACGTTCTAAGGTTCATTTCTGCTTGGTGACTCTATACTCTTTGCCAACTCTGATCATCTTGTGTAAACACAGAGAAAAAAAGTGCAGGGAGAGGCTAAACAACTATGAATCTGGAGACCAGGGACAATGCTGTGTCTGGCTTGTGGAGCTTTCCCCCCTAACCAAGAGGATCTCAGGCTTTACCCCTCAGGCTTTGCCTGCATGAAGTTGGAGAGAACCAGAGGGAAGCTAGCCAGCTCAGGAGGCATCAATTAAATATTAATAGGATAGCCGTAAGCATAAAAGTGATCATAATCTCTAGACGTTTCCCAGCACAAAGTGTCCAAATGAGAGGAAGCGAGGCCTCCCAGCACACCCTCTGTTATCAATCTGAATCAGGGAATGCTCGTAAAAATGAGGCCGATGTGCAAGAGTCATTCACTGTGGGAAATAATTAGGAAGAGAGTTCAGTCAGCTAATCATTCTTCGAATATGTTTCCAATCAAGATAGCACTGACTGACTTGTTTCCCTGCTTTGTTAAATCAAGTTAGACAGCTTCTCCTCTGGCCTAAAGAAGGAGGCAACCACTCAGCCTGGGATGCTTAAGAAAATAAGCCAACTGTCAACTGCCAGGGAGGGCTGGAAGCTTAACAGTGTGAGGCCCAGCCTAAGTGGGCATGGCCAGGCTGGTGGGGAAAGTCTGCAGAAGAAAGGAACAGATTCTTAAAGCTAGGAAATTAGGTGATTGAGGCGGCCCAAGAAAGAAAATCAGCACTACTTAGAGAGCTGTTATTTGGAAAAGGGAGAAGAGTAGACAAAGAACATTGGTTCTGTCCCTCAGAGAAGCCACATATCAGAACCATGGGCCAAGCCCCTATTTGCTCATTGCCAGTTAGGGTTCTAATCACTCAGGACAAGACAAAGGGCACCAGCTCCAGTGCTAAGTTTGGGCAACATGGTAGGGGAGAGAGGACAGACATTTGAACTTAACTCAGAAGGGCATCTAAGCAGAGGAATGGTATGACCAAATCTATGCTAAAGAAAGCTATTTCTAGAAGCAGTATGAATGACAGGTCTAATGATAGCAAGGAGACTAGGGGTGGGAATTCCTTACAACAGAAAGGATGGATTGGAGAAGGGATCCCCAGTGGGCTGTGATAGAGCCCCAAGAGAAGGCAAGTGTACTCTCCATGGTGCCCTCCTCCCCTTCCCACCTTTCCTGCTCCCCCACTATTGAGTACTGGAACCATACTCAAATCAATAATGCCACTGGCTACTGGAGAGTGTGGGTCAGGCTGTTTCCCTATGGATCTATTCTTGTAACTTTCCAAGCTACACTACCCCTCTCTGGTCACCACAGCCCTTCATGTGTTGTTTTCCCCTTAAAATGTAAACTCCTTGAGATTTTTTGTTTTTTAATCCCTGGCACCTAGCCCTGTGTTTGACATATAATCAGTGTTTAATAAATGCTTTTTTATCCATCCATTCATTCACCTTTTCTGCCATAGATAATTGCAGGGCTTGTCTCCAACACAATTCAGCTCCCTTCACTCATTATTGCCCAATACTCCTATAGTCTGTCTCCTCATGTTGCTGAATTCTAGTGGCTATACAAGTTCGTACCTTTTCCCCTTCTGTTCCAACCTCTTAGAGTGGCAGGGGTGTGCTGGAGCCAGTTTAAGAGCCAATTGTTAAACTGGCCAAGAGTCAATTGTTAAATTTTCAGAGTGAGCATTTATACCTTGGGAAATCAGCAAAGGCTACAAGTCAGGACTTGATTTATTGTTTTGTTGATTATCTAGACAAAAAAGATGGAGAAAATGTTAATAATGAAGATTAAATTTAAAAGTGTGACAGGTGGGAAGGGTGGGGGGAGAGGATAAGGGAGGGATCCTTAGAGGCAAGGTAAGTTAAATAATAGGAGGGCAAGGTATCAGGTAGAAGTAAAGAAGAGGAGCCAGGAGGGATAGGAAATAAGAGACACACACAAACATAAAATAAATATCAGGAGTAGAATTTATTAGGGAAAAAAGCAGGAGTAGTAATCATGATCTCAAAGTTAAAGCTAAAATATATTTAATCAAAAAAGAAAAACAGGGAAACTACACTGTATGTCAGCCTTATTAATCAGTATTATTTTAGAGATACTATTTAAAATAACTAGACAGTATAAGGTTGGAATATTGCTATGTTGTAGGAAATGATGAGTTGGTAGATTTAGAAAAATATGGAAAGAACTGGATTTATGAAGGAAAATATTCTCCACCTTCAGAGAAACAGAGCATAAACAAGTATACTATTGGTCTTATATAGGTCCATATGAATATATATGTGTATATATGTATATAGATACTGATGTATATGTAAGGATATGTATGTATATATGTGTGTATATATATGAATGCATGTGTATATATGAATTTGTGTATGTGTGTATGTGTATATAAATATAAGTATATATGTATGCATATATATATGCCTCTTGGGGGATGGGGAAGTGGAAGAGGGTAAAAAGAACAAAGTAAAAAGTGCACAGTAGAGAGCAAAATAAAACCCACAAGGAAGTAAAGATGGATAATTCTGAACACAATGCATAGTATTTATTATATAGGCTTTCTTGAAATGGAAATTTATTGCTTTATATTTTGAATCCTCTCTTATGTTCTATTTGCACATGGCAATACTTTTTTCTTTTCTTATTTTATACTTAAGTTTAAAATTTAAAAGTTTATCAAAAAAAAAAGTGTGGCATGGGTACATTTTTTTTAATGTAAGTTGTTAAACGTTTACCAGTTATAACCTAACCACAACTTCCATGGTGTGAGCCTCACACCCTGGCCCCTTAGGTCACTTCATGGAAGTATTAGGTACCCTTTGGAGAAGGGTTCTGTCCGCCCAGGTAGTGACTGTATTTCCCCCAACTTTTGTTTTTTGTGGGCCAGAGTGAGTTACACAGCATTGTGGGACAGTCACACAGGATAAATAGGTGTAGAGAACATTCTCTTTCCCTCAAAATAACCCAGCTCCTTTTCCAGACTTTGTTGTTTCTCTCAAGGCACCACCATTTTTCTAGTTACCCAAGTTGACGGTGTAATCCTCAACCCTTCAGTCTCCCATGCTTCACATATCCAGTCAGTTCTCTATCTCTACATTTCTCTCTATCTCTACATTTCCATCTTATCAGTTTGTCTCCATTCACTCGGCCACTCTCCTATTTCAGACCCCCATCACTTTTTACCCAGACTAGTACAAGAGCATCTTAATGGGTCTCCCTGACTCCTCTCTTCCCACTTCAATCTGTTCTGCCACCAAAATGATTTTTCTAAAGCATAGATCTGACCATGTCACTCCCCTACTCAATAAATTCCACTTGCTCCCTACTGACTCTGGAATCAAGTATTATTTCATATCTATATCATGCTTTCCTAATTTCTATTTTTGTGTAAATTTTATAATGCACATAATTGCAAGTACAATGGTATATTTGTATATGTACACACATATAATTTATTAGTAATATATATGAGAATGTGCAATATAGGTCAGGAATAGAACAGCTATTTATGTCCACCATACACACATATGCACAGAGACATGATTCACAAACACATGTTGACAGAGTCTTAAATATGAAGCAATAACATAACTACTGTTACCCTCTGCAGTGATGTGAATATTTAAAATATTAAAATGCTATAAAAGGTGCTTCTCAGGATACCTGGCATTGACCAAGGGAACACAGAAGCTCCATAACTCCTTAAGAAGCCAGTCCCGAAAAATCCATCCTTCATGACTGCTTCTTGGTCACTTAGTGTCAGGTAAAGAAACACAAAGCAGGATTAGACAAGGACCTAAGACTCAGGTTCAGGCTCAGCAAGGGAGTGCAAAATCTAGCTTCCTATTGGGAGCAATCACTATTGTATGGAGGGAGGGGAGGCAGTAAGGAGTGACGTCGTCTCCTAACTTCCCTTAATAGGAAGTCTTAGACAGAGTTTCAGGACCCAAGTTCAGAAAAGAAAGTGCCCCCAGAGGGCAGTCACTCCTTTCCAAATCTATTGGTTGGATGACTCCTGGCTTAGAAACCAAACTTCTCTGACACAGCCTTCCAGCCCCATCCATGGCAGGATAGGGGTGGAAAGTCAACACACGGAGTCCAACGAGAAACCTTGAGTTGTGCTTGTCTTCCATCAAGGAGCCCACTGAAAAGGGTCAGATCAAATACATCACTCAAAGGGGACTAGCTCCAAGCTTCAGACAGCATCTCTCCTGTGGCACTGGAAGGTCACAGATCCAGGCATGCTTCCCCAGGACCTACCCTAATCAGAATTGATGGGATGGGTGGGTGAGTAGTGCTTCCTGATTAAAACTATTGCACCCATAATTGCCAGTCTGTTTGGAGTCAACATCCAGGCAGTCTTCACCCAGTAGCAAAATAGGCTTTGGCATACCCAAGGTGACTGGCCTCAGGGTCTACTGCCATTGAAGACTCACTTCTGAGGATGGAGACCAGATGTAACATGAACAGAGACATTTTTAAAGCTACAGACTGAGGAAGGAGCCCCAAGTTTTTATGTAGTGATTGTGAAATGACAGTAAAAGCAGAGAGCTTATTTTCTCACAGGTTAAAAGGAAGCTGTGTATCTCCAGAATTCCCTGTCAGTGGAAAATGCTCTGGGGTTATCTGGAATACCACTCTCTCCCCCTAGTTCTGCAAAGAGGATATTAAACTATAATCATTTTTCTATTATCTACCTGAATGGAGCCCAATAGTGGCACAAAAACTCAAATACCAGATGCACTTGCCTTTGGAATGGATTTTATGCTTAATTGCATTTGAATATGGATGTATCCAGTGTCCTGGAATTTAACTTCCCCTCAGATAGCTAGAATCTACATAGCACTTGAAGGTTTGCAATGCATTACAAACATTATCTCTTTTGATCCTCACAATAAGCTAGAGAGGCAGATGCTATTATTATCCCCATTTTACAGATAATGAAACTGAGCCACAGTAACTTGTCCAGGATTACAGAGCTAATAATAAAGGCAGGATTTGAACTCAGATCTTCCTGATTCCACATACAACACCACTTAGCAGTTTCTAGTAATTTGTTATTCATTCATTTCAGTCATGTCTGACTTTCCATGATCCCATTTGGGATTTTCTTGGCAAAGATACTGGAGTGGTTTGCCATTTCCTTCTCCAGCTCATTTTACAGATGAGGAAACTGAGGCAAACAGGGTGAAGTGACTTGCCCAGGCTCACACAGCTAGTAAATATCTGAACCCAGATTAGAATCTGTCTTCCTGATTCCAAGCCCAGTCCTCTGTGCTCTATGACGCCACCTAGCGGCCCAGCCTCCAGTGATAACAGCTGATATTTCTATCATGCTCAGAGGTGTGCAAAGCTCTTTGGTGACATTACTTCATGTGATCCTCATGTGACTTAAGCACTACAGATATTATTATCCTCACTTCACGGATGAGGAAACTAAGGCTCAAAGGTTTCTCCTGAGTTGTCCATTGTCCAACAGCTAGTAAGCTTAAGTAGCAGAATTTGAACCCAGGTTCCTCCAACGCTCTTGCCCCATGCTGATTTTTCCAATTTAAAAAAATATGCTATTTATCTCACAGCACCAGCTCATCAGAGCTGCTTTTTTTTTCAAATCTTCCCTGGAACAGTTAATAAGAGATGAATTCAAATTTGTTGCTCAATGTCTCCTCAGCATCTTCAGCTACCTCCCTGGTCTAATTGGAGGGTGGAACAGAAATCTCCTCTCAAAGCCTCCCTTTATGAAGAGTTCTAATTGCCTTCCCCTTTAGATTATAAGTGTCTTGAGGGCAGGGATTGTTTTTCTTTTCCTTACTTTATCCTCAGCACTTAACATAGTGCCTGACACATAGCAGATACTTAATAAATGTTTAGTGACTATTGACTAAAGTTAATATTTCTAGAGGACTTTGGGGCAGGGGTGTACTAAGGCCAGATCATACCAGCTCAAGAGAACCACATTTTCAGTGTGATCATTTACCTATCAGAAATAGGAAAACAAAAATGCTAATGATGAAGATTAAACTTAAAAGTGTTTCATAGACACAATTTCCCCCCAGAGAGCCAGGTGTTAAAAATTTACCAGCATATCCTGTTTACACATCATTTTTCGCATTTTTTATCCTCACAATAGCCCTGTGTAAAAGGTGGTGTATAAATTATTATTAGCTCCATCTTATAGAGGGAGAATTTAAGGTTCAGATAATTCAGAGGGTGATTTGCCCAACATAAGACAGCTAGTGTCAAAGCCAGGCATTCAAATCCAATTCAAATCCAGAGCCTTTCCCACTACATCTCACTGGTACTTGGCTATATATGTCCTTGTTTCAAAGGATTTCTCTTTTGGTACAAAGGCTACATGGAAGCTAAAATTCATTAAAGGTTCTAAGTTGTCAACTGGGTCTCTCAGAGGCCCTCCCACCAAGTGCCCATTCTTCCTCCAACTGGTCCATGGACTCAGAGGGCTCCCAGAAGAATGGCCAGGCTCTGATCTCTCTTCACCAGCACAAGGCCTCTCTATTCTGCCGCAATGACATCGATGATAATAATTATTGCATGCACCAAAGCTTTAGAGATTAGCTACAGATCATGAAGCGCAGTAGCAAGTAGATATAATAGCCCCATATGTGAAACATCAAAGTGAACTCAGCTCCTTTTATAAAAAATACATTAGAATGATCCGCTCACTTGAAGCAGAGACTAGAGGTGCTGATGAGGGATGAGCACATGTCAGCTGTGGTTCTTGCTGATGGAAAGGCAGGAGAGGAGAACCCAGAGCAGATCCCCCTCCCCACAGAACAGGAGGGAGAAATGGCAGACACAGTGGGCCATGACCAGCATAAAGACTGGCCAGGGTAGCAAATGTGCTGCTTGGCCAAGTGAGGGTTTGGACAACAGGAGCTCTTAGACATACCTCTTGTCCACTGTCAGGGAATGAGTAAGCAATAGAAAGAATCATGGGAATGATTCATAAAAAAAATAAAAACAAAACATAGATAAATAATGACATTTTAAAAGCTAAATCAATCTGCAAGGATTCTGATAAATGGATTAGTGGCCCCCATATCTTTTTGAGTTTGACACCAGTGCTCTAGAGAATTCTCACTGTACCACGGAGGCAGCAGCCTATATTCACCTTATTTCTCTGTTAGCAACTTCAGGTCCCTGAATTCCTGGGACAACTTTTCAGGTCTACCAGGTGTAGGGATGAAGGCTGGAGAGTCACTAATCCAGGGCTTTGCCCTTGGTCTTTACAGTGATGGGAACAAAGATGCCACCTATTAGAGCCTCTGTCCCAAGACCCTCAAAAGCCAAAAGTTGTACAAACTGTTTCAGAATTGCTGCTGAAAAAAATTGTCAGACTAACCTTGTTTCCTTTTTTAATAGGGAATTTAGAATGGCAGACCAATGAAATACAGTAGACTTAGATTTTAACAATGCACTTAGTAAATGTGTTATCCTACTTTTCTTATGGATAAGATGTAGACTGTACAGTGGCATAAGAATCAGGAGGAGTAAAAATCAAAGAAGAGCCATCAATGATTTTATGTGATTTTATCTCTGAACTCCCAGGCCAGAATTCTTTCCATATCATTGTCTTTTGATAGAGCAGAATGAATGAAGACTGGAGGAATAATTGAATTAATTAATTAATTAATTAATATGAATGAATATATGAACAAATGAAAAGCATTCATTAGGTGCTTACTATGTGTCAAGCACTCTGCTAAGTTCTAGAGTTACAAATACAAAAGCAAGACTGCCCTACCCTTAAGGAACATACTTAGTAATAAGGGAGAAAACACATATAAGGAAGTGGGAGGCCAGAGAAGGGAATCATGTACTGGGAAGTCACAAAGTTGGTGAGTGGCATGGTTAATTGCCAGGCTCTTACAGGAGGAAATGGTGATGCTGATTTTATTATAGAGCACAGAAGAGGAAGAAGGATGGAGGGGCTGGGGGTGGGGAAGGGAAAGACAGATAGGAGTGGTACATTAGAAAATGACCAAGTAATGGGTAGGCTGCAGGGTCTCAGGAAATGCTGAGCCCCAAGCCATTCTCTCCTGGGCACATTCCATTGTCCCAGAATCCCTTGGAAATAGGAAAGGAGAAAGTAAACATGCATTTATTAAGCTCCAATGGTGCCAGGCACATAGAAACAAATATGCTAAACACTTCGCAAATATTGTCTCATAGACAGATGTCCTTGTACAAATACCAGAGATGAGGTCCAAGGTCCTGATTGCAGCCCTTGCTGTCCAATGCATCCCCAAATGTCCCTGGAGAACCACAGTCTGCAGGGAAACTCCTCAGGGATTCCATGAAGAGTCACCAGATATAAGGCCATGGCTTGATGCTGGACGCAGAGAAGATGAATATTGTTTTAGGGGCATTAATAATTGAAAGGTTGCTAGCAGAGTCTCTCCTAACACTAAGAAATTGAAAATTAAGACTAAGACGCTACTTTAAGAAAATATCCTCATGAATAATTCATAGAACTGAGGCCCCTGGACCCAAATGAAAATACACTTTCTGCTGCTGTCCTTTTCCCACATCACCAAGACTTTCTCAAAAGCACCCTTGATGGCAAGAGACCATTTGTTCCCTATTTTTCGAGGGAAGAAAGAGATGATCAATGCCACTATAGAGATTAGGAATATAAGAACTTAACATCTTATTCCAGTTTCTTCCTGGTGTCATCAGGTAACATCAGGTCTCTTTTCTCTCAGATCTGAACTTCGGCTCTACTGCCTAGAAACTGACTATGATTTTGTCTTCTAACCTTTACTTCCCAGGATCCTAGTACCCATAGGTGAACTCACAAGGTCATCCTGCCCATCCCCTATCATAACTTCTATAGGACTTAACAGGTTTTTGGAGAGGCTGTATTTCATATGTTATCAATCAATCAAAAACTATTTGTTAATTCCTTGCAATGTGCCAAGCCTTGTACTGAGCACTAGGAATATAAAGAATGGTATAATAACTACATAAAATCAATCCTTGCCCTTGATTAGCTTATATTCTAATGGGAGAGGCCACATTTCAATAATAAGGTGCATAGCAAGATTTCAACAGAATAGACGGGAGGTAAACTCAGAGGGGACGGCACTAACAGTTGGGGCTCTAACTAATATGCAAGAGTCGCTGGGTAACAGAATGTGTGAAATAGAGTAAAATGTAAAAATACTAGAAGAGTAAGAAAGGTCAGGTTATAAAGGACTTTAAATGTCAAATATAAGACTTTATATTTGATCCTGGCAATAATAGGGAGTCATTGAAGGTCATTGGGGGAGATGGGTGATGGTTAGGCCTACACTTCAAAAAAAATCACACCTGCAACTGAATTAAGAATGGATTGGAATGAGGAGAGCCTTAAGGCAGGAAATTAGAAGGTTTTTGCAACAGTCCATGCAAGAGGTGATGAGGCCTTAACTGCAGTATGAGTAGATAAAAGATGTATGTGAGAGTTGTTGTGAAAGTAGAAATAAGATTTAGATATGTAGGGTGAGTGAGGGTTGGGATTGGGGGAGACAAGCATTTATTAAGTACCTACTTATGCCAGCCACTGTGCCAAGTGCTTTACAAATATTATCTCACTTGATCCTCACAACAACCCTCTGAAATAGGTGCTATTGTGCTATTATTATCCCTATTTTACAATTGAGGAAACAGACAGAATTTAAGTAATTTTTCCAGAGTCAGAAAACAAATAAGTGCCTGAGGTCAAGTCTGACACCAGGCCCAGTGTTCCACCCACTGTGCCACCTAAGGATGATATTGAAGTGGCAAGCCTGGGTACGACTGGGAAGATAGTACCACTCTCAGCAGTAATAGGGGAGGTCAGAAGAAGGGAGGATTTGATAATGAGTTCTATTTTGAATATGTTGACTTTGAGACACTTATGGGACATACAGTTCAAGATGTCCAAAAAGCAGCTGGTTATGTGTGACTGCTGCTCAGGAGAGAGACTAGAGCTAACTTAATACATAGATCTGAGAATCATAGGCATGGAGATGATAATTGAATACATAGGACCTAATGATAGCATCAAGTCAGCTGGTATAGACAGAAAAGAGAAGAGTGCCCAGTATGGAGCTTTGGAGGATATCCCGGATTAGTAGGAATGAACATGGATGAAGAACCAGCAAGGCATAGGGTATTATGAGATGAATAAAAGACCTTCATCAGATAAAAAAAATTGAAGCCTATGAGCATAGAAGTGTAACATTTGTGGGCGATAGAAAAATCAAGGGTATAACCATCTCCATGTTTAGTTGAGGTGGAGTGGAGGAATAGCTCAAGAAAACTAAGTAGATTAAGGACCTGGGAAGTTGAGGTATTTGAAGAAGCAAATGGTTAGAAAGAGGCATATTGGGTGATTCAAGGTACAACCCTGTGACAGGTAGTAGTGTGTCCTGTGAAGCCCTAGGAGGTCCTACTCAAAAAGTGAAGGAGAAAAGTGGGTCAAGCAGCAAATGTTGTCGATTCTTCATTTTCTAAGACAAGCAACGACATCATGGGTGATGTCTTGATGTGCTCATAAATTGGATTTAAGTGAGGCAGGGATGAACAAAATCATCAGCCTCACTCTCTCCTCCAGAGTCACCAAAGTCCAGAGGGAATACAAAAGTCAAGATTACTGGCAATGGCATGGGATGTAGTTGGCAAGGGTTTGGGAGTAGCAAATGTGGGGTTGGGATGGAGGGGGAGGCAGGTCAACACCATGGAAAGCCCTGAGTTGGGGAAGTGGTGGTTGGTAGAAGGGTTTTATCTCATTTCATCCCCACAAAAAGTCTGTGAATTTGGTAGAGCAAATATTATTTTCCTCACTCTTACAGATGAGGAAACTGAGGCCCAGAGAAATTAAGTGCCTTGCTCAAAGTCACACAGGCAGGAAATAAAGCAAGGAGTGGCATCAAAACTTAAGGGAATATAAACTCTTCCTATTGTGTAGAACAAATCCTTTTGTCCTAATTCAAGGAGATTTCTTCATGTTTCATCTAAACCAATATCTGGTCACTCATTCTCTGTAGTCAGATCATAGAATCATAACATCTAAATGTGAAATTTAGAAATCATCATTTTAAATATGGGAAAATTCAGACCTACAATTGAGGAAATGGTTTTTCAAAGGTTACATAGTTCAAGGCAGAACTGGAACTTGAACCCAGATCCCTTAGACTTCAAGTCCAGGGACTTTCCATCACACCCTATGCCTTGTAGCACCAGACCTAACTGACCTAGGCATTCTTCTCCTAGCTTTGTTTCTGACTCTACAGATTTCACCATTACATTCATCCTTCCCCTCCTTCTCAGGTCCTTCTCCCATTAGAATATAAGCTTCTTGAGGGCAGAAGCAGTCTTTTTGCTTGTAATTATATTCCCAGTGTTTGACACATAGTAAATGCTTGTTGACTTGTTGACTGAAGCCTATGCCGAAGCTTGCCATCATATTCTTAGAAGTGTCCTACTGTTTCAGAAAAACCTGGAAAGTCTTATGTGAACTGATGCAAAGTGAAGTGAGAATAACATTGTACACAGTAACAGCAATACTGTAACAATGAAGACCTGTGAAATTTAACAAGATAGTCCCCAGGGATACATGATGAAAAATGTTATCCACCTTCAGAGAAAAAACTGATGAACTCCATGTGCAGATTGAAAGCACACTTTTTTCACTTTATTTTTCTTGGGGTTTCTGTGTGTTTTCTTTTGCAACATGGTCAATATGGAAATAAGTTTTGCATGTTTTAACATATATAACCAATATATTACTTGTCTTCTCATGGGGTGGGGGGGGAGAGACAGATGGGACAGAATTTGGAACTACAAATTTTTAAAAATGAATGTGAAAAAATTTAAACATAATTTAGAAATATGTAATGAAACAAATAAAAATATATTTTTTAAAAAAGAAAGTATCCCAGTCTCCAGCATCTCATCATCCTTGAAAAAGCTGCAAATTGATATTACTAAAACACAGATCTGACCACATCAATCTCAATCTCTTTTGCTTTTAGGATAACATACAAGCTACTCAGCCTCGTAAAGCCCTTCACAACCTGGTTGCTAAATATGTTTAGTCAATTCTGGTTACCTCTCACCCTCCACCCATCATGCACTCTCTATTCCAGACAATTGTCCTACATAGCACATTCACTCTCTTGCCTTCGTATGAGTGGTTCCCTGTGTCTGGAATGCACTCCCTCTTTGCCTCCACTCCATAAAATCCCTGGAGACCTTGAAAACCCTGCTTAATGGACAAGAGACCTTTCCTGATCCCAGTTATGAAGATTCCCTCTTATTACTTTATATTACTATGCATAAGCTTGGATTGCATATATGCTGTGTCTGACACATACCCCACCAATAGAATATATGAGCACAATGTGGATTTTCATTTCTGACTTTTTTATCCCCAGTGCCTAGCACTGTGTCTAGCCCTTAGCAAGTGTTAAATGAATTAGATTAGGCTGAATCAGAGTTCATCTGATTGGACTGGGTTGGATTTGAATTGCCTTTGTACTGGATTAGATTGCATTGGGTTTCATCGTCCAACACTACTCTGGTTTGACCCTTGCGAGAGTATAGCCCCAAATATCAGCCCACAGGTCTGAAAACATTGAAGGAGGTATCTAATAGCTTCCTGAGAAAGACATTTCTTTCTAATAGAGAAACTTCTTTCTAATAGAGAAACTGCCTCTGGACTCGGTGTGATCAAAAAGAGCCTGTAAAATCTGGCAGCTGGTGGTACAGCTGTGCCTGAGCACAACAGGTAACAAGGAGGTGGTCAAACAGAACAGACACCTGCAGGGTATCGTCAATATGTGCAGGATCTGTGTTTTCATTGTCGTGGGAACTTTCTCCATTCAGGTGGATAACATACTATCTGAAACACAGCAAACAAGACTGAGAGAGCATCTGGAGGCTTAGATTGCACTGAAGGTCAGAGTCAGGATCTGAACCCAGCTCTCCCTAAGTCCAAGCCCAGTACTCTATTGCTAAGCTGCCTCAAAGGGTTATCCCAGGCTTCTGTAAAGATCCACAGACTCCTAGAAGCAGAAGGAACCTTAGAGATCATCTGATCCAAGCTTCCCATTTCACAGAGCAGGACACTGAGACCCAGAGAGGGGAAAAGTGACTTATTCCACGTCACACTGGTAGAATTTGAACCTAATGTTACTGAGTTGTGTTCTGGAGTACAGGGTGTGCTTAGGAAGTCAAATTACACTCCCTTTCAGCAAGTTTTTCTGCCATTGTTTTGGTGAGAGATTAGATCTGGAGAGAGTTATGACAATGATGTGTACTTGTGTACATATGTGTGTAAGAGAGAAGATTTCACTTTTATGAATTTTTACATCATTATCACTTCCCACATTTAGGAATGTCAGTAAGTTTCTAAAAATGGAGTATGCCCTTGCAATTCATCCTCTTTGTTAATTATTGTCCTTTTCTGTCCTTTAGCAGGACCCAGCAGAGCAACCACTTCACAATGCAATAAATCACACTGGGTAACTCACCCATACTCCACGGTTCCTTGCCTAGACATCACTGTGCAATCATCCATGCTACTACACTCAAAACAGCAGGTGAACAGTCCTACAGACTAGCAGAGGAAAGACAGAGCTGGATCTGGAACCAGGAGAATCTGGATTCAAATTCTGTCTCTGTCATGGACTAGCTGCATGACTGGAGCTCTATTATTTCCATTTTCCCCATCTGTGAATATTACCCATAATATCTGTCTCACAGGGCTATCCAATGAGGTCATGTCTAATAGCATTTGCAAACTGTAGCTGGGGAGTGGAGGGATGGGGGGCAGGGCGGCACTTTTGGTCACATGCTCAGACACTGTCTTGGAGGAGCAGCATCTTGCTAAAAAGTCTCTGAGGTATTAGAGAGGCAGACCCTGACTAGTTGAGAGGCCTGGATGCCAAGCTGCAGCTCTGGCCAAGGTGAAGAAGGCAAACAATATTAAGACAGGACAGAGGCATTCATGATGGAAAAAGGATTCAGCTGGGAGTCCAAAGACCCAAGTTCACGGTCAAATTCTACCATTTACAGACTGAGAAATTGGACAAGTTACTTAATCTCTGTCAGTCTCAGTTTCATTGGCTGTAAAATAGACATGATAATCTTTACACTAACTGCTGCACAGGGTTCTTTTGAGGGAAGCACTCTGTAAACCTTAAAGCTATTATCATAGGAGGTTCAATCCTAATGGAGACATGTTTTCAACTTCTATGCTGTTTGTAGAGTCAGAATGTGGAAGACAACCTAAAATCCGAGAACTTTCCTTTAAAGGCCACATGTATTGTGGTTCTGGTTAGCGGGTCCTTCTACTACAACTTGAAAAACAAGAACCTGCTATTTATATAGAACTGGCTTGGACTGACTTCTCATGAAGAGCCCCAGTCAAGAGCTACCTTCACTCCTAACTCAATTCCCTCTTATGATGTGTAGGTTGTTAAGGGAGGATTAGCACCTCTGGTGTGAGGGCTTGCCATGCCCTTTTCAGGGCTGCTCATCCATCTTTGGGCAGCTAGGTGGCACAATGAATAGTGTGTCAGGCCTAGAATCAGGAAGACTCATCTTTCCGAATGCAAATCTGGCCTTAGACACTTACTAGTTGTGTGACCTTGGACAAGTCATTTAATCCTTTTGCCTCAGTTCCTTATCTATAAAATGAGCTGGAGAAGAAAATGGCTAACCACACCAGTATCTCTTCCAAGAAAACCTCAAATAGGGTGAGGAAGAGTCAGACAAGATGGAAACAATTGAACAACAACAACAAGGGGAGATGATCAAGAGAGCTCCTTTGCTGCTTCTCCTAAGGGAAAAAAGAAAAATTCTCTCTTCACCACACACTCATCCCTGCTCCTCACCCCTGCGCCACACCTCCAACACAAAGAAAGTAGCAACAGAAATGGAGTGGAGGGAATAAGCAAAGGAAAGATGCTCACTTTTATAAATGGGTGTGAAGAGTCACCTCTTTGTCAGAGTCCATCCTCCTGGGAGTACTACAGCCAAGCTATTTGGAGGCAACGCCAGTCCACTAGGAAACCCCAAGCCTGAGCTCCAAACCAATCCTTTCATCTGGGTGCAGCCCACTTACTAAATCCCAGTCAAGAATTAGCCTTTGTCCTCCTAAGGAGGTACCAGGGGGCCTCCATTCAAAAGTGCTTCTGAGAAGGGGACGCCTCTCAAATATTTCAAACAAAGGCTCACTGCTCTTAAAGCCTATCAAGCTGAACTTATCAAAGAATTCCACTTATTTGTCCCTGTACACCTGATAAATTGCCTCATTTTATCCTCATGTAGTACAGTACAGACAGATGCAGCACTTGTTATTATCTCCCTTTTACAGATGTCAAAATTGAGTTTCCCAAGAGGTTAAATGACTTGTCTGTGGTCACACATGCAGTAGGTATTGAAGGCAGGATTGAAACTCAGTTCTTTCCTACTCCAAGTCCACCATTCCATAAATTATATAATATATGTCAAAATGCTTTGTGAATAGATGGTCCCCAGTAGACAAGTGGTAAAGGGATGCGAACAGACAGTTCTTCAGAAAAGAATTGCCAAGTATGCACAACCACATAAAAGAATGCACTACATCACTATAATAAGAGAAATGTAAATCCAAAGAACCTTAAGGTTTCACCTCCCAACCTGAAAATTGGCAAAGATGACCAAAATATCGTGGAATGATAATCACATTAATACATCATTGGAGAAGCTGTAAATGGTACAACCATTCTGGAAAGCATTTGGAAATATGCAAATAAAGTGACTAAAATATCTATACCCTTTGAACCAGGGGTCCCATTACTGAACTTGTACCCCAAAGGGAGTCATTGACATGAAGAAAATCCCAATATATAGCAAATATTAATAGCACCTTCTGCAATAGCAAAAAATTGGAAACAAAACACCCCTTCATAAAGGTGAGAGGTCCACAAGTGCCACACACTGCACATTTCTCCAGATTTTCAAGGCATAACTCAGTTGTGCTGATTTTTTTCTCTTTTAAAAATACTATTTGTTATATGGGGTGACTCTCTGGGAAGGAAGATGGAAGAATACTTGGCATAAATATGGTGATATAAGAAACAGAAAACAGCAATAAAATATTTTTATAAATACTTTGTAAACTTTAAAGCAGTATACAAATGTGAAAAATTGTTGCTATTTATCATTATTATTTTGCCAGGCTATGATGATATTAGAACATCAGATTTCCCAAGTTATTCTATAAGATAAAAAATACCAAACCCCTGTCCCACAGGAAAGAGCAAGTATCTTGAAGCAAATAATAATAAACATATAAAGAACAAAAATGACTTTCACCATCATCTCTGAAATAGTACAGGTGACATTTGAGGCTGGAGGATGTTACAGTACCCTGAGGCTATATAGTCCATTGCTTATAAATATAAGTGCTCTTTGGTCAGATTAGTATCTTTTTTTCCCACTTTGAAAAATCTAAATTAATAGCAGAGCCTTACCTGAAAATGACACGGAACTGTGTGCTCAGATAACATGAGATTAGGGGGCTCAGTTACAGTACTTGGCACCATACTTGATGGTGGGCAGTGTGAAAGGTTGCTCAGGATAAGTTCCCCATAGACAGGTGAACTCACCTCATTCATCCCAAGTACTACAAAAAGTTTAACTGGGAAAAACTAGTGCCTGGTAAATACAAAACTGACCCCACTTGGCTTTGCTTATAGGGACTGGGTCATTCTGAACGACGACAGTAGTCCTGACTTGTTACATGACTTTGAATAAGTCACTTAACTGCTCCTTTTGAATGGGTTGTCAAAATATACAATCACACTGGCTGGTGTTTGTTAGCTATTTCAAGTCCCAGTCAGATAAAATCAGTACTTAGTGAAATCCGTATAAACTCAGAGGATCCCAACTCCCACCATTATAGTTGGGTCATATTTTGTAACAGCAATCACCCTAGCTGACCCAGGATGGCTGATCTGATTTACTAAAGGAAAGCAACTTTGAAGGGATAAACAATCATACATGCATATATATATATAATATACACACATATATAACACACACGTGTATATATATTATATGCACACACACATATAATTCACTTAGTTCAGGGGAAAAAATCAGCACCCTAAACTTCAGAAAATACAAACAGAAATCACAAGCAGACAAAAAAATACAGAGAAAATAACACAATTCAACAGACCAACAGACAGGGCTTCTAGCTGTCTGACTGTCACATGTATACATAGTTAGTTACCAGAGAGAGAAGCACCAACATTTGGGTTTTCAAAGCCAGGGGACTCAATGGTTACCCAGAGTCTCATCTGGCCAAATCATACAACTCTTCCCAAAAGTGAGACCCAAAGTAAAACGCTAACCTCAGAGTATAGATATGTATACTTCTTCAGGGTCGGAAGGCATCACAACCCTTATGACCCACTGACTAATTACAAAGTAGCAAAAGGTATAGGCCTCCCTGAAAAACAAGCCTCCCCTAATCAAGTTTCTTTTGTTGGGCTCCATGTGAGACCTATTAATCTGGCCAGGGAAGATCTTCAAATTCCCTTACCATTACAGTCATAGATCCCAAAGCAAGGCTACATTTCTCCATCAGGGTCTTACGGGATAACCCAAAGAGTCAGGAATGATTTTCAAATGCCATCATTAGGAACTGGAGGCAGATAGGTGACATATAGTTTATATGTAAATATATACACACACATATACATATATACATATACATATATACATATATACACACATATGTAGTATACCGCATATATACACACATATATACAGTATATATCTATATATGCAGCATATAGTATGTATATATGTGTGTATGTATGTATGTATGTATGTATATGCAGTATATAGAGCACTAGGGCTAGAGTTAGAAAGACCTGAATTCAAATCTAGCTTCAAACACTTAACTAGCAACATTATCTCGAGCAAATCACTTAACCTACATATACCTCAATTTCCTTAATTTTAAAATAAGGATAATAATAGCACCTACCTGACAGGATTTATTTTGAGAATAAAATGAGTTAAATTGCATTGCACAGTACTTGGCACACAGTAATAAATCTTTGTTTCCTTCCTTCCTTCTTCCCTCCTTCCTTCTTCCCATCAGCTCTGTCCCCACAAGTGTGCCTCTCCACAAGATTATCATTTGAGAGTCAATTAAGTCAACCAGCCTTAAGAGACATTTAGAAGGGGGTGTTTACTGAAGTGATACAATGAGAACATTTGGTAAGAAACATTTTCCCAAAAGTCTGTGATCATAAATATGTACAACCAGGTATCAATTGCTGCAAACAATAAATTCCCCTGAAGTGGACAGATATATTCAAATTTATATTATTTTAAGTCATAATTGTGTAAAATATGGTATTTGGTTCCAGTCCTGTGGAAACAGGCAAAATGAATTCATATAATGCAACACTTCAGGGGATTCGTGGTTCACACTAAACAAGACCTAGCTGTAACAAAATCACCAGGAAATTGGACTCAAGCTTAGAAAGTATATCTGGCAAATAGATCATTCACAAGTCCCAATTGCTGGAGGTCTTTTTTGCCCCATTCTTGGGGTGTTCGAGAAGTTTCCTTAATTTCTTTGCTAGATTCCTTATGAAGCAAGGAAACTACATCCAGTCTTTCTTTGGTTTCCAATCCAAACTCTCCCATCAGCTAATTCAGTGATTTCCCATCTGGGACTTCAATGGCAAAATGGGAAGTTCAACATCCTCCAGACGCTTCAAAGTTCACAAGGGCCTCTTCCAGGCAAAGGAAGGAGAGAGGAGAATCAAGGCTAAAGTCAATTCCTCTCCTCAGCTACCTCCCTCCCAAGCAATTCCTTCTCAGGAGTTCCATTAGAAAACCACACTCACTCCAATTTATGGAAATTCCTGGCTTTCCACTGGCTAGAATTTTCCAACCAACTTGATGCTTTTATACAGAACCTAGCCTAGCATTTTTAATGAAATCCTTCTGCCAATTGGAATAGACTTCCTGCCTTGTACCATTTCCCTTCATCAAAAAGCTTTCAAAAACTTTTCACACTTAGTCTAAGGCCTGTGATTCATTGGTTAATGGAACATCTCATTGATTAATTCACATGGTTTAGGGGTACTTGATTGATTTTCTCCACCATCTCAGCTTACATTAAAAAGGATACAGTCAGGAAAACCCTAGAATTTTGAGAAGTGTGATAATAGTAACTCAAATGTGCACAGAACTTTACAATTTACAAAGTTCTTCCCTCACGATTTTGTAAGGTAAAAGTAATACAAATATCCCCATTTTATAAAGGAGGAATCTGAGGCACCAAGCAGTTATATTATTTGTACAGTCACGTGACTTATAAGTGCCAGATCTGGAACTTGAACTCCTATTTCCTGACTCCAAGACAAAAACGCCCTTTTTACTCCACCATTCTGTGACACATTGTGTGTGTGTGTGTGTGTGTATGTGTGTAAATGAGAACTGATGCATGAAGCAGGGGGGTTGGATTAGATGACCCCTAAGGTCCCTTCTAACTCTGAGAGTCAGTGACCTCACGATCTATAATCATTGATGAAAGGACCACATATTAATTAAGTTGGCAAAGTATGCTTGGCTGAGCATCCTCTTCCCCTCCTGCCTCTAGAGCCTGTTTGAAATCCATGTGGTTGATTGAGACAGACAGCATCAGTAAACAAGTTTTACTCTGCACAAGCCCAGTTAATAATTCAGGAGTCAGTCACCTATAGCCAGCCAATCATTCTAACCCTCACTCACCTCCCACAGAACAGAGAGCTGGTTAGTGAACAGGAGAGGAAAAACAACATGGCCAGGCTGGAAAAATGGTATTTACTTCATGTCATCACCAGCCCCTCCTGCCACCAGGGGAAAAGGAGTAGTGCAGGAAGGGGAGAACCTTGCCTCAGAGGGTCCTGGAGCATTGTCAGGACCCCAGCTCATCATTATTTAATGTTGCACATCCACTCTGTCTCACCCAGATAACCGCAAAGTGTACTGCGTCCATCAGTGGTGGATGAAATCCTTGGCCCAAAGAAATAGCTTTCTTTCTAGGAGACAGCCCACCCCCAACCCACCCCCTACCCCCATCAACTACACACATATTTTCCACACTGCTTGCCTAGGTGAAAGAATCGCAGTGTCATGGATCTCAACCTGGAAAGGGTCTTAGAGACAATAGATTGCAAAGTCTTCATTTGAAGGGCTGACGAAAATGTGACAGAGAAAATGGAAGCCCAGAGTAGGCAAACAATGGCACGGCCAGGTAGTGGCACCTCTTCTATCAAAGTCCAGCTGAATCCTTTCCCTCAAAAGATAGCTTTCTCATAAGAACTCCCAGTGATTTTATCTTATCACTTCTTACAGTGTTAATGGCTTTTTCATCTTCCTTTCTCATTTTCTTGAAGCTCAGTCCCTCCATTAGCTGGGTTCAGCCTCTCTCCTCTAGACCTGATGTCCAGGAAGGACAGTAGGGCACATGGAAAGATGAACTCCTAGATTGTGAATTCTGAAAGAAACCTTAGATATAATTTTTACAGTTTACAGATAAAGCAATTGAGGCTTAGAGGGGCAACATGACTTTCCCAAGGTCACATAGCATTGTAGTCAGAGAGGGAGATGAAAACTCATCTCCTTGGTCACAAGCCCAGGATCTAGCCCCTACAGAATCAGAAATGTCCTTAAAGATTATACATATACATAGATGTATGTATTATGATATGATATATATATGCATCCATGTATCATATATTTCTATCTAGCTTTGCAGACATCAACAAATATGAACATTTCAATGTATACAGAACAGGAAAAAGGGATTGCACATGGAATTGTGAGCTTCTCTTAGGTGCAGTTTATAAGCATATATTTAACATGATAGTAACAAAACTGTCCCATTAGTCTGTGCCCCTTTCTGAACTCCCTCCTTAGAGATCCTTCAGAAGTTATCTAACTCCATTGTTTGGGAAATGTAATACAAGAACACCCAGTGGAATTGTTTTGGTAAGTAGCTAAGCAGTTTACTACTACTCAAAAGCTTCCAGTGATGGGGAGCTCATTACCTTACACAGCAGCATTCTCAGGGATGTACTGTCTTTTGTTATGTGAAATTTTTCCTTTCCATGATTTCTACCTGTTGGGTTCTAGCATTTTGTCATTTGGAGTGACAGAGAAGGACAACTCATCTTTCTTGGGATAGCCCTTCAGATATTAAATAGCCTTTTGAAACTTCTCTCAGCCTTCTCCAGATGAATTAATCCCAGTTCCATTGGATCTTTAACAAAAACACAGCAGAGTACAGAAAGGGGTACATAAAAAGCAAATGCCTCTTTTTCCGCATTCCTACCCAAGGCACACATTATACACATTACCTGAGGCAAATTGTGAAGACTTCTAAGAATGCTTTTGGAACTCCTAAATTCCTACTCTGCATACCCCTTCTCTGAGGCATATGGAACAATAATAACTCACATTTGCCGTGTACAAAACTTGAAGACTTTCAGAATGCTTTATGTAAATTATCTCATCTGATTCCCACAAAAACTTGTGAGGTCAATACTATAGGGATTATCATCTTATGGAGGAGGAAACTGAGGCTAAGAAGCTTGTGTAGTCACATAACTAGTAACTATGAGGGGAGATTCGAATCCAGGTCCTCCTGACTCCCAGACCAGCCCTCTGTCCACTGTATCAACCTGCCTCCCAATGTCCTGATGTTGCCCCTTAGGGCCCAGTGTCTAAAGTCTGCAAGAACACTTCCGTGGGCCTACCTTACTTGGGCATCCTCCATCACCACTAAGCTCAGGATCTTTTGTTCCCCACTCATTCCCCCTTCTTCCAAATTTGCCTGTCCGATGTCTCACTGCTTCCCGCTCAGCACCTGCTAGTTCCCTGGCTAAACTGATAACACAAAAGCATTAAATGATTAGTCAGAAGTTAATTTTCCCCTCTCAGATAACATATATGGAAGATGAGGATAGGGGAAAAATCCATGAGATTTGGCAATTGGGAGAACTGCGTGACCCTAAAGAGGGTAGTTTCAGTAGAATGATGGGGAAAATAGCCAGATTTCAAAGGACTGAAGGGTGAATGAATGGTAGAGAATGCCACATTAGCCACAAAGCTGTTAATGAACACCTCCTGAGCCCCAGTATGGTGTTAGGATGTTTGGTCAAAATTGTCTATTTTAGACATTTTCTTCATTATGAGCTACCCATACTAATGACTACTACAGTCAATGTTCCCTTAGAAACCCAACTTGTCCTTTCCAGATATATATATAGGGACATAATCCCTTTAGGAGACTCTGTTTCTCCCAGGGAACGCTAATAAGGCAACCCTGCCCTGGGCAAGTGGAAGGAGTCCCAATTCCCCAAACTGGATTCCAAGACTCATACATCTTAGAAAAGGAGGTCTAGGCACCAAATTGATGCTGGAAAAGAAGACACTAGTTGAGAAGAGGATACCCCATCCATCAATCGCCTGAGACCTTACAGGCACAAGACACTTGCTCTGAAAAATCTACCTAAGGAAGAACCTCTGAGGGACTATTAGCACAAACAACAACGAGAAGAGAAAGAAATCGAAGCGAGTTGCTTATAGACTTGCCTAAGGGAGAGGCTTCTGCATTTATTTGCCTTGATGATTAGCAGCATAAAGTGTAAACATGGCCCCACCTGGAGAGCACATGCTATTAGGAAGCACCATTCCCATAGCTTCTGCTATCAGACAGCTGGAGTCAGGGAGGGCATCCTACTCATTCTCGAAGTTTGAACGATAGATCTGGGGATAGTAGGACCTGGGAAGGATTTTACTGGGGGTTTGGGGTGTTTTTTAAGAATGAGAAAATAGGCATTTTACAGGTAGAGAGGTTAATGAAGAAACCGAAAATGCAAGAAAAAAAGGGGAAAGATTCATACACCCAGGTCCTAGAGGAGGCAGGAGGGGATGAGATCAAGCACACACCGGGAGAGGGCAGCCTTGGCAAGGAGGAAGCTTCCCTCACATCTGAGAAAGCAGGCATAGAAGTAGTGATATAGAGAAAAGAGCACAGACCTTGGAATCAGAGGGCCTGGTTCTAAATTCTATCACCAGCATTTAGCGCCTGAGAGACCTTGGGCACTCGCTTAACCTTCCTGGGTCTCATTTTCCTTAACTGTAAAATGAGAGGGTTGGACCAGACAGTCACCGAGGTCCCTTCCATTTCTAAATCTATGGCCCTCTGATTCTAAAGGATGGCAGAGAAGATGGTTAAAACCACCAAGAAGCTGTCTGACACACAGGAGCTAAGTAGAAGGAGCTCAGATGGGATGGTGTGCCAGGCAGAGCCTGTCCAAAGTGATGCATCTATGGGTGCAGATGGGAGACTTGAGATGGGAGCAAAAAGAGCCTTAAACTGTAGCTGTGCAGAATGCAAAAAACATAGCAAAGAGATTAATCAAAGAAGTGTCAATCAGCAGAGAGGGCCCAGATGAAGGTAAATGACAGGTAAGTGTCATGAAACACCACTACCCCTCCCTCCACTCAGCACAGTTTCATTACTTTTCCCTGCAACACTAGTAGAAGGAGCTGAAAAGTGAGTGGTGAGGGTTGCACAAGGTTAAGGATTGTGATTCAGGTATGGTGAAAGGTCATGGGGAAAAGGGATTTCCATTCATTGGAATGTATTAGCACAGACTCAGAAGTCAATAACTGCTTAACATTCTGGAAGCATCCTTGGGTTTGAGAACTGAGGTGTAGTGGAAAGAACCTGGATTGGGAGTTGAAGAACCAGGATTTAAATCCTGAGTCTGACCTCAGACAAGTCATTTTATAACCTTCTTAGGCCTCAGTTTTACTCTCAGTTAAATGAGTGGATTGGACTTAATGATCTCTATGGTCCCATCCACCTCTAAGTATCTGTGATTCTGAGTCCTAGGTAGAAGAATGTCTTCTTCTGGTAGACACTGAAGTGGCTTGTCATTAGTCTCCTTTTGTACAAGGAAAGCATGATAAAAACTGAGCAGCCCCAGGAAGATTTAAGTTCTTGATTGGTATATGGAACTGGCATCCCATGGACTCCATATACCTGGTCTTAGAGAGAGTAAAACCAATGGTGTGGATGCCATTGTTTAATAAATGCTTGCCAAATTATTGCAGTCAATTTCCAACTTACCTTCAAATATTTACAGGTATCCTTGCAAATAACAGAGTATGATAAGGCACCTCTGAATATGATACAATTTCTTGTCTCATACTTTACTATCAAAGAAATTATCAAAATTATCCGATGCTGGGCAATGTGGTTCTTGTTCCTGGAAATACTCCTGACGGCTTTTGACTAGGGAGGCAGCGTGACCTTGCAGGAAAAGCACTGGGCTGGTGGTCAATAGACTAATTCTGTCCCATCTTGGCCTTATTGTCTGAGCATGGGCATGTGGGCTTCAGCTCTCTGGATCTCAGTTCACTTAGCTGCAAAATGAAAGGGCTGGATGAGGAAGTTCCCAACATCACTTCTAACTCTAAAATGCTGTGATTAAGGGGGAGCAGTGATCGCATAATGAAGCAAACACTGGATTCAAAGCCAAGAGATCTGGTTTAGAGGCCTGACTCCACCATTTATTTTCTGTGTAACTTTGGGCAAGTCCCTTCCCTGCTATGAGACTCAGCTTCTTTATCTGTAAAATAGGAATAACAACATTTATACTGCCTTATCCCATGTGGCCAACGTGCTGATAGTGTTTTGCAAACCACATAAAATGTTAGTTGTTATTGTCCATAAGTCTCCATAGCTCCTTGAGTGCAACAGACAGTGTTTTCTGAATGAAAGAATGAAGTGTATTCCTTCGTACAGAATCTGCAATACACATCCTACAGTCTTCAAGCAGAGGGTCTATGTAACCCAGCCTGAGCAAGAGCTGGTATTCCTGAATTGATCTGTAGATATCATAGAGTATTCATTTCCTGTGTTCAGCTGATCCCGTTTGACAGAAGCTCTCGGTCTGTGTGTTATGGGTGTCTGGAGTTCATCTTATAACAAGCAAACTGTGTTACAAAACAAGAGAGGGTCTGGCCTGCAGAATAGCCTAGGAGAAGGAGCGTTAGACCTGGTATCAGGAAAGGCTTGCATCTGAATCCCTCTTCTAATAAGAGCTGTGTGAACTCAAGGGACATTAACCCCCTTAGAGTCTATTTTTTTCTTAATTCCCATAGCTCATAATAATACCTCCTTTGGTTTTTAACAACGCACAATGTTAGGAGGATCAAGTGAAATAATTGATATAAAGCCCTTGGAAACCTTAAAATGTCATATAAATGTTAGTCATTATTAACTGGATGAGGATGGATAGAGAGCCAGCTTCCAAGCCAGGAAAACCTGGGTTCAAGTACTATCTCTGACACACATCATGCTGGCTGGGGAATTCTGGGCAAGCCACAACCTCCCAGGGTTCTAGGAAGCTCTAAGAATGTGAGTGAACAAGAAGGTGCCAGCCTGCAATGCTAGACAGGGTTTCCTCACCTGGGAGTTCCTTATATCAATGAAATCATGGGTCCAGTTCTTATATCCTACTAATAAGGCATGATAATGAACAATATTTATATGAAAATATTTTATTGTTCTCACATTAATAGAGTCATAGTATGGGAAAGACTACATGTGGGGCCATTACAAATGTCAAATTTGGTTCAGTCAGAAGAAGCTACTATATAACTAAATGATCTTGGGTTGCTTCATCTGAGAAATCCCTCAAGTTACAATGTTCGCAGAGATGGCCTAGTTACATGGCACAGCCTGTCCCAAAAGTCTTAGTGCATGTTAAGCTTTTCTTTCTTTTTTTTTCTTTAAGAACTCTAAACTGCACTAAGATTTTTGGGACATCCTGTGCAAACAGCAATGCCTTCATTGAATGTTGATTCCAAGAGGGAAATTTCCACTTTTATGATAACAGCAGATAGTTCTGTTGAAAAGTATGATTTCAATAATGTTAAAATAAAATTCTTCAAATGTCTTGGTCTTACGTAAAATAGGCAGGATGGATAAAGGATTTCATTATGGCATATATCCGAGTTCCACAGGGTACCAGGAGCAAACACAGTTCAGTTTAGAGCCCTAGGGTTTTTTGACTTCATGATAGAGGCATAGTCTTTCTATATAACAATACCAGGAACCTAGCTAATAACATCAACTCTTTCAATAGTAAAGCATTAGAGGCAGCTAGGTGGCACAGTGAATAGAGCACCAGCCCCGGAGTCAGGAGAGCCTGGGTTCAAATCAGGCCTCAGACACTTAATACAAAACTAGTCATGTGACCTTGGGCAAATCACTTAATCTCAATTGCCCTGCCTTCCCCCCTCCAAAAAAAAAAAAAAAACAATAGTACAGCATTCATTTTAAATATGGGTGGATAGGTAGGGAGAAAAGGGAGAACTGGTCTTGGTATAGGGAACAACATGAGCAAAGACAAGGAATATCCATTGCTTCTTAGAGACACAATGCTACAAATGGCACTTAGTATAATGTCTTTGAATTGCAATGGATGTTTAAAATGTTTTTTGGAATGAATGAATAAATAAAATGTGTTCCTTCTTATAGAATCTATGATAGACATCCTTAAAGCCAGGAGAGCTTATTAAAGGGCTAGTGGCTTCCTCTAATTCAGGACCGAAAAGTATTTTCTCAATTCATACCATGTAGAGGACATTTCATACAACTTTGGATCATTCCATGAGGACAGCGAAATAGGAAATACAAGGCCCTAAGAAACTTGGCATATAGTATCCTGGGGTTCCAGTTTTCCCACTTATTGGAGGCAGCTAGGTGGCAGAGTCAATAGAATGGCAGGGCTAGAGTCAGGAAAACCAAAATTTAAATCCAGCCCCAGCCACTTACTATTCATATGATTCTGGGCAAGTCTCTTATCCTCTGTTTACCTCAGTTTCCTCAGCTCTAAAATGGGGATAATAAAAGCACGTATCTCACTGTGAGGATCAAATGAGATAACATCTATAAAGTGTTTATTTAGCAAGGTATCCAGCACATAGCCAGTACCATAGCCAGTATCCACATAGAGGCCCCATACTAGTGCTCACGGCCTCTTTCTGAAAGGGCAACCTCTTGTAAAAGAAAGAACACTAGACTTAGAGTCTGAAGATTGAAATTTGAATCTCAATTCCACAATCTTAGACAAGTTACTTAATTTCTCAAAAAGACAGCTTCCTTCATTACAAAATGAAAGGATTAAAATGGATGAACAATCCCTATGGTTCTTTCCAGCTCTAACAGTCTGTGTGACTATTAGATTTAGGATTATGTGAACAGATTTAGGCATCACTCCCCAATCTCACATTTTAGGTTGGAAATGTATTCTTATAGTGCTGGCACAATCCAAACCATTATGCAACTGGAATAGCATCTATCATTGTGCCTTGCACATAGGCAAGGACCTTAACAAAGTGCCTTAACAAAGGGCCTTAATGAAGAATTGGATTAGATGAACCAGATTGGATTTGATTGGAAAGGTCTACCTACTAGTCATTATTGAACTACAGAAGCATAGAGCAGGAGGAACTTTAGGACATAGAATGCATAATGTTAGATACTTAGAATATAATGTTAGACAATAGAAATTAGAAACATAGGAGGATAAAGTAGAAAAAATCTCATACACCATTGAGGTCAACCCTTTCCTTTAAGAGAGAGGAAAAGTGACTTAAACACATTGAGTTAGTGGTTAACTTGAAACCTCATTTACACCATGGTACTTACCCTATCCTGAACCCCTGGTGGCTTCCTACCCTATACAGGCAATGCTCATTTGAATTTCCCTTTTCCATAACACCTAACCTTGTCCAAGGTCATGTTGGGAGATGGGTCCTGCCATAGGTTAGCGTCACTGAAGTCATGTTTAGAATGCTCCTACTCAGGGGTGAGGGTAGGAGAGATTAGGGAAGAACCAGAATTATTTAATCATTGTGAGGAGCCCAGGGCTGGTCACAAGAGGCAGGGAATGCTAAGTCGAGGTCAGTGTAGACCCTAGCTAACTTCTTATAGCAAGAGCAGTAGTTGATGATAGAACTCCAAATGGGTGATTTATGTAGTACCACTCGAACCAATTTGGACATGAATTTTTTTCTTGGATTTTTGCCCCCCCCCAAAAAAATGTTACTGATATGGAACTAGACCAGGCAGTGAGAGGCCCTTGGAGGAGTCTCAGTCATAGCTCTTAGAAAGTTCCAACCCCAACTGGGATTGAGGAGAATAGCAGATGGGTCTCTATTGAGATAAAATAATCCAGCCGGAAGGAATGTAAAGATCTTCTGGTCCAGGGGTTCTATGAAGCCTTTACTGGGGTGGATATTGAGGAGTCAGGGGGAGACTAAGCAGATTTCAAGGGGTCTGCGAACTTGGAAGGAAAATAATTATATCCTTGTTTTCACTAACCTCTTCCTTCAATTATGAATTGTACATAACAAACATTATTCTGAGAAGGGGTCTACATAGGCTTCACCAGATTACCAAAGGGATCCATAATAATAGCTTACATTTACATATTGATTTAAGGTTTGCAAAGCACTTTACATGTGTTATCTCATTTGACTGAAACAACTCTGGGACATATGTACTATCATATTGCCCATTGCAATAATAGCAGATAACATTTATATAGTGATTACCATGTGCCAGACACTGTGCAAAGCAATTTACAGTTATTATCTCATTTGATCCTCACAACAACCCTGGGAGGTAGGTGCTATTATCCCCATTTTACAGATGAGGAAACTGAGGCAAACAGAGGTTAAGTGACTTGCCCAGGGTCATACAGCTAGTAAGTATCTGAGGCCAAACTTTAACTCAGGCCTTTCAGACTCCAAGATTAACACTTTATATACATCATGCCACCTAACTGTCATTGGTCTGTGACACGCAAAAAAGTTTAAAATCCAAATCTTTCATTTTACAGACAAGGAAACTCAGGCCCTGAGAGGAAAATGACTTGGCTAAAATTACCCAGCCAGTTAGTGCCAGAGCCCAGGTCCTGTGTTGATACCAGGTATTCTTTTCCTAACTTCAAAGGGTTGTGCCTGATTTCAGACCTCTGAAGGAGAGTAGGAAAGATAATGAGCTCACAGGAGTAAGAAGTTTGGAGGGCCTTGGGCAAAACTGTAAAATATAGAAGATTTTTCAAGCAGTTATTTTCTAGCCCCAGAAAGAAGACACCTTTCCTGACCCCCAGTACAGAAAAAGGTCCTGTGATTTACACAGGGGAGATATTATAATCCACATTTAATAGATGAGAAAAAATGAAGTTCAAAGAAATTTTGACTTGCCTAAGGTCACTAGCTATAAAGTAGTAGAACCAGGACAAGAATCCAAGTCTTCAGGCTCCATGTTTGTTATAAACAGCAGCCTGCATAGAACACAAACAGTCTCACCTGGTGGGGAGAGCAATTCCACTGCACCACAGCCTTGGGCCATGATGCTCTATTTAATACTATCATATAGAAAGAGAGAGGCACTGTAGTGTAGTAAAGGAAAATACATTTGAATTCTGCCTCTGAGAACTTAATTAGTTGTGTAACACCAGGTAAGTGAAAACCTCTCTGAACCTCAGTTTCTTTATTGTGTAATACAGGGGGGACAAATAATCTTGATCCTGTTTCTGATGTTTCCTCCCTGTGTGACCTTGGGCAAGTCACTTAACATCCTTTGGCCTCAGATAGTTGGGCTAGATGACCTCTGAGGGCCCTTTCAGCTCTAAATTTATGTTCCCCCACAGAGTTGTTGTAAGGCATGTGCTAGGTAAATGTGAGTTATAATGATGATGGATACTGGGAAGAACTATAATGATTATTGTTCAACAAAGGTTAAATGGCTTTGCCGAGGCAGGATTAAGTGTTAGAGCGAAGCCTCACCCCCGGCTCTTCTGAATTCCTGTGCAGTGTTCATTCCACTATAGCACGCTATTATCTAGGTAACCTCAAAGGTCTCTTTTGACTCTAAGATTCAATGGAAGAGATTCAATTTTTACAGTCGAAAGAACCTGGCTATGATTCCAGCCAGCCAGCCAGATCTTTATTCTTTCTTTATTCCTTTTCTTTCCAGGCTCCTCCCTGCTCTAAAATGGACATTGATACATAGGAGACAATGAGCCTTACACTGTAGTACTTTGTCCCAAGAAGCCCAAGAACCTATGTGCCAGAGAGGAAGGAAGGTCACACTTAGGAGCTCCCTTGTTCTCCAGGCACAGACAGCTATTCAATACTCTGTTCCAACTCCAATTCTACCCTCACAGGTCAGGTCACAGCAAGCCACAGCCAACAGAGAAGAGTCTTACCTTCATATAAATGTAATAGTACAGGAAATTGAATATTGGAAGTAGCTCTGAGGGAAGCAGGGTAATCAGCCCCCAACACACTGGTGCAATTCTAGTGTAATCAGGGTACTCTGGCCCCTTTGCCAGGACTCTGACATTCTAGTAAAGCTTCCTCTGCCTTCCCTGCCTCCAGAGCCAGTGCCAGACACTGGGCTGTGTGTGGACTTGAGAGGTGAAACAGTGGGAGTCACTTGGTGAAAGAGCATACGTTAAGCATGTGTAGGAGGCATTGGGCTTAGTTCTGAGAATACAGAGAAAAGCAAAAACACAATTCCTGGCCTCGTGGAGGAGACAACACACCAACAGCTATGTAGATGAAAGATAAATAGAGCAGATGGGAAGAGAACTACTGGCAGCTGACGGCCATCAGCAATCCCTCTCCTGATACCGTAGGTCAGACGGTGATGCAGGGGTATTCTCATCAGAGGTTACTGACCTTTGCTCCATTTCAGTGCTGGGCTTACAAGAGCTGAGCCTGGAACAAAATCCCGAGAACCCTAGCACAGAAGAAAGCCTAATATCTGGAGGAGTGCTGCCATGTTCTTTGTTTGCCCACCCCACTACAAAAATGTAGTTTCTACTATGCTCCGTCACCCAACTGGGAGTCAAGTATCTGTGTCCAGCTCCAACTTCACAAGGATTTAAGAGTTAAACAATAACCACTGAACATCGAGGGTAGTTTCTTTTAGACTCTCAAGTGCCAAAGTTTAGAAGGTAGATGGATTTTAGCCCAAAGAGGGGTTTGGGAGGCACTGGATGCAAGGACTGATGGAAAGTGCAGTCTGTGTTACAAGTGATTAATATTTCTGCTTTTACTACGTATTGTTCATCTAGTTATATTTTATATTTGTATCATAACCAATGCTTGACTCTGAAGATGATGGAACACATTTCCCTCTTTTTGTTGGAGTAGTAAGAGACTGTCAGACACAGTCAATGTGTCATGTGGTTCTGCTTAACTGCTATTGTTTTTCTTTCCTGGAAGGAAAAGCTCCCTGGGTAGTGGAGGGGGAGGGGAGAGATATATTCAGAAATAAATGTGATAAGAACAAAATCAACAAAACTTTTAAATAAATTAATAAACACTGGGTTTTAAGTATGTTTTTGAATAACACAGAGAGAAGGTAATGGGAATGGAGAGGAGAGTAAGGGTCACTGGCCAAGTAGATTGGGGCTGAGCCAGAGACTGAAGTCACATTTCTAAATAAAAATCTGGGATGGATAGTGGAGGGAGGGATGGGAGATGGTAGAAGGGTAGTGGAGAGAGATGGAGGACTGTTGACAGGATTTGGACTGCTTCTCCTTGTTTACTATTGTTACATAAGAGTGGAGGGAACTGTCTGTCAACACAGAAAACAACTATGCTGGGGATGTGCATCATGGAGCCAGTAGCCAATCAGTGCTGCCCAAAGAGTAGGTGATAGTAGTGTGTAGAAAACCAGGAGTGGTCCACTTCTCAATACTGGTGATCTGCCAAGGATCAGCTGCTCTCTTCTGGGAGAGCCAGAGTATTTGTGCCATCATTATGGAAAAGTGAGAGGCACTTCATAGACAACAGGTTGAGAATCAGACCCAGGAAGCTCCAGCTCTCACCATGATTTGGGGATCCTGTTCCTGCCATTCTTTTCACATGAATTTCTCTACCTCCCTTGTCTTCCCTCCCATAGAATTTGGCCCCACCTATGTGTTTCTGAAGGGGTGGACTCTGTGAGGAACAACTCCATTGGTCATTGGCAATACCAGAACAAAGAGAAAGACAAGATGTGGGTTGGTCATCTGACCACAGCACTGAGGCTTTGATGATATCAGCTGGTCCAGTGGCAAGCAAACAAAAAGCATTTATGAAGCACCTACTAGGTGTGAAGCACTAGGGAAACAAATGCAATGATTGAAACAATCCCTGTAAGCAAGGAGTTTACATGCACAGTTTTCCTTCCATTCATAGGTAGGAATCAGTAACAAGAAAAGGAAACAGTATCTATCCCCTAAGAATACTATCCTATGGGACATACTGGCCCAATAGTGGCAAAAGAGAGACAGGATCCCAAGGGGCTTAGCTTCCTGGAGCTCTCACTGTCTTGAAAAGATATTTTTTGGCAAAACTAATTACAGCTCATAGGGCTGCACTGTTCATATATTTTGCTAACTGTTTAATTGGGCTATTGGCAACAGTTTCAGAAGAGTCAGATTGAATAACAACTGCGAGCTTCTGACTATTAAGAAAAAATTATAATGTGTCGGTTTGATGGCACAGGAAGGAAAATGCTTCAGTAAATTGTCAGAGCTGATCTGCTAGAACCATTTGCCTTAGAGAAGACTCCCCTTTGCCTATCAGGAAACAATGTTGTCTTTAATTGTGTTTGCTTTAAGAGCACATCCTTAGAAAATCTCATTAGAAATCAACAAGAGACCCAGGGTAGACTCATATTTCCCTCTTAAACAGCCTCCTACAGAATTACCCTCCCTGTCTTGAGAAGCCTGCCCAGCAGAAACTGCCTCAAAGAAAGGAATGGCCATGCTCATAAAAAGAGGGCTATGCCTTCCATCTGTCTCTGCATTTATGTGCCAATGGCCTCATGGGAAGGGAAAACTCAAATTAAGAGAAACTCAGGGGAGGGGCTAGTGAAGATTTCTCCATGCTTAAAAAGAAATACCTTCCATGCCCCATACTTAGCAACATTAACATTATTATATTCTATTCAGTTGTGAGCTCCTTGAGGGCAGGGGCTATCTTTTGCCTCTTTTTTTCATCCCCAGCACTTAGCACAGTGCCTGGCACATAGTAGGGGCTTTTAAAATATTTATTGATTGATTAACTGAAATTCCTACTGAATGCATAGCACTGAACACCACCACTTGGATTAACATCCAGTAGAGAGGTGATGATGGCAGGGCGAAGCTGAGTAGTGCCTTCCCAGTTATCTCCAAAGGGCTATTCCTTTAGCCAGAAGTTGAGGGAAATATAACAGCAAAAAATATGGAATGCAGAACCAACTTGTTTTTGATTCTGTTCTTCATGTCTTCCAATTGTAGACCTATGACTTTGACCTTGAAGCCAGATTTAGCTTAAATCCTTCTGAAGGTCATTAACTGTCTTGTGAACAGATTTTCTGCTGACCTACCAGACAGCCTATCTCCTAAGAACACTGGTTGATCTCTGCTGGTTTATTGACCTGTGACTCCATGTTTTGCCACATGATCCCACCCAGAGTTCTGCTCTGGTAAGGTCTAGCACCCCTCTCATCTACCCACTGAAGGCAGTCAGATAGGTCCTCTCTTATCTCCCATTTCCCACTAGCAGATTCCCAATCTTAGTCCACCTCTGCTTTTTTCTTGGAGGTGGAAAGGCAAGGTAATTGGGGTTGTGTCTTGCCCAAGGTCACACAGCTATTAAGTGTGTCAAATGTCTGAGGTCATATTTGAAGTCAGGTTATCCTAACTCCAGGGCCAGGGCTCTATTCAATGTGCCACTTAGCTGCCCCTCAGCCTGCCTCTGAACCAGGAATAAGAAGGATAATAGATTTAAGAAAGGACAAGTATGGGGAGTTTAAATCAGATACTTTCCATACCCTCATGAACTTTACAGTCTAAAAGGAGGATAAGACACACGTAGATGCCTATAACACAAAATAATCATAGCTGACATTTTACATAGGTTATCTCAGTTGAGATGCCTAGGAAGTAGGTGTTATAAATTTGATTATTCCCATTTTGCAGATGTGGAGATTGAGGTCCTTGGGGAGTGTGATAGTAATGGCATTTAAAGATTCCCCTGTATTGGCTTGGTTTTCAAACTGATTGTGTTAAAACCCAGAGCTTGTTAATCCCACCTGTTGGATGGACTTGTTGATGTGAAAAGAGAGTCCTGAACTGGGAGGAGCTGGTGACTAGATTTGGAGACACTAGAGAGAGGCAGAAGAACTTTTTGGAAGCAGTACCTCGTGGAGGCAGAGAGAGACTGATAGAATTGCTGGGGGCCACTTTGAATTGCCCTGGACTTTTGAGACCTGCCCCCTGAGCTGCCAAGGACTGAGGAGACATGGCTGTTTTGCTGGTACTTTGTCTGTCTGTTTTGATGTTGTTTTGCCGGATTTGTCCCCTGGTGAAAGACAGTCCTTTTGTTGAAGAAGTCCTGGAATCTGGCTGTTGGCTAAGAGCTCCTGAGACTGTCCTGCAGACAGAGAGTGAATACTGTCCACTGGTGAAGGACAGTGCTGTTGTTGCAGGGGTCTGGAGACTGTCCTGCAGACAGAGTGAATACTGTCCACTGGTGAAGGACAGTGCTGTTGTTGCAGGGGTCTGGGAACCTTTCTGTTGGTTCAGAAGCCCTGAAGAAGGATTTTCTTGTTGTATGTTTACAGAAATCCTGGGAGAGGGTTTTGCTAATGTTTTCAGGGGTTCTAGGACTGTTCTACAGACAGAGGATGAATTAATGAAGGGACTGGCAATGTATCTTGTGGCCTTGCTAAGCCTTGTCTCCCCAGGAACTAAGATTGCTGAGAATTTTTGTCAAGATGAAGAAAAGACCTCCATTTGGGTATTAAGTGCTGTGCTTAAACTTGATGTAACTCTGGGGTAGATTCAATTGTAATCCAGGGGTGGGAAACTTTTGACCTTTTTGTGTTCTATGGTTGAACAAATGAATGTACTTTACTTATGTTTGGAAACTAATCTCCATTTGAGAAGAGGGGCTTTGTGGTGGACTAAATGAAGGTACAGCCTAGGGGTAGAGTAGTATTTAGAACAGGGACTTTGTAATTGATTGAATGATTGGAAGGTCCTGGGGTGGGGTAGTACTTGGAGATTATTTAATCACACTTAGTAAATGCTGCATTTTGAATGATGTCGTGTTTTGATCTTCTCTGTTCTTGGTTTGTCACTGAATAAAATGGAGAGCACCTATGCTGGTATTTTGAACCTTGGGAAGTTGCCTTTCCTTGGCACTACATTACAGGGAGAAAAGTGACAGGTCCATCATCCCATAGCTAGTATCAGAGGCAGACTTTGAACCCAAGTCTTACTGACTCTTACATCCAGCACTTTGTCCCCCATGGCAAGCTTCTCCTCACAGGAAAGAGTTTGAACACAAACACATAGGTGGTATAGTATGTGGCATGTACTGAGGATGGTGACTAAACTAGTTTGCCTTATTGACAAAGTGTCAATTTGCTCAAAAGTAAATGGGGGGGGGGGGCCAGGTAGCCCAACGAGTAAGAGCATTGGTCCCAGTGTTGGGATGACCTGGGATCGAATCCAGGCTCAGATACTTAGAACCACACCCAGAAATAACTGGCTGTGTAACCTTGAGCAAGTTACTTAACCCCAATTGCTTAAAAAAAAGTAAATGAGGAAGAAAGGGAAGGATGGACTTGGACATTGGACTTGGAATCAGGAAGATCTTACTTGGAATCTGGCAGTGAACACTTACTAGCTGTGACCCTGGGCAAATCACTTAACCTCTTGGCCGATTTCTTCATCTGTAAAATGGAGATAATAATTAACCTACTTCATAGGGTTGCCATGAGGATCAAGTGAGATAATATATGTGAATTGCTTCATAAACCTTAAAGCACTCTTTCATTGTTAACTGTCACCATTGTTATTATCTTCTAAGCTACCTTATCCCCAACCTTCCAACCTCTGTCTTAGCCTTGACCTATTTACTCTTACTATCCCTCTCCTCTCTCTGTCTCCTTCCGCCCTCCCTCCTTCTCCCTGTCTCTATCTATCTGTCTGTCTGTCTGTCTACCTGTCTGTCTATCTATCTATCTGTCTATCTATCTGTCTGTCTGTCTGTCTGTCTGTCTGTCTATCTATCTATCTATCTATCTATCTATCTATCTATCTATCTATCTATCTATCTATCTATCTACCTACCTACCTATAGATTCCTTCCCTGCTGCCTACATAGACACCCAGGTCTTCCCCATCCTTAAACACCCTTACTGTACTCTACCATTGCTGATGTCTTGTTCTTGTGGTTGTTGTTCAGTTGTGTTCAGCTATATTTGACTCTTAATGACCCCATTTGGAGTCTCCTTGACAAAGATACTACAGCAGTTTGCTATTTCCTTCTCCAGTTCATTTTACAGATAAGGAAACTAATGTAAACTGGGTTAAATGACTTGTCCAGGGTCACACAGCTAATGGCTGAGGTCAGTAAGATGAGTTTTGGCACTCTATCCACCAAGCCCCTAACTGCCCTCACTGATGTTCATCATCTTGTATCTCTCCTTTCCTCAGCCCCCTCCTTCTCCATGAAGACTTTGCTTATCTCCCCAGCTGCTAGTTCACTTCCTCCCTCCCTAAATTACCTTACATTTATTTTGCATATACTTATGTATTCACATCCTGTCTTTCCCCTCCCCCACCTTAGAATGTAATCTCCTGGAAGCCAGAGATTGCTGCTTTTGTCTTTGTATCTCCAGAGCTTAGTATGGGGTCTGGCACATAGTAAGTGCTTAATATATGCTGAACTGAGTGAATCAATTATTTTTTGCTATCACAAAGCAGGAAGGGCCATTTCATTTTAGAATTACAGAATTTAGAACTGTAAGATCATGGAATCCTACTCTCTACTTTTGCAAATGGGAAACAGTACAGTACAATGGAGGACATTGGGAGCCAGAGGACCTGGGTTCAAATCCTAGCTCTTTCACATACCAGCAGGGTCTCAGTTTTGTCACTTCCTCTCAGGCCCCTTCGAGTTCTATGTCTATAACCTTGAGACTCCCCCCCAGAACAAGGACAGATGATTTGCCCAAGGTTCCACAGCTGGTTAAGTACAAAGAGCTGGGACCTGATTTCAGCCCTCCTGTCTCCCTTTTTTCAATTACAACAGAGATGCATCTCTCTATTGTGCAGCTCATCTTCAGAGGAAGCAGCTGATGCTGAAAGCCAGAGTCTACTGAGGGTGTTGAATTTCAATGGAGCATAATTACTGTCCCAAAGATCATGTTTTCCATTCATGATGTTAACAAGCAGAAAACATCTTGCTAATTACAGGCCTGTGATTCAGAGAGCTCTGTCTTTTCTTTCCAGAATGGAACTCCCGTCCCTTCACACCACACCCCCACCACCCACCCCAAAAGAAGCACGCACCCTAGAACACACTTAATTAATCACATTCCCAGCTTTTTATCCAAGAGCACTCTCAGGACCAGAATCCCCAAGGACTCACATCCTAGGGGAGAGCCCAAGTGTACAGCTGCCCAAGGCCAAAGCCATAATACTAATTTACCTTTAGTTTATTAAGCACTTTACTCAAAATAATCCCATGAGACAGTTATTGTTCTCATTTTACAAAAGCTCATAAGATTATAGATTTAGGGTCATCCAGTGCAGCCCCTTAATTTTATAAATGGGAAGATTGAAGCCCCAGGAAGTTAGGTGACTTGCCCAAGGTCATATAGGCAGTAAGGAGCAGAGGCAGGATTATGAACCCAGGTCCTCTACCCTGAGAGCAAGCAGTTTTGTTAGACTATTGCCAGGAAAGCACTGAGGCTCAGAAAGGATAATGTGATTTGCTTGAGGTCATATGGCTAGTGAGGGTCAAATCATAACTCAAACACAGGTTTCTAGACCCTAAGACTTTCCATTATGCCACTTATCTCTCTCAACCTGAAAGTGTCTAGTCCACAGACTTCTGTCCACCACCACCTCACCCTTCTGAAACCAGCCTTACTCCTTCAAAGATTGCCTCTTCTGTCCATATTTTATAAAGGAGACTATCCATATTCCAATAAAACTTTGATGTTGGCCGAAGTGGGAAATGATGGGGAATGGGGGAGTGAGGAGGGATGAGGAGGTGGGAAGCAGACTTTAATTTCACTGCCATGACTTTAAATCCACAGTTTGTCTCCAAAAATCCCCCTCCCAACTTCTCTGCTATAAAGGATCATAGATTTAGAGTTGGTTGGGAGCATAGAGGTCATCTTATTATTTTTTAAAGAGCTAAAGGGACTAAGACACAGAAAGATTAAAGTAACTTACTCCAAGTGACACAGTCAGTAATAGACCATGAGGTTTTTAACTCAGGTTCAAATCCATGGTTCTTTCTACCATACCATGCTGACCTCAGTCATTGGTGCTGCCATTTTTCTAGCCTCAAGGCTTTGGGATTATGACCTTTCCTTCTCCTTCATCTTCTATATCCAACCAGTCATCACAGCCATCAACTTCTATTTTTCAAAGTCTTTCATATCCATTCCCTCTTCTCTTCTCACTTTGCTACCATCCCAGTCTAGAATCTTATCTGGGTTCCCTTCCAGGATGACCTTTGATCCCTTGATTTCTCATGTAGATGACTAAAATAACCTCCTGAATAATTTCCCAGGTCTCTCCCCAGCTTAAGAAATTTTATTAGTTCCCTATTGCCTACAACACTGAAACTTCTTTTCCTGTTTTCTAAGGCCTTCCACACCCTAGGCTATCTGGCTTTGTTACTTATTCCTCCTTATTCAATCATTTAGCATATATTAAGCATCTACTGTATACAGATCACCTGCTAAGCACTGAGGGGAGATACTCACTGGGAGAGATAAGTTTAGATATGACACAAACTCTCTGATCTTAGAGATATTTCAGTAAAAAGAGTGCTGAACAAGGAGTAAAGAGGCCTGAGTTCAAATCCCAGTTGTGATACTTACCAGCTGTGTGATGTTAGGCAAGTTACTTACCCTCTCTGATCCTAAGTTTCCTCATTTGCAAAATAAAGATAACACTTGTACTACCTACTTCACAGAGTTGTGAGGAAAATACTTTGTAGGCCTTAAAACATTACAGAAATACATTAGTTATTATCATCATTGTTGTTAGTATTATTAAGACACCAACTTTTCTAGATGACTAGAATATTCAGTATTATGTGTGTTAGAAAGTGCAAAATAAAGTGTTCTGTAAAGTCTCTGAGGGAAGCTCATTACTGTCTAAAAGGATCAGGGAAGGCATAATGTAAGCCCTTTATTCCAGTCAAGCCCTTCTTCTCACTATTCCCTCAGCACACCACACTCACTCCCACCAGTCTTTGCTCATTGTTAAACACCACTCATTCCTCACATCAAATATCCTAGAACAACCTCCTTCTTCCCCCCTCTCCACTCAGGTTTGTGACAACTCCCCCAGAAGGTGCTGAGGGAATATTTCCTCACTGTGGACAATCTGGTAACTGCAATTCCTAAGCCTTACCTTGTGATCTGTGGCCCTACCCCTATAGAATCTGAGATAGGGGAGAGGCAGGAGGGGTGGATGAGAAAGGGGTCACCCCTTTTGGGGGCACCTGTGGTGGATCTGGGAGCTACACCACACAACACCTTCATCTTCTGTGGACACCACCACCAGCCCAACCCCTTTATCTTCTGCATAATATCTCTCAAAAGTCTCTGCACCTGACCCCCAAAAAACATTCTTTTTTGCCTTAGGTGAAAATTTCCTAGTTAGACCTATCCATTTTCCCATCTAAATCCTACTCCTGCTTCAAATCCTGTGTCCTTCATGAGTCTTTCCCTGACCAGCCCAGACCACACTAAGCTCTTCTTTCCCTTTTTTCTCTTTGTATAGAATTTATGCTAAGGATTACACAATCGAGTTCTTGGTTATATACTGTCCTGCTTTGTTTTCTAAGGAGTTCATGGCCTTCGAGATTGCCCTCAACCAGACTATGGATCTACACTTACTGTGTACCAACCTCCCACCAGCCCCTACCCTGTGCCTAGCATGGTTCTAGACAGCTAACCACATACTATGCACTCAATAAAGAGTCACTGAATTTCACTTAATTCTACTGTCACTTCTGACATGAGAGGAAAATGCTTCATAGTCCACACCTCCATCTTCTATCTCTCCAAAAATCACTGAATCTCAGAGTTGGCAGGGACCTCAGAGGTCAATCTGATCCAGATCTCAAGAGTCATTTTACTTCTGCTTTAGAGACCAATACCTTATCACCAATGCCATCATTACTAGACAGCTCTTCTTATTACAAAGGTCATCCTAACTTAATTCTAAATCTGCTTATCTTTTGCTTCCCCTCATTGGCACTAGTTCTGTCCTCTGGAACGATGTAAAACAAGTCTTATCCCACATTCTCAAGGAACATTCAGTCCTCACTATGGAAGAGCTCACCTTCCTCATCACCACTAACAATAAATGCTGTCTAGCTGCCACCAACAGGCAGAGAAGCACAAGAGTTCCAGGAATGGCAGCATTTCCCAGACCACTGGTCCTGCTTCTAGCTCAGCCCTCATAGCCATCATTCAGGGAAGTGACCCTTGAGAAGAAGGAGTCAGCCATTCCAATCTCCTGCCATCCATAGGATGAACAACTCAGCCCAGTATGAAAAGTAGGCACCCTGAGGGGTGAGATGGGAGACAGTATGTGCCACGCAGGTCAGACCTCCACCACCTTGACCATCATCTCTCTTCAACTCTGATGGAAACAGTCTAGGGCCTTGAACCCAAAAGCCTTGGGAACAGCCATGCTTCCAGCCCAGAGACTGCAGCCATTATCCTGGAAAGCAAACCCTGTGGAGATGCAGCCTAGAAACTGCACCTGCAGGGGCTGCAGTCACAGCTACTGAAAACCCAGAAAGTCCTTGGCATCCAAGTCCTTGTTGCCATCAAGTGGGTCAACACATATTATTTTATTACTGGAAATGATGTTAAACAAGAGGCATCACAATCCTCTTTGCCACTGCCCCCTAAGGACCAGAGGACCTTTCTATCTGACTTGTAGCTGAAACCTTCCATATGCATTTTCAAGCCCTTCAGGAAGTTAGTTCTTTGGGAGTAGTATTTGGATCCCTAGCATTTGTGACAATGCTTTGCACATAGTAAGTGTTTTAAATTTTTTTTTCATTCATTCACATTCTCAGGCATTTGAAGATTGCTATCTTGATAGTAAGCATTTATTAAGCTCTGGATATTAGACAGTAAGTTTATATAGAGGGAGTACAAAACAAGACCTGCCCTCAAGAAACTGTCATTCTACTCAGGAGATACAACATATATGCAGGGAAATATAATATGAGATAATTTATGGAGAAAGTACTAGGAACTGTGGATCCTCCCAATGCTTTCCTTTATAAAAGGCAGAAACTGGTCTCTCAGTTCACTCTACTTTGCATCTGCTGCCCTGCCTTGTTTCAGCTTCATGGAACAAGAAGTTCCCCCCAGGATAAATTCATCATTTCTAAACACATCACCATGCTGCTAATTCAGGCTTTGATTGACACCACTTGCCTCAGCCTCCTCTTCCCTCTGAATGGAGAGCTGGAGGGTAGAGTACCAAATTCCTCCCAATGCCTTCCTTTAGAGAGGGTAGAAACCAAACTCTCAGCTCACTCCACTTGGGATCTACTTCCCTGGCTGACTTCAACGCCACAGAACAAGGTGCCCATGCTGGTACCCCTGGGTATGTCCCCCCATTCCCTGTTTTTCTGCCTCTTTTTACATGTTTATTCCCCTTTAGATAGAAGACAAAGACCATCTTTCTTTTTATTCATTGTATCTCTAGTGCTTAACACACTGATGGGCACATAGTAGGTACTTAAATGATTATTGGATTGGATTGGGGGATCAGGGAAGATCCCTTGGGAATCCCTTCCTAAGGGAAGATCAACATTGGAGGTGGCTCCTGAGGACTGAGCCCCAGGGGAAAAAAAGATAAAGATGCTGAAAGGCAGAGATATGAATATATTCTAGTCATTGGGGATACTGTATAAAGATAGAAATCAGAATATCAAATTTAGGAAACAGCTAATAGTCTAAAAGAGAATAAAGTCCCTGAAGTGGTAATATGAAGTAAAGCTGGAAAGGGTATCTTGATGGGGGAGGGCCTTGAATGCCAAGTTAAGGAACTTCTATGTTGTCCTAGAAGCAACAGAGAACCACTAAAGTGTTTTTTTTAACAAGAAAGTGACATAGTCAGAAGTATAACTTAAGAAAATTACTTTGACAGGTGCATAAAGGATGAATTGGAGAAGAGAGCCTTAAGCAGAGAGACCAATTAAGAAGTTAATACAATAGAATAAAGAAGAGGTGACAAGGGCCTGAATGATGGAGGTGAGCGTGAGTAGAAAGCAGGGGGCAAATGTAAAAGATACAGTAGAAACAGAAACAACAGGACTTACCAATGGATTAGCTGTGGGGAGTGAGAAAGAAGGAAGATTCAAGGTTATGAATCTGGATAACATGGATAAAGGGAATGTCCTCCACAGAAATAAGGAAGGTGGAAAGTAGAGGGGGTTTAGGGGAAGAGGATGAGTTAATTTTGGATATTTTGCAGTTGAAACAGGCAAAGTGATATACCTTGCCCTTATAGCCAGGACAAATTCTGTTGGGAAAGGGGAAAATGTAGAGGAAGGGGGAAAAAGGAAGGAAGGAAGGGAGGGAGGGAGAGAAAGATGGAAGAAAATAGCACTTACTATGTGCCAGGTATAGTGCTAAATTCTTTAGAAATATTATTTGATCCTCACAACAACCGTCCAAAGTAGATGCTATAATTATCCCCATGCTACAGATGAAAAGACTGAGGCAGCCAGGAATTAAGTGACTTGCCCAAGGTCATAAAGCTAAAACGTGTCTTAGGTCACATTTGAACTCAGGTAACACTGTCTCCAGATCTACCATTCTGTCCACTGTGCCACATAGCTACCTAAACTGAGTTGGCTGTAGTCACACTGAGCAACTCCTAGGAGGAAGAAGCAGAAGAAAGATAGCAGATGGGGAGGGGCCTGAAGGTGGGGTAGATTGGGAGTAGAAGTCCAAGGGACTCTCCTTACTATGCCACATGGAGGTGTCATCAAGTTACCATTGGGAAGAAGTGTGACTCCAGACATTGGTGTCCTGAGGTGAAATCCCAGATGCCCTACCCTAATTAGAGTTCTGTTAATTGGATATCCAAGTGGTTTCAGCAGGCAGTTTGAGATGACGGGTCTATGTTCAGAAGAGATATTCAGGCTAGACATATAGATTTGGAAGTCATTTGCCTGAAGATGATAATTAAAACTATGGGAATAGAGATTCACCAAGGAAGAGATTGTAAAACAAGGAGGAGGTTCCAGAAGAGAACCTTGGGCAAATACTAGACTTTGGGGGTGGCAGAAGAGATAGGGCTATTAGATAGGTGGCAATTAGATAGGGCTAAGTGACCTAGGAGAGAGTAAAATCAAAGCAGTCAGGGAAATATAAAATATCCAGGGGAAGGAGGCAGTTGGCATTGTCCAAAAAAAAGCATCAGGGAGGTCAGGTGAGGTTAAAAACTGAAAAAAGTTCGATGGGTTTAATAGTTCAGAGGTCACTATTATTAAAGCAGTTTCAGGAGAGTGATGGGGTCAGATGCCAGGTTGCAAATATAAAAGTAAGAAAGTGGCAGCAGCCAAAGCAGATGACTTTCTAGGAGTTTGGCTGTGAAAGAGAAGAGAGATCTAGGATGACAGTTTGAAGAAAAGACAGAGCCAAGTGACATTTTTAAGCATGGGGAGAGACCCTCCTGTGTTTGTAGGCAGTGAAAAAAGAAATGGTAAATAGTAACAGATTGAAAATGGAAGAAAGAAAGAAAAAAAAGGGAATGACTGAAGAGACAAGCTCCCAGAGGAAACAGGAGGGTATGAGATCAAGGGAACAAAAAGAAGGGTGAGCCTTAGCAAGAAGGTCCTCCTCTTTCTCAGACACTTGGAGAAAATGGGAAGAGAATATGTTAAGATATGAAGGGGTGTTACGATATGGTCAGGTTGAACCATATCTCAAGTGGGGTCAGATAGGAAGCATGCTCAAGATTTGAGTCATCAGGTTAACAACATGGTCAGGGTTGGGGTATGGTCACAGAAGAGATCACTATCAAGCATGTATAAGCATGCACAATTTATTAGTGTGATATGCTGGACACTTCTTGGAGGAATGTTCCCCTGGCCCTTTCCCTGAAAAGGCCCCTTCACCTCACCCATGTTATATGTACCTTATGAGACGTTATCATTTTAGTTCCTGCTCCCCATACCTCCCTCCCCCAACTCCAAATCCTAGACCTAGAAAAGAAGAGACCAAATCTGGAAAAGATGTCAGGCAGAAACTAGTGCTCCAAAGAATACTGATGGGAATGCCACACTAACCAAGATGGACACGTAAAGGTTCCGGGAGCCTTCATCTTTATTCCTGAAATTTCCCTTGATTTCCCCAACAGGGACCTTGGGAGTTCTGTCTCTCCCTCTCTCTCTTTTTCTTCCTCTCTCTGTTACATGCTTTATATTCTCAGTAGAGTCTGAGTTAATCTTGAACTGTATCAGCTGCTTCATTCTTCCATAAAGTATTATCAGCTAGAAGAGAGGTCTAGAGGGAAGTTAGGGGAAGCCAGACTCTCCCAGAAAGCAAAAGGTCAAAGCAGCTCTGTTTAACAGACCCATTTCTCTATAGTTACTTCCATTCATTCTGCCTAGACCCAGGTCCCTCATGTGGGAGCCCATGGCGTAAAAGACTTTGAAAAGGATGCAATCTACAGCACACCTACACATATGTAGCTATGTACAATGTATGTACTTATGTAGCTATGAATCAATGAATGAATGAATGATAAGGCATTTATTAAGTGTGTACTATGTGCCAATCACTGTGTTAGATGCTGGGGATACAAACACAAAAGCAGGACAGTCTCTGTCCCCAAAAAGCTCATATTTTAATAAAGGGAAATGACCACCACTCAGGGAAAGAAACTCTTGTCTGGGGAGTCATGGGAATGTTAAGTGGTGCCATAGGGAAATTATGGACATGCCCTTTCCAAGAGAAATGGTAGTAGTGATTTGATTACTTTTTCCAAAACAAGAAGTAGAAACCAGGGAATGAGAGCTCATGAGTGTATGAAAAGGCATCTCTCTCAAGACATCCCAAGATGTCCAAGGTGAATAGATGTAAAGCATGATTTGGGGCCAGCTAGATACAGTCAAATGAGTTTGCACTCACTTGTTCGATCACCAGTCAAGCTCCACCCCAAGGGGGTGAGAATTTCAAAGCTGAGTGGGCTAATTCACCCAGAGGAGAAAGCCTCATCTCTGGCCCTTACCTGGATCTGACCTAGAGAAGGCCAATCTGCCAAAATATCCACTGGAAAGCTTCTGGAGAACAATGGCAAGGTGAAAAGAGGTGTGTGGGTAATCATTTCTCAAACCTCACATCTTCTGAATAGACGGTTGGCTGCAGTAGTTAGTCACAGGAGTTAGTCAATAGAGCTCCCAAAAAGAAGACAGACAAATCCGGGCTCAGATACTCAGCACCACACCCAGAAATAACTGGCCGTGTAACCTTGAGCAAGTTACTTAACCCCGATTGCTTTAAAAAAAAAAAAAAAGAAGAAGAAGAAGACAAAGAGTCCTGAAACGTGTTTCAAGCAAATATAGACTAGGGCAAGGAAAACTTTGCTGTGACCTTCAGAAAGAGTGCTGTATTTGTGTATCCTTCCATGTAACACCTGTGCTTGTACAAAAGACAAGTTGGTCTCTGTCCTAGAGGGGGGGAAATGAAAAGACTGGAGGATTGCATCTTAACTCTCTATGTTATCAGGGATAATGAAGAGTTCTTTCAAAGAATGGAAGGTATACTTCAGAGTGGAAATGAAGAAAAAGTTGGACATCCTCATCCATTTCAGGGAGCTAGAGAAGGGGAATGTGACTCAGAGAAGGAAGGAAAGAAGAAGCAGTAAATATGTGAGCTATATCTTGCAGAAGAAGGAGGTGAACCTTTTCTGAGGGAATTATCACAGTAGCAGAATAGACAGAGAGCCAGCTTTGTAGTGAGGGAGACCTGAACTTATGTCCAGCCTCTCACAGATGCTAGCTGTGGAACCCTGAACAAACGACTTCTCAGTGCCCCAAGCAACTCTGTAAGAAGACTCAAAATTGTCAGCCTACATTAGCATAAGTTTACTCACATGGATCTCCCTATAATCAGTGAAATCTCATGTCCAGGGCAAAATAATCATAATGGTAATAAGGGATAATAATATAGTTCTATAAAATCTTTGCAAAAGGCAATTTGCATCCATTTTACAGATGAGTAAACTGAGGCTAAGGGAGATTAAGAAACTTACTCATGGTAATAGAGCTAATAACTTTCAGAGGTAGGATTTAAATACAGGTCTGCCTAACTCTAAATCCAATATTCTTTCTCTGAGTGATATAGAGAGAACACACAACAATCATCAGAGACAAAGAAGAGTGGTGGTTAATGTCTCCCTGTTGAAGAGTACTGAGGCAGCTGACCTAACACTAACAACAGAGAAGTCGGCTTCCTTTCTGAGGCATGTCTCTGGCACATGACTTGAGAGTATCCTGAAAACTGTCAAACCTGATTGCCTGCTACCCACTTCTGCTGATTCATATGGGACAAATGCTATCACTGGAAAGAACTTACAAAGCTTTGTTAAGAATTATGAAATCCTGTGCCAAAAACTACAGTTTGTATACAGAGAGGGGCACAGGTGGAGTTTGAGGGGTATTTTTTTACCACTTCTGATTGAAAGTAGGGAATTCAGAAAAGAAAGACAGATTTGGGAAGTGAATAGCTAGATAATAAAATGGAATCTGAGAATAAGATTTGGATTTTGAGACCATGGTCTAAAATATAAAAATGATGGGCTTTAGCCAAGGGACTGAATGTTCCTAAGGAAAGCAGTAAAAAGATTTGCCTGAAGTCTTGCAAATCTAAACAAGAGAGCTTTAAATTGAAAAAGGAGGAAGAAGGAGAATACTGCCCATATAGATCTGAAAAGCCTGGAACCAATGAGATTATTGAGTGGAACAAAATAAGAAGACTAGTCAAAGAGAGAATGAGAGGCAATATCCATGAAAAAAGGAGGAAATAAAAACCATGGCCAAAGATATCTATGTACAAATACCCTAAGCATGGAATATCATAAGATCATAGGTCTAGAGCTTGAAGTAACTATATAAATATATCTATGTATATATAATGTATATAGATATAAATATTGGTAAAGATATAGTTATCAATATGGAAATGGATTAGATATATATGATAGAGATATAAAGATAGAGGTAGAGATGTTAGAAAATCCAGAAACACAAGATGAGAACCATAGGGGAAAGCATTTAGGTGAGGAGGAACACCTGAGGGAGAAACAGAAGTTATTATTACATGTTATTACATGGAAGGAAAATGAAAGAAGAGATAGGAATTGCTACTTAAAGTAGATAACAGAAAGAGGAATTAAGTATGCAGTTTAGGAAACAGATCACTGTAATGGAAATGCAAATTTAAAGATCTTCCCTGCCCCTAGGCTAAAGTGCACCTGGAGCCTGGGGTGGGAGGCTTGTTTTTCAGTAGGTATTTAAGGTTGTTACATTCTCTGAGCCAGGAGAAGGCTATATAAACCCTGATTTGAAGCTTTGTTTTGGTGGGCTCACTTTGAGAAGTGTTCTGTGATTTGATCAGATGAAACTCTGGGAAGCCGGTTGTTGAGAGCCTCCCTTTCCCCCTTTCCCCCCCCCCTTGAAAAACCCCGATGTTGATTTGGTATGGATGTAATGGTTGGACAGCTGTCTACTTGATCTGTTTCTGTCTTGATAATTCTGTCTGTAAACTCTGAAGTTCAGGGTGCTGTCCTTTTTCCCCTGAACTAGGTAAACGATATATGTTTGACTGGTTAAAGTAAGCTTGTTAACCCATTTTGAGTTGCTTTCCTTTATCAAAGCAGATCTAAGAACGTGTGTTGGCAGACACCCTGGGGACGCTGGGGTGCTTGCTGCAACAATCACAAACCTCACATGGAAACACAATATTATAGTGATGGAAGACTTTAACTAGAATGCCAGATTTTGCTGGCACTCTCTGCCAAATGCAGAACAGTTGACAAATTTATGACTTGCCTTAATAGCAATTTTATCCTTCAGAAGATGGCAGAAACAACAATGGGAACTGCTATTCTCAACCTGAGTCTCACCAACATGGGGGACCAGATTGCTGAAGTAGAAACACCAGTAAGCTTAGGTATAAGTAACCATCCCCACTTAGAGTTCATGATAATGAAGGAAAAGAAAGCTATGTATCATCAACCATGTGCCCTAGATTTGAGGAAAAAAGATTTCAAAATTTGCAGAGAAAGGATAGTCAGTCCCCCAATAGCCTATTGAAGGAGAAATCAGCCCAAATCAAAACACAAGCAGAAATGATTCTGAGAAGGAAAAAATAGGAGCTATTGTGAATGCACAGAACATTTATTGACAAGTTCAAATTTTAAGAAACATGACTAGAAGATGAAAATAATGGCAAGTAACTAAGGATGAACATGATAGAAGAGAATTGTAGTCCTATACTGGGAGTTCTAAAACAGAATTCAATTCAATTCAGGTCAACATTGATTAAGCAATTATTTTGTAGGTATTAAGAAGGAGCTAAATATGGCAAGGAAAGTTAAGGACAATAAAAACATTTTAGTTATATCAGGGGAGAAAGCATATGTAGATATACAAAGACATATATACACATATATATATATGTTATATGTATACATGATAAATTATATATAATATATATGGGAGAAATTGCTCCTCAGAGTAGATAAGACAATGATACCAGAATGACAGTGAGAGAGTTGAATTGTTCAACTCTTATTTCTTCTATTTTCTCTTTTTTTTTGGTTTTGCATTTTTCCAGTAGCAAGTATTTCTAAAGTAATATATCCCTCTCACTCCCCCTCCCACTGAGCAAATAAAAACATGTACATACACTCACTCTCTCTCTCTTTAGGCTAGAGCAGACCCATACAACATACAGCCCACAGTCTGCCAAAGGATTTCCAATGACCCACAAAAAATGTAGAGTTGCCACTGTGCACTCTCCTCTTTGTCACGTGACCCACAGCAAACCACCACCATCCATCTGTCTCTAGTCTAACCTATCTGCAGCCTGAAGAAGTTTACCAGTTGTACAGGTCTGGGCTAGAACAATAAACAAATCAAAGAAGATTAGATTTAGAAAGACAAATTCTGTACTTGGATTCAAAAACTCAACTTCACAAATACTGAATAATGGAAGGGTTATTAGACAACAGTTTCTTTGAGAGGGATCTGGGAATTTTTGGCAGATTATAAGCTCAATTCATGTTCAATATGATGACATGGCTGACAAAAAAAAACCCTAACGTTATCCTAAAACATATTAAAAGAAGTATGGTGTTGAGAACAAGGGAAATAATAGTGTTGTAGAATATATCTGCCCTTTTCAAAGTATATCTGAAGTACTCAGTTGAGTTCTGAGCTGACATTTCAAGGAAGACATAGACAAGGTAAAAACACATCCAGAAGGGTGACCAGGATGGTAAAAAGTCTGGACAATATGTCATATGAGAACTAGGGAATTTAAAGGAACTAGGGACATTTATCCTTGAAAGAAGACTGAGGCAGGATGTGAATGACATCTTCCCTCAAAAATTTAAAGGAGGGTTGTCATATGGAAGAGTCCCTTAGATTTGTTCTGATTAGCCCTAGAGGGCAGAAATAAGAACAATGGGAAAAAGTAATAGAGTGGCAGATTTAGGTTTGGTATAAGGAAAAACTTCCTAGCAATGAGAGCTACCCAAAAAGGAATGGATCAACTTGAGATGTAGTGAATTTTCTCTCACTGGAAGTCTTCAAGCAAAGATGGGAAGAGCATTTGCTAGGAATATTGTCAGGTGATGTCTCATCAGTTACAGACTGGATTAGATAGCCTTTCAGCTCTAAGATTCCATGGTTCTGTGAGTCTTATATCCTCTAGAAAGACTTCTGTAACTCCTCCAAGCCATATTCAATGTCTCCTTTTTCTGCTCTCTTACAGCATTTATCATCTATGCCATGAAATTAGCACTGAGTTGTCATAGAATCTCAGAGCTGGAAGGCAACTTAGAAGTCATCGAGATCTACCTACAGTCCATACCATCTCTAATGCACTGTTTGAGCACCTGTGGTGATGGAAAACCTCCCAAAAGTCAGTTCTATTTTTAAACACCTCTACTTGTTGAAAATTCTTCCTTTTAATAAGCTGTAATCTCTCCCCTCCACTTCCATACATTGATTGCTCCAGAATGACATAGAATAAATTAAATCCTTCTTCCATTTCAAATCATAAAGATCTAGAGATGGAAAGAACCACAGAAGGGGCAGCTAGGCAGTGCAATGGATAGAGCACCAGCCTAGAGTCAGGAGGACCCTGGGAAAGTCACTTAACCCTGACTGCCTCACAAAAAATAAAAATAAAAACAAAAAAAGCACCATAGATATCATCTAGTCTGACCTCTTCATGTTACAGATAAATAGAATATAAGCTCCTGGAGGGAAGAGATTGTTTGGTTTTTTGTCTTTGTAATCACAGTACCTTGTATAATGCCTTCCTTATACATGGTAGGAGCATAATAAATATTTGCTGAATTGAACTGAATAAGGAAACTGAAAACTAGAGACAAGGTCACACAGTTAGTGACAAATCCTAGAGAAGAACATATGAGCCCTTCAAATATCAGAAGACCCCTCTTAGTCCTCTCTTGGCTGAACACCCCCAGTTCTTCCTTCGGTTTCTCTTCATATGATGTAGCTTCCACACCCTGTACCATCCTGGACAGGCTACAGTTTGTCACTGTACTCCCTAAAATGTAACACCAGAACTTAACACAATATTCTAGATGTGGTCTGACTATAGCTACCCACCATAGCTATCACCTTGTCCTGAACATTGAACTTTAGACCTGAGCATACCTCCTTGATCTGAAACCCTCCTGTAGGCAGGAAAGTGTCCAAGACCCTGGCTAAGTCTATGCCTATAAGGAGATAGTACAGAAAGGTGTTATCTACTTTAGTTATAAATTTATAGTAAATGTAATCTTTTCACAGTAAACATATCAGTACCAATTTATAGTCTTTATATTTATCAGTGATCATATATATATACATATATGTATATATATATATATATATATATATATGTTCAGCGGGCCAATAAATGAAGGAGTCAATACTAGAACCCTATTTAAGCCTAGGAATCATAAAGTTTTAGTACTTATAGATCATCTAATCCAACTTTCTCATTTTACAGATAATAAAATTGAAAATAGAATTCTATTCACGAAGAAATGACTTGTCCAATATCATGCAGCTAGTAGATGATGAGATAGAAACCCAGTCTTTGAGCTCCTGACCTTCTGCGGGCTCCACCATATGACCTCTATAGCATTTTTTTTTGTTTGCTTTGTTTTGTTTTTTTTGCTCTGTCTGGCTTCTTGAGAAGAAGAACAAGGCATACTGGTTTTAGGCTCCAGAGCCCTGCACCCTGATATCCATCCTTTTATTAGATTGGCTAAGTTACCCAGACTCAATTGTGTTCCTTACTGCCCCTACCCCTCAACTCCATTTCTGCTGCAGCGGGCAAACTGCAGGGGCTGGGGCTAAGCCCCATGGTTTGGCAATTCCATCCACCTCCTCTGACTTCTTCATTGTGGATCCTGAAGTTTCACGAATGATGCCTCCAATGCACTTGGCTGTCTGTTTCGCAGACGTGGTCAGAATAACAAACCAAGTCAGGCCCCTGAATGAGGAAATACACTGTACCATGCTGCCCTCTGCTGTTAACATGGAGAATTCCTGGGCTAGACACGAGTTCTTACACTTTCCTATCGCTGGGACTGAAGCTGGCTTGTTGAAGAGTGAGCATTGGGGGCTGATTCTTCAAGGGCTTAGAAAGAACTTGTAGCTAAGAGCAATGGTGCCAAGAAATGGAGTCATTTCATCTGACATGTTCCTTAGCAACAAACCCTTCTAAATGTCACTTCCCTCACAACCAGTGTGTGATCTGCAGAGTTTAGCAGCTCCAAGATTTGGCACAGACAGAAGAAAGGGTGGGGGGAAAGCTGTCTCTTAGAATAAGAGGAATAACTTCTTCCTAAGAGGGTTTCCTCTACTTTTCTCAGGGAGGAAACAGAATCACTTCATTTAGAGCTGAAAGATATCTAGTGATCACCTAGTCTGATCCCCTCACTTCACACTGAAGGTATCTACCAGAGAAAGAAATTGATTTGCCCAAGGTAGAATTAGGAGCAATGGGTTGAAGTTACAGGGAGACAAATTACAGGTAGTAAATGGCAGAGCCGGGTTCAATAAAACAGTCTCCAAGCTCCCTTTTCCAATTCAGAAATTCTGTGATTCTGTAATGTGAACCTGGGTCCTCTAACTCCAAATGGTTTAATTTCATTTGTGTCATATAGTATGTGATATTCTCTCAGTAAAGAAAAATGTTTGAGGAGGGACATGATATTTGCACATCATTGTGTTTGTGTGTGTGTGTGTGTGTGTGTGTGTGTGTGTTAAGGTATCATGCTTGGAACCCTAGTTAAGCATGAAGCTCTCTGCCTTAGCAAAGCCAAGATTACAAATGGCATTGTATGGAACTAAGATACTAAAATGTCAATTATGCTAATGGAGCTTTCATTTATTTGGCCATCTACACCTCCTCAATCCCAACTCCAGGTCTTTGTCTGCCCAAGGCAGATAAACATTGGGGGGGGGGGGGGGGAAGGGGGAATTGGTATGCTTTTCTCATATGGGACAAAAAGCTGCTACTAATTCTGGTTATACACACACACACACACACACACACACACACACACACTCAGAATGTGGATTTATCATAAGATTGTAAGATAATAGAGATTTTTCAGTTTGAAGGAATCTTAGAAAACATCTAGTTCAACTCTCTCATTTCAATGAAGGAAAAACTGAGGAAGTGAAATGACTTGCCCAAGATCACACTGGCAGAAACTAGCTCAAGCCTTCCAATTCCAAACCCAATACTCTCAACACCACACCTTGCAGGATGATAGATTTCATTGTCTCAACAGCATTTCCTATTACAAGCCTGTCTGAGCAGGGTCTAGGACAAATAAGTAAGGCACACTGAGACCATGGTCCTCAGGACACAGAGTCCAAAAGTACAACAGAAACATACAAAAGCCTCTGTAATTATTTAAGTATTTCTGCTGTGAGTATTCTTAGGCCTGAACTGGAAAGCCATAAGAATATTATATTAGTCTGTAGAGAGAAATGGATGAGGAGGAAGTCAGAGTTGTTCTGAGGGTGTGAAGTGTCTGGGAAGGTTGCAGAGAAGAGACATATCTCCAGCTAAGCTTGGGAATAGAAGAAGCAAGTAGGCAGCACAGTGGATACAGTTCTGAGCATGGAGTCAGGAAGATTTGAGTTCAAATTCTGCCTCAGAAGCTTATAAGCCATGTGAACCTGGTAAGTCATTAAGCTGGTTGCCTCAGTTTCCTCATCTGTCAAATGGAGACAATAATAGCAACTACCTTCCAGGGCTATTATGGGGATAAAATGAGATAACATTTGTAAGATGTTCAATAAATTCTAACTATTATCTTGATGGAGGGACAAGGACTTCCTCAATAAACAGACTATCATGGACTCAGAATCAAGAACAGATAAGTGAGGTACCATGGTGTAACAGGAAGAGTCCTGGACTTGTATTCATGAGACATGGGTTTCTAACCCTGTGTCCTTGGGCAGCTCACAGTTTGAGCTTTTGTTTCCCCATCAGTCAGATGGAGGGATTGGATTACATGACTTCTTTGATCTCTTCCGTCTCTGCAATTCTATGAACTGATTATTGTAGGACAAACTTCCCTTTATCATAAGTCTTTTCCTCTCCCACTCCTTCCATCTTCTAGCAGTCACTGAGACCTGGCTCCCCTCTGATGACACAGGTGGCCACCCTTTCCAGAACTTGCCACATTTTCACTCATTCTACTCAACTTGTGGAGTGAGAGGCAGAGAAGTTGGATTCCTCATGGCTACTCTCAGGTTCTCTCTCTACCTCTGCCACTTGGTAACCTCTCTTCCTTTGAGGCTGATGCAAACTATAACTTCCATCCAACCAAAATCATTGTAGCTGTTGTATATAGACTTCCAATGCACTCCCATTCCTTCCTCAATGAGTTCAGCGCCTAGCTCACAATTTTTTTTCTCCTCCCTAACTCCTGCTCTCATACTTGAGGACTTCAATATACATATTGACTCTCCCTCAAACATTCTAACCACTCATTCCCTCAATCTCTTCACTTTCCCATGTCCTAACTGAGCCACACATCTTTGGATGGTCACATCCTTGATCTTGCTGTCCTCACAAATGCTCCACATTCAAGAATTCTGAAATCCCCTTAACTGACGATAATCTATTGGCTTTTCCCTCTCCCTTCACTTTCTTGTACCACATCATGACCTCCAATCCTTCAACACCTCAGTTCTCTCCCAGGCCATCACCCTTGCACTAGCCATTCTCTCCTCTTTTCCCCAATTTGACCCCTTGGTAAACTAGTTCAGCTCTGCACTATCCTCAAGTCCCTGATCCCTTTATTATATCACTGATTGTACACTGACAACCTCAGTCTTGAATCATTTCCATCATCCACCACCTTCACTCCTCTACATATGCTGCAGAATAAAGGTGGAGAAAATCACACAATTCTTCTGACTGGATCCCATATAAATTTATGCTACATAACCTCAACTGGTCCTTTACTTCTGCTGGGCAATCCTTCCTATCCCTCCTTTATCAACTTACTATCCTGCTCTTTACAATAGCATTTCCAAGCCTTTTCATCCTTCCTCAAACTACCCATGGCTACCCCTTCCCTCAGTCTCTCAACCAAGAACCTTACCTCATATCATACAGGAAAAAAAATTAGGCCATTCACCATGAGCTCCCTTTTCTCCATCCTCATCTCATATCACTCAGATAACTTCTGTCATTGTCTCCTCCTTCACCCCTGTCTCACATAACGAAGATGTCTTACTCATTACCACACAGACCCCTCTACCTGAACAAGTGATCCCATTCCATTCCATCTCCTCCAACAGATTACCCATATGTCATTCCTACTCCATCACTTTTCTTCAATCTCTCCCAGTCTACTGGGTCCTTCTCCATTTCCTACCAATATGTTCATGTCTCCCCCATCTTCAAAAAAAGCCTTGATCCTTCTATCCCTATTAACCATTATCCTATATCTCTTCTACCCTTTGTAGCTAAATGTCTTGAGAAATTTATAACACATGCCTCCATTTTTTTCTTCTCATTCTCTTCTTAACCTGTTAAAATTCCTCTTACATCAGTGGTCTCAATTGCCAAATCCAATGGGCTTTTCTCAATCCTCATTCATTCCGACCTCTCTAAAGACTTTGACATGGTTAATCACCCTTTCTCCCTTGATCCTCCCTTTTCTCTAGATTTTTGGGACACAACTCTGTCCTAGTTCTCCTCCTATTTAGCAGATCTCTCTTTCTCATTGTCCTTTACTATCTCCTCATCCAGATCAGAACCTATAGGTATCCCACAAGGCTCTGCCCTGAATCCTTTTTTATCTCTATACTATTTCACTTGGTGATCTTATTTGTTCCCGTGGGTTTAATTATCATCATTTTGCTGATGATTATCAATTCTAACTATCCTACCTTAATCTCCCTACTCACCTTCAGTCTCCAATCTCCAACTGCCTTTGAGACTTCTCAAACTGGATGTCCAGTAAGTCCAAACTGAACTTATCTTTTCCCTAAACCTGCCCTGCCTCTAAACTTCCCTATTACCATAGCCAACACTGGAAAGATACTAGACAGATGGCCAGGGTGGCTGTGTTATGAGGAGGAAACCAGGTCTCAGCAATTGATGAAAGGAGTGGGAAAGGAAAAGATTCACAATAAAGGGAAACTTGACACACAACCATTAATTCATGAAATTTCAGTGATGGAAAAGACCTTAGAAGTTATCTAATCCAATCATCCCATTTGACTGATGGGTAAGACACCCTCCTTCTCCCCTCTGATGCTGCCACAATTCTGGTGCAGGCCCTCATCGCATCATCCTTGGACTACTACAATAGCCTGCTGGTGGGTCTGCCTCCCCCAGCTGTGTCTCACCACTCCAATCCATCCTCCATCCAGTCACTAAAGTGGTTTTCCCAAAGCACAGATCTGACTATGTCGCTCTCCCACTCAATAAGCTCCAGTGATTTCCTGTTACCTCCATGATTAAAAACAAAATGTTTTTTGGCATTCAAAGCCCTTAATAATTTAATCATATTCATTATATGCTATTCCCCTTCACACATCCTATAGTCCAGCCAAAATGGACATCTTGTTGCTCCTGTTATACATGACACTCCTCCCATCTTCATGTTTTTCCATGCATGGGTTCTCCCCCCAAACTGGAATACATTCACCTTTCCCCTGTACATCTTAGAATTCCTTGATTTCTTCAGGGTTCAGTTCAGGTGCTATCTTCTGCAGAAGACCCACTCACAACTGCTAATGCTTTTTCCCACAACCACAAAAAATATCCTTGTATTTAATTTGGGTTGTGGCTTTTTTGTATCTAGGTATGTATGTATTTTCTCACCCAATAAAATATAAGCTCCTTAAGGGCAGGTACTGTTTCCTATTTGTTTCTGTATCCCCACCACCAAGCACAATTCCAAGCACCTAAGAGATACATCACAAATTCTTGATAATTGATTAATTACTTTCTCTCAATCTCAGTTCCATCAGCTATAAAATAAAGGAGCTGGATTAGCTGACTTTTGAGGTTCCTTCTAGCTCTAAACCCAAAGACCCTATGTCTAAAGATGAAGTCACTGTCACCATCTTCTGTTTTGAAATCAATTTGTTCTCCTGATTCCACCATTTCTGATGTCATCATCCTCCCCAGCTTACAGGCTAAAAATCATCTTTAACATCTCCTATCCTTCACCTACACCTTATCACCAAGCCTTCCTTCATAATATCAGCAATCCTTCCCCTTCCACTCCTAATTCTGCAGCTTTTGTTCAGGCCCTCATAGCCACTCATTTAGACTATTAGCATAACCTCTTAACTCATCTCCCTGCTTCCAGTTTCCCCTTCCCAATACCTCCTACAAATGCTAATGGAATTATCTTCCTAAAATACCACTTTGTAGAAAGGTAATGTGGGTTAATGCAAAGACTGTAGGATAAGGGATTCAGGAGAACTGTGTGACTATGGGCCAGACAGTTAACCCCTCTGAGCTACTCACACTAGGCACCTTTCAGGGTAATGAGGAAAAAAGTTCTTTGCAAACTTCAATGTGTATAAACTTTAAATACATAAATGCGAGTTCTTATACAAAACTACAAAACCACCACCCTGCTCAAAATCCTGAAAAATCTCCTGATTGTGTACAGGAGGAAGCCTAAATTCCTTAGATTAGTGTTCAAGGCCTTCCTCAATCCATCTTCTGTCTATTTTTCAAGCTTTATCTCCTACATTTCCCTTTCATGTACTTTAGACCTCATCCAGGTTGGTCCCCATTGTTGTTACTGTTGTTACTGTTGTTGCTGTTGTTAAGTAAAGTAAGTCGTGTCCTACTCTTCGTGATCCCATTTGGGGTTTTCTTGGCAAAAATGCTGGAGTATTTTTTTGCCATTTCCTCCTCCAGCTCATGACAATTAATAAGCATTTGACCTTCAGCAAATTACATTACTTTGTCTTAGTTTCCTGAGATAAAATGGGAATGATAACACTTAGACTACCTACCTCATTGAGCTTTTGTGGGGAAACTTTTGTAAACTATAAACCAAACCAATAAATCATTATGAGCTATTATGATGCTTATTATTGACAATGGGTGTTGAGGGGTCAGGGCTCACCCTCCACTCAACGGTAAAGGTTTCACAGAGGAGGTAACTTAAGAAGCTATCTCAGAAGGAAAGATAGTGCTTGGCAAACTAGGGACAAAATATGGCAGGCAAGGAAAAGGATGTTGCAGCAATGATGGGGACAGAGATGAAGGGAAAGACTATTCATTAAAGAATCATCCAGAAAGAGGACAAGAGACACACATCAGATGTCTCAGGAAGTTTCAAGGACTCCTGCCATAGACCATCCTTTCCTACAGACCCATGAAGCCAGAATAGCACAGGTGATGCTTTTCCTTCCATGTGCAGATCTATTGCGGGGGAGGGGGGTTATAAAGGAAGGGAAAGGGAAGGGATGTTCCATTTCCTGACATTGCACCCAAAGCAAATTTGGAGAATGTTATCTACAAGGAAGGATTAATTGTTCACAGTAGAATCTCATTAATTTTGGGGTAGAAATCAAAGACACACAAAATCCCTCCAAATTAAGTGAAACACAGAAACAGACAAGCATAGATCTAGAGGTATACCATGAAATTCAAAGGTAAAGAGTCGAGGACTCTCTTGCTCTGAATCTCTTTGAAGTAAAGAGAGGACCTTCTACTGAGACAGGGAAATATCTTCCTGATGCTTGGTCTTAAACTGTGGATGAACTATATTTCCCCCTTCTGCTACTACCTTGCCTAGCAATCTTGGACAAAATAATTCCCCTCTCTGGGTTTCAAGTTTCTCATCTACAGAATAAGAGGACTGGACACAGGACTTCTTCCCTCTAAATTTCTTTCCATTTATGATATTCTGTACTCTATGACCTAAAGTCCTTTTCAGGGCTAACATTCAATGACATTCTGAGTAATGACATGTTTGTTACCTGTATTGTTACAACCTGCCACCAACTAACTATGCAAGTCACTGCACCTTCCTAAGTCTCCTCATCTATAAAAATAATTAAAATTATCTAGCACTTTAAAGTTGACAAACTCCTTTATATATTTTCTCTTATTTTTATTATTAACACTATTTTTCAGATAAGGAAACTGAGGTCAAAAGAGGTTAAGGCACCAGTCCAAGGTCACACAGCCTATGTCTGAGAAGTCCAGTATTATTGACCTCCAATTCAGCACCGTGGTCTTTATGCTATCTAGCTCCCTATACAATGGTTAGCCTTAAAGATCTCTAAAGTTTCCTCCAGTTCCAATGAGCTATGATCCTAGAGGCAGAGGGATGGTCTGAATGATGTGCAAGTTGTCTTCTCCTCATAGAACATAGATTATATTGGGTGTCCTTTCCTCTAACTTATTTCTTAAACCTTTGCCATCTAAGACTTGAGATTTCATCACACAACTGAAACTGCTCTCTGCAAAATTACCGATGATCTCTTAATAGCTCTGATGGCCTTTTCTCAATTTTCATCCTTCTTAACCTCCCTGAAACATCTGACACTTAGTTACCACCACCTCCTTCTGGACTCTCCTCTCCTGTTCTCTCTAGGCTGTCTTCCTTCTTAACCTTCTTTGTTGGATCATCTTCTATATACTTCCCTATTATAAAGGTTTAGTACATTGCCTGGCACATAGGACATGCTTGAGAAATGTTTATTAATTGAAATTGAAGTGGCCTTCAAGGGTTTGTTCTGGACCCTTTTCTCTTCTCTCTACACTTTCTGAATGGCCTCGTCAGTTTCCTTGGCCTTAATAATCATTTCTCTGCAATGACTCTCAGAACTATATATCCTGCCTAAATCTCTCTCCTGAATTCTAGTCCCATATCAACAATTCTCAACTGGACATTTCAAACTAGATGTCCCATAGACATCTCAAACTCAACATGTCCAAAACAAAACATATTTCCCCCAAATCTAGTCCTCTTCTGAACTTGCCTAATTCTCTTGAAGGTATTACCACACTATAGTCATTCAGGTTCACAACCTCAGTATCATCTTTTATCCCTCACACTACATATCTAATCAATTGTCAAGCTTCATCAGTCCTATCTCTCCACTTCTCACATTTCAGTTCTCTTTATTCACACAGCCAACCACCCTAGTTCAGATCTTATCACCTCTTACTTGGCTTAGTGTAAGAGCCTCCTAATATATTATATTATATATTACTCCCTTCTATGATTTAGTCAAATTGACTTCCTTACTGCTCCTCATACATGATGCTCCATCTCTCACTTTCATTCTTTTGCCTACATTCTACCTCATGCCTAAAATGCCTCTTCACTTCTTCCTCTTAAAATCCATAGCTTCCCTCAAAACTCAGCTTACATGTCACCTTCTTCATAAGTCCTTTCCTTATTCCATAACTGACAATTCCTTATAAACATACATCTTTTTTCCCCAGATAGCATATAAGCTTCTGAGAACAAAGCCTTCATTTTTGTCTTTGAATCCCTAGCGCAATGCATAACACAAAATAGGTGCTTGGTAAATGATTGCCAAATAATTAACCTATTCAGTGAACAGACTGGGTTGGGTTTTTTGTTTTTGTTTTTTGTCTTTGCACATAGTAGGAGCTTGAAATACAGCTACTCAACTGGATTAAATTAAATTCTGACTATGTGCAAAGCATTGTTCTAAACATTTGTAGAATGTAAATTTAAATAAGAAACAATTCCTACTTTCTTGGAGTTTACAGTTTAGTAGGGTAAGAAACACAAAGCCAGATAACTGTTAGATACTATAATCAGTATTAAATGCATGGAGAGGCAATACAAAGCAGTACATGGAATCAATGAGTAAAGAACATTGATGGCTTCCTGTGAAGCCCGGTTTTTCAACCAAGCTCACCAATGGAACAGCTTAAGATAATTCACTTTGCCTAAGTGAAGCCAATTGTTCTTTGTTCCATACTCCTCGTGTACAAAGCCCTCAGTAAGGCTCAGAGTGTCCAGTAATAATCAGCATTGACCAATAAAGAAAATCACAAGGCAGCTAGGAGGTGTATTGGATAGAGCACCAGTACTGGTATCAGGAGGACCTGAGTTTAAATCCAGCCTCAGACACTTGACATTAGCTGTGTGACCCTGGGCAAGTAACTTAACCCTGATTGTCTCACACACAAAAAAAGAAAAAAAATCACCTTTCTTCCCCTTCTCTACTCCATTCCCAACCTAGCTCCACACAAGCAGAAGCCTCAGGCTGAGTGAGAGTTCCTTCTTCTCTGTATATGTAATTAATTGTCTGTATCACTATATTAATTGTACCACTCATTGGACATATAGCATACCTGGGCACACCTATATCCAAAATACTGTTGGCCCTATGAAATCATGACATTAGGGAAAACAATGTTACCAGGTATAATTATTTCCATAGGAGTAATGTAATTAATGTTATAAATGGGTAATCATCCAAGTGACATTTCAGCATGGTCTCATGATTTTACAAGGAAAACAGGAGATTATGATGTATTAGTGATATCATTTTGACTGAGATAACCTTTTTGGTTTGGTTGGTTTTGGGTGGTGGTGCTGGTGAAATCTTTTTTCAATTAACAAGTATTTATTTTCTCTCCCTTCTGCTTTCCACCATCACTATGTACATACTACAAAAAAATTTTAATAATCACAAAATTCTTACAATAAATATGCACAGTCATTTGTGCATGTGTGTAGTTGTATGTAACATGTATGACTATATAATATGTGAAGTATATGTGGTATGTGTAACATATAAAACTCCCATTATTGGTAATTTCCAACTACTACAGGACTATACCCAAAGAGCTACACAAGGTATTCCCATATTCACATTGCTATATTTTTAAATAAATAATGAATAAAAGCTGTGCCTCCCCCAAGTAACCAGAAGATTTTTAAAGGCAGAATCCATAAGAGTAACTCACATGTATGTGATGCTTTGAGGCTTATAGTACACTTTCCTTACAAAATTATAAAGTGGGAAATGCAAATAGTATTATCCTCATTTTACATATAAGGAAACTGAGTCTCAGAGGAGGTGAAGTGACTTGTCTGAGGTCACACAGTTCATAAATATAAGTCTAGATTTAAGGTCCACTGAGTGCAAGTCTAACACTAACCTCAATGTTTGTACTGTTTTACAGCTCCCCATGAGATGATCCCATAACACATGTTTATAAATATCTGTTGATTAACAGATTGATATATAGGTTGAAGTATGACTTCCAGAGAAGAATCTGAGACTATAGTAACTCAAGAGTTCTTTCTCCTATGGCCAGGAATGCTCCCTGAAGTCCCTTCTCCCCAAAGCAAATGATGATTGAGCTCAGCAAAGCAATATCTGCCTCCTGACTGACCCCTGACTGTCCACATCACTTTTTTCATCATGTCACAATATCAGTGGATTTATTATCCTTATAGTTTCATGAGGTCTCAAATTTCATACTTATAAAATGAGAGAATTAGACTGGATTGCCTTTGAAGCTCCCTTGCAGTTCTAATAGTCTGTGTCCTCTATTACGATGCCAATCCAGTTCTAATTGTGCTCTCAGACCCAATATAGCTCTGATAATCTATGTTATGTATGCTAATGTCCCCTTCAGCTATCATACTCTATGTCCAACATTCTAAAATTCCTTCTAGCTCTGACATCCTATGTACTACATCCTTATGTCCCTTCAGTTTTGACATTCTGAGGTCCTTTTCATCTGTACTGTTCTATGCTACATGTGGTAACCACCCTTTTAGCGCTAATGTTCTATTTAAGGTTTCTTTAAGCTGTTATGTACTATGACTTAATGAAGCCCTTCTGATGCCAACTATGTGGGACAAGTATCATCTCAGGCACTTGGCCCTGGCTTGTGGAATCTTGGATGCACTGGTGACTCTTGGTAATGCCACCAACAGGCTTTACTTTGCCATCATGGGTCATTCTGATTGGAAAAGTTCTAGGTCCATGCCTCAAAGCTGACAGAGTTTCTGTGAGACAGGAGAGCTGCCTCTCTAGAAAATAATAAAGGAACTGGAGAACAGTCCAATTTAAACATTTTTGTGCCTGACATGCTATGAGGTTGCTCTTTCCTTCCCCTACCCCACCCCCATTCACCAGCAAGGCAGCCTGAATGTGACTCTGGTGACACTGCTCCCTGGAATCCATTTGGACCATTTCTTTCTCACCCCTTCATAAGACCTATGGGCTTTTCTCTGCTCTTTCCTTTCAGATTTTTGATCCTGCTTCTCTTTGTTGTCCTTGAAGATATTTTTTTCTCTTTTTGCTTCTTTGTTGGGGGAAAAATAATAGCAACACAGGCATAAATCAGCTCAGCTGTCGAAGAGGCATCCTGCCAGGCTGTTCTTTCAAGTCTCTAGGGTCTCCTCTGACCTCTGCAAGAAAGTTGAATATCCCAGCTTTGTCCATCTGTCTATCTGCTCACCTGCAGCCCTCCTGCTTCACATTTACGATGGCAATGGAGACTGGATTGGCCAAACTTCAGGAGGACCAGGATTTATATACTGGACCTTTGCCCTCCAGCTTTCATAGGATTCACAGCCTTCAGCACTGGGTGAGTTAGTGGGAGCTGTCCCTGGTCCTAACAGCCAGAAACGGCAACCTCCTAGAAACCTAAAATCCCATCAGCATCTCGGAGCTTGGAGGGGCCTTAGAATATCAAATATCAATTGAATGATAGTAGAGATTAGCTAGTTCAATGCCCTTGGGAAATTAGGATCCAGAGAGGGGAAGTAAATCTTCTGCTAATGGCAGAATTAAGACTCCAACTCAGCTCTTCTAACACAGAGTCTAGTCAATTTTTCATTACCTCGTGCTGTGTCTCCTTCAGAACCAGGACCTCTTTCTTCTTCCTTGCAGCCCCTCCCTAAGTGTCCTTCTTCAAAAAAGCCCATGTACAGACTAGTATGAACAGCCTGGGAACTCAGAAGGAGTAAGCAAGGAGGTTCAGCCAGAAACTGAATCTGATGAATTGTTCCCTTCTGGGAGTCTAGCCCAAGGGGGCCTGGTTGGGTTTATCTCAAGTTTGTTCATATTTACTCCTTTTTCTCTGGATCTGGAGCCTCTCAGGGAGACTGCTACATTTACTTCTTATTTACTGGGGAAGTATCTTCTCTTATTCGACTTTCAAAGCTTCTGGGAAATATTTATTTCTTCCTCTGGATTTCACTCCAGCAATATTATTCATGATGAACTCATTTGCTACTAATGCAGATGTAAGATGTAATTCCCCAAGAATTCAAATGTAATTTAAAGTTATTTTCCAATATCTAATTTGCCTTTTATTTATTTAGGGCGATATTTCAGCTCAAGCCTCACATCAGAGATGCCAGGACTTGTTTACAGTGCGAGCCCTGGAGGCGGTGGGGAGCCACGCACTGCAGACACAGACGTTACAGATTAAAAAAGTAATTACAACATTGAACACAGCATTAAATAAAAGGGAAAACACAGAAGACAGGAGAGGAAGCAAAAACATAAATTGGGAACAATACCATTCTCTCCAGGCATTTACAATAATTACAGGCTGACTGACATTGGCACAATTTCCCAAAGGCGGCCCTAGTACATGCAGTGGCACATCATGGGGCAGACAGAGAGGGGAGAGTGGTGGAGGAATCTCTTTACAGCAAGGAGGAGAGAGAGAAGGTAAAGAGAGCCCCTGGGAAAGAGTGTATTCTCGCTCACTTGCTCTCTCTCCTTCCCTCCCTCTCCTCTCTGCCTCTCTCTCTCTTCCTAAGGAATGTTTCTCTGATGCCAATGCACTTGTACCTGAATCACAGGTTATTAATCCAGTTCCATATATGAGGGTGTCTGATAAGAGAAGGTTTCTGGCTAGGATTAAAACAAGTAGGGCCCTCAAAGATACCCAGGAGGAGGGAGATCTAACTACTCAAAGAAGGCATGATGAAGTCTCTTTTAGGTAATCATTTATTCATTGAGTGCAACCTCCACCACCTCCAGTTGTTCATAGGGAAAATCAATCTCTGCATTAGCTATTTATCTTGGTCTCAAGTGCCATGGAAACCAATAAGAAGGTGATTCTATACTCTTGCTCAGAATTTCCAGCTGGGACAGCTGGGGCTTCCAAATAATTGGGAAGCTTCTCCAAAGCCAGAATTGACTTTAAGCAAACTTCTTGGGTCTATATATCAGCACTTAGCAAAGCAGTTTGGTCAGAAAGGGGGGAGGAGGTGCAAAAAAACAGGGAGAGCCAAAGGGGAGAAGAGGATGGAGGAGAGGAGATAGAAAAGATGGAGGGAAAGGAAAATATTAGAAAAAAGGAGAAGAATCAGAAAAGAAGATATAGAATTCAATTCAACAAACATTTATTAAGTTGTATCCTAGGCATAGAGGATACAAATATGAAAGAGTTTGTAACCTACTAGGGTGGAGCTATCAATATACAAAAATGAGTGGGATTGTAGCAAAGGATAAATTCCAGACAAAATAGTCTAAGAAAAAATGAAAGAGGAGAAAACACTTTTAGGTGGGATTAATTAGGGAGATTTAGTAAAGAAGGTGACAGCCAAGCCATGCCTTGAAGGATTTTTAACAAGTCACCATTAACAGGGAAGGTATTCCATGCATGGAAGAATGATCTCTACAAATGCCTGGAGGTGAAAAGAACAGGACGAGAATGGGAAATACAGTTAGTAATACAGTTAGGCTGGAACATAGAGTGGGTTACAGGGAAGCAACATGAAATAAATTCAGAAAGAAAGATTGAAGCCAAACAGTAATAAAAATTATCATCATCATTGTTATTGTTTTTATCAGGTTGAAAGGATCCTTATATGCTAGTCTAAGGTGTTTATATTTTCTCCTTTGAGCAATAAAGCATCAATAAAAGTTTTTGAGCTTAGGGAAGATATGATCAAGACCTGTGTATTAAAAAGATTATTTTGAAATCACCTGAAGAATGGACTGGAGAAAGCAGTGGGTGAAAGCAGGAAGATAACTTAAGAGGCTTTAAGAATAATCCATCAGAGATGGACTGAGAGCCTGGACCAAGGTGGTAGCACTTGGAGTAGATAAGAGAGGACAGATACCAAAAAAATATTGTCAATGTCTAAGGAGGACTTGGCAATTGACTGATGGGAAGGATATAAAAAACTGGAAAGAGTTAAAGATTACATTGAGATATCTAGCCTGAGTGACTGCAACATTAAGGTTTTGCCATCTGTAGAAATAATAAACTTTAAAGGAGGAGTGTGTTTGGGCTGGGAGAAATATAGTGAGATCAGTTTTTGACAGGTTGAGTAGGAGGTATCTGGAGGACGTCACAGTAAACAGGCTGTTGAAAAAGCAGGAGTTCAGGGGAGACATTAAGGCTCTATCTATAGATTTTGTGCTCAGATACTCAGCACCACACCCAGAAATAATAACTGGCCGTGTAACCTTGAGCAAGTTACTTAACCCCAATTGCTTAAATTAAAAAAAATAAATAAAAAATAAAAATTATAGATTTTGTGGTCATCTGCAGAGGCTACAATTGTACCCATCTTAATAATAACTAGCATTTATATAGTAATTTAATGTTTGAAAAGCACTTTACATATGTTGTCTCATTTTATCCTCACAACAACTCTGTGACATAATTGCTATTATTTTCTCCAGTTTAGAGCAAAGGAAACTTAGGGAAAAAGAAGTTCAATGGCTTTCCCAGGATCTCACAGCTAAGAAGAGTCTAAGGCAAGATCTGAACTTAGGTCTTTCTAACTCCAAGTCCAGAACTCTATAGATTGCACCACCTCACTAACTGAGGGAGTGTAGCACTAGAACAGGTTCCAAGTACAAAGCCTTGGGTGATGCCCAGGCTTAGTAAGGATGGTGAACCATGGAAGGCTCAAACAGATGGAAGGAGAACTAATAAAAATCAGTTTGATGATGCTTAAAAGATAAGTGGAGAACAAGGAGTAAGGAATGGTCAAATAGAACAGAAACTGCCAAATAGAACAGAAAGGTCAAGGAGGATGAGGATGAAAAAAATACCATTGGAATTAAGAGGGCACTGGTCTTTGTGCAAATAGTGTCAGGAGAGTGGTGAGGTGGAAAGCAAGAGAGCAAGGATTTGAAGAAAGAATTGCTATTGAGGAAGTAGAGAGGGTGAGTATAGACTGTGAGAAGGAAAAAAGCAGAAGGGAAGGAGGAAGAAGAGAAAGTAGAAGAGGAAAAGTAGTCATAAAGGAAATAACAAATATGGGAAGATTAGATTGCCTTGGCTAACACCTCCTCTTATAGTTCTGCCAAATTGCTGATAGCTCAGAGTAGTCAATTTTGGAGGAAAAGTTTGATCTTCTGAAAATGCAAGTAAATGGAACAAACAGGATTAAGTGACTTTTCCAGGATCGTATAGCTAATAAATGTCTGAGGCCAGATTTGAAATCAGGAAGATGAACTTTTCTGACTCCATGACTGGCACACTATTCATTCTGCCACCTGGCTGCCCTGGACAATATTGTTATCACCTAGAATAGCAGTTCCTAACTGTCTTCGATCTCTGTTCTACATCAGTGAAAAGAAGCCCATTTATTTCTTATTATCATCAAAATTCTCCAGTCTTACCATGTTTCCCCGATAATAAGACACTGTCTTATTATTTTTTTTTGACAGAAAAACACCAGAGGGCTTATTTTCAGGGGAGGGCTTATTTTAATGAACATTGACAGCAATTTTAATACACAAGTAAATGTGAACAAAAAAATGTACCTTTATTCAATAAGCAAATCACTGGGGAAGAACAGGATGACGCGCTTACTGCTGCAGCTCTGATTGGATGCAGCTCGGAGCGCGGCGTGCGTTTCACAGGGAGGGGGGGACCGTGCATACAGAGGGTACCATAATGTAGCTTGTAGCACAGTAGCAATCTCAATAGGGCTTATTTTCTGGGGAGGGCTTATTTTAGAGGAATCTTACACAGTAAGGGGAGGGCTTATTTTTCAGGATAGGTCTTATTATCGGGGAAACACGGTATATAGGCAGACAAAATGGGATTACCACTGGACAAGTCAGACTCAGTGATGAGTTGTCATTGTTGTTATTAGTAGTAGTATCAACATTATCAAAGCAAAACTAGACATCCTTTTAGTTACAGAGGAAGTTACACACACACACACACACACACACACACATACATGATAATGCCAAAGAATCAGTGCAATGGTCACCTCCAGCCTCACTCCCTCCTTTTCCTATCATCTTTTCCTTCTTTGTCTCCATCATGGACATTCCCTGTGACTCTCATAAGTGTTCATCTCTAGCTAAAGAGGATGTTTCCTATGCTCACATATGGCATAGGTCAAATGAGAGTACTGACCTGAGAACCAACCAAAATTCAGTCTTGACCTCTCCCTACTTCTTTGCAAAGGTGGGAGGCCATGGACATAGAACACTGCACAAAATATCAATTTTTTTTAATTGCTGGTTATTTTGTGGGACTTTTCCCTTTCTTCCTTTTTTATTCTTCTTTATAAGTCTTGCTTCTTGGAGAAAGGATAGGGGAAGGGATACAGTTGGAAAAGCAGATAATATAAAAAACAAAAATATTTGTAAAAATAATTTTAAATGCACAAAGGGGAACAAAAGGAAATTCAGAAGAAGATACAGACAAGCAGGACAGCTTTGAAACTACTTTGTTGAATTTATTATATTACTTTTAAAAATTTAAGCTGTATAGAATAGATTTGTGGTTTCATGAATAATTCTCTTTTTGTAGTCTTCTGTGTATGTGGAAATGCTACTGTTTGTTGTTGTTTGTCAAGTTCAGAATTATAAAAAAAATTAATTTAAATTTAAAAGGGGTTTAGCAATTCAGTGTCAGGTTTTGCTGGAGCTATTCTCTCTTGGAATCCTGTGGGAAAAATGCTCTTCTCTTCTGATAGGCAGTGGAAACCACATGTGTTTAGTACCACATAGTATAGAAAACTGCAAGCAAAAAAAATGCTTCCCTGGCATGGTAAAAGGATATGATGATGTCTCAGTCACTCTAGAAACATGTATGAATGTAGCTACGTCAGAGCTTTAAAGAATCCTTTTGAAGAAGGATTTAGGGAGCCAGGGGTTTGAGGGATATTTTTGCCAGGAGTTAGAGAAGAGTCAGGGAATACACACTGCAAAGGGAAGCAGTAGGCAACAGTGAGATGACAATCTATCTCTCCACCAGAGACTGTTCTTCTATTAGCAATGGCATGTTAGCTGTGCCCCCTTCACACTCCACTGCTTTCATGTCACTATGACCTTGAGACTCTTAACTAAGTATTTCTATAATCCACTGTGTGCTCATATTTTTATATTTGGGTTGGGTTTTTTTTTAAACCACTTTCCTTTAATGGCTAGAGAATTCTTTCTGATGATCAGAACCAAAGACAGCTCCCATTTCTGGTTTGAGTCTGAGAGAGGGACAGGTGAGCTGGTGGTAGCAGAAGAGAGAATACAGTTGGAATCTGTTCCTCAAGGATTTGGGGGGATGATCCAAGTTACTACTCAATCAATGCCATCCTTAATGTAGCTGCATCACATTCATAAGAATTAGGAGAGAAAGTATTACCAGACGCTCCCAACTACTTGAGAGGAGCAAATTTCTTTAAAGCTCTGACATGGCTTATGACCCCTTTCCTTGACTTATTTTACTTCCTCTCTTATATATTATTTTGGCACATGACTCTGGTTTTCACTCCCACTCTTGGAACCAGTACTTGCTTTGCTTCTGACCCACATAACCATTCAATAGGTATGAATGCTACTATACTTCTGTTCTGATGGGCCCATTTCTGATCACTTTAAGGCTTCAGAAAGTGGTTGGATTTGAAGTTGAGAGATCTCATTTCTTATTAGCTATAAGTCTCTTTGCCTCCCTAAGCCTCAGTTTCCTTATCTGTAAATTGGGGATAACTATACCTACTTCACAGGGCTGTGGTGAGGATCAAATGAGAGAATGAATGGAAAATGCTTTGTAAACCTTAATAGAATATAGAAGTGTTAGCTATTACTATATGCCAGTCCCAGCTTCTCTCCTGCCCTGTCGCATGTTATGCAGTCACAAGATACCTGAGTCATCACCTTAATGAACTCCCTACTGCCCTGAATGGTGAATCCCTTCAGAGGCCCTGCTCCTGGACACATCTAAACAACTCAAACACAGAGAAGCAGCATGGGGTTTTATAATTAGAGGACCCGGGTTCCAATTCCAAATATACCTTTCTACTTGTGTGATTTGTGTGACTTACTATGAGTGTGAATAAGCAAGCTGCGTGATCTCTATGCATCTTGGTTTCTTCATCTATATCCAAGGCCCCTTTGAGCTTTAAGACCTAGTATCCTATGTTCCCTCTTAGCTCAAGATACTATAAGAGGAAATATTCCGGACAGCAAACAGGGTTTTGGTTCATTCCTCTTTCCTTCTCAGAAGTGGTAGATCCCAACTGTCAGACCCCCTGAGTGAATGCCCAAATCAGGAAACATGATCCCTGAAGCACCTCAGCTCAGTGCCAGCTGGTTGTGACAGCAGGTGGCCCATATAAAGTAGGAATGATCCTGCAGGCAGCTCAACCACTAGGTCCAACAGTACTAAATAAACCCATTCCCCTTCTGGTATACTCAATAAGTAGCTGCTATTGCCTTTCTTCTCCCATTCATGTCTGTAGGTTTCACTCCCTGATAATTTGACAGAAAATAAATTATAAAATAATTAAATGTTGAAACCAAAGGATTCCCCCCACAGCAGGGAATATCCATTATTTACCCATAAAAAATATTTCAAGGGTTATTAACATGTAAACTGTGATTAATTAAATTCACAGAAATTGTTTCTGATGCATGTAAATGAGGAGATTCCTGCTGGGTGAAAGCTGAGAATCTACTTTCTCCACTACTAGAAAAATAGACAATCATGGAGAAGTTACTAGACTTGTCCCCTAATTAGTGAACTTTTGGGGGAAAAATATTGCAGTGGAAAGGTATGTCAATTGAATCTATCTTAATGGTGAATCTTCCCTGAGTCTTTCTAGTGTCATCCTTTAGGGTCCATCTACACAGTCAAGAGAAGGAACACAAGATAATGTTGCTCCAGACTAAAATTCCTTTCTTTAGGTCTGTGTTTAAACCCACAGCCATTGGTGTTCCCAAAGAGGCATGTAAGAGCATAAATTGTAGATCATCAATCTGACCATGGATATGTGGCCTCATCAACCAATGTACCAACCATGCCTTCCATGTATTTCTTTTCCATGTATTTCCATAAATCCTGCATAGAAAATTTATGTAGCACCCAATGTGCTACAGATATTCCTCTGTTTCTTAGTATTTGTGAATATCACTGCAGCATTCAGATCAAACCTCAGTCTTGCTAGCCTACCACCAAGCACATATTTCTTCAAGGACATCTTTTACTCTACTTCTTGCACACAAGTTATTTTTGGTAATGTGCTACATCCTACTTACACCCACCATAAATCTCTTCGCTACCCTGTGGGTCACCCACAGTTTTGATTCTTCAGAGCCCATTGTGCTACATGATTCACAGTGATGTGCTATTATTGGAAGGATACTGGTGTTAAAAAAAAAATAGGATTTTGTGAAAGAGAGCACTTTGGGATCTGGAGAATTTCCTTAATGCAACTTATTCTCTTCCTCCTATTGAGTTCTGAGATCAGCTCATTATCCATCTGCCCTGCCTACCTAAGGCATACACAGGATGCCCCAAAAATCTTAGTAGAATTTAAAGCTTAAAACTGAGCTAAGATTTTTGGAATACCCTGTACATTGATGAACAATGAATGGCCTACCCATCATAATCATCATAATCCAAGAAATATACTTTCATCTTTTTTTTAATTCTAGCATGTATTATTATGATCTCTTTTGAGCAGTCATTTGTCTCAGTGAAGAAGCCCCATAGTATTTTGGAGCTTGGTGCAATCAGCACAGCGTATCTGCAGGTGAGTATTGTCTGTAAATCCTTTCCATCCACAGATAATTCCTCTCCCATCTAGACTCTAAACAGAACTTCCTCTGTGACAATAGCAGACACCTTTGGTGACCATATACATCCCTGTTTCATGTCTCATGCAATATTGATCATTGTACCTTTCTCTGTGTGTGTGTCTATCAAGGAATCTTATATATTCTTAACACAGTAAAGACACTTTATTGGCAGAAACCCTTTGAGGCTGTGCTTTCTTTTACTATTTCTCTTTCAGTTCAGCCATGAAGAGAAGAGATATGGCTTATTAGCCAGTGGAGATGGAAGAATAAGTTCAGAGATTTTTTTAATGATGGGAAAGACATGGGCATGTTTGTATGCAAGAGGGAAGAAGATAGATATGAAGAGACTGAAGATAAGAGGATAATGAGGGTAATTTGCTAGAGACTTCTGGGGGATGAGATCAAGGGCACTTGTAGAGGAGATGGCCTTGTCAAAGAGAAGGGCCGCCTCTTCATCTGAAACTGGAGTGAAAGGAGATATCTGAAAGATGTGAGACAAAGAAGGGGGAAAGGGGAAGCTCCCAGAAATTTGTCACATTTTTCCCATTAAAGTTTGAGGTAAGGTCCTCAGATGAAAGGGTTGGGGTAGAAGGTTCCATAGCAGACCTGAAGAAAATTGAGAAAGTCTGTTCCATAGTAGACCTGCAGAAAACTGAGAAAGTCTGAGATAGTCACTGCGGAGATTTTGATAGCATATTAACTAGGGGGGAATACAATGCTTGTCTTGCTGCAATCTCCCACCAAAAAAAGTTCATTTTGCTTTCCCAAAAGCACTCAGGCTAATAATATATCAACTATAGAACAGATTTTAATTAACCAACAACCATAAGGAAAAAAATGGGCTTACACTTAAGCCCCTCGATTGTCAGGAAAAAAGCACTCCTCGACTTTTAGAAGACTGTCAAGCAAGTCTCCTCGCAAGTAGCTCCCATTTTTCCTTCAAACTTATATAGTCTATATGACTTGCAGAACTAGTAAGCAGATCAGTCTATGTTGTTCCTGCATGCACATGTTACGCTGATCTCTCTCATGTAAGGAAGGGCAAGATCTACAGGTTTTCTCTTTCCTGCTTTAACTATGTCTTGTCGTTTCTTGGTGAACATGGTTCCCCTGACTGAGCTCTCAACACTGTTGTGCTGGAAAGGGCAAGGTCCATGGATTTTGTAATTGTCAGTTTCAATGCCTCCATATGGCACTGACTCCTCAGTGCATGTGATTTCCTGTAGGGGCCACACTGAAATTCAGACTTCTCTCCAGATTCATGTGAGGCCCAGCATCTGTCTCTTCTCTTCAAGAATAGTATGCTCCAGGGGCGGCCAGGTAGCACAGCAAGTAATAGCACTGGCTCCAGTGTCAGGATGACCTGGAGATCGAATCCCGGGCTCAGACACTCAGCACCACACCCAGAAATAACTGGCCGCGTAACCTTGAGCAAGTTATTTGACCCCGATTGCTTAAAAAAAAAAATAGTATGCTCCCTCTTATTATCCAGAAGCTGTCCCAGGCAACCTATGCAGGCACAGGGCAGTGGATGGGGGTTAAGGGAAAGGCTCACATGAATTAAAGAAAATTTTATTTACATGTCAACCAAACATGTTTGGATCCATTTCTTCAAGTCACAGATTCACAGAATTAGAGGTAGATAGGAATTTCTACATTATCTAGTCTAACCCACTCATTTTACAGATGAGGAAACTGAGGCTTCCCAAAAGAGAAGTGATTTACTCAAAACCATTCAGAATCAAGATTCAAATCCAGGTACTCTGCCTATAAATACAGTGCTCCATCTGTAATACAATTCTATCTTTCAGTAGTGTTAGCTGGCAGTGTTCAAGAAAGAGAAAAAGTCTGGAGCCCAGAGCACCAAAGTAACCTCATCTACATTCAGAAAATTTTCATGAGCAAATATCCATAGATGTGGGATTCATATCCTCAGGACTCCAACTAGCTGATGCCTCCCTCCCCAGACTTATGCCCTTATGCTTCCCACCAGATGCCCTACTTAAAGCTTTCCCCAAACACTGTCTAGTTGGATTAAATGAAAATTACCTTTAGAGAGAAGAGAAAGCAACTTAACAGTATGAGAAGAGTCTAGGCCTCAAGTAGCTCTTGACCTTTTTTAAGACCAGGTCCCAGATACATGGTTTAGCAGCTTGCAGTCACTCCCAAAAAGAGAATTTGGCAGTCACTGCTCAGAGGAAATACTGCTTTGGAAACTCATATCTGGGAAACAACATTGTACAGCACAAAGAAAGGATGAAAGAAACAAAGAAGCAAAGAAAAGAAGGAAGAAGTAAGGAAGAAAGGAAAGAAGAAAAAGAGAGATACAGAATGAGGTAGCGAGATCTAGAAATACAAATATAAGCAAGCAATTCAGGTAGTATTCCCATGTATCTAATTGGAGAAGACTAGATAGATAGATAGATAGATAGATAGATAGATAGATAGATAGATAG
>NW_027185694.1:32365777-32398696 GCF_028583685.1 Petaurus breviceps papuanus | reverse complement strand
GATAGATAGATAGATAGATAGATAGATAGATAGATAGATAGATAGATGGATAGATGGATGGAGAGATAGATAGCTATATAAGAGCACTGGAAAGTGGATAAGGGTGGAGGGGAAGGATACCCAAATGGGGTAATGAGCAGGCAAGGTGAGAGAAGTGAAGCATGGCAGAGATCCTTCCTAAAATGATGGTGTCAGGGAGGCAGTCACCAATAAAGAGAGGAGGGTTCTGGGGTTGATATGTGCAGGTGAGTTGAAGGAGATAGTCAGGAAAGAGTCCCGTTGAAAGTGATGAAACGTGTGAGTGTGAATCCTGGTTCAGATACTCATCAAGGAGACAGATGTAAGACATATTGTGGAGGCAGAATCAAGAAGACATGGCAACTAATTTAGAAAATAGGTGGAGGGAGGGAGCAGGAAGAGTTAAAGATTACTTGATCTGAGATTATGAGTCTGGACTCCTAGAGGGACAATAGAACCCTCAACAAAGATAAGAAAATTTTGAGAAAGGGCAGATTTAGTAGAGAAGATGAGTTCCATTTTGGACATGATAAGTTTGAGATGCTGTCAGGACATCCTGACATGGAGATGTCCAGCAGGCAATTAGTAATGTGGGAATGGAGTTTAACAGAGAAATTAGGGCTGGAAATAGAGAACTTGATATTGCTATATAGAGATAATGTTAGAACTGGTAGGAATTAATGAGATAACAAAGAAAAAGAGAGGTCAAGAGAGAACTAAACATAAAAAGAATTCTCTCTTGCTCCTCCTCCCCCAGCACTACGTCCTATACCAGATAATTATTCTCCCCTACTTCATCTTCCCTTAAAAGAGAGGAACAGGGTGAGGAAAAGTAGTTACATTAGTACATGGACAAATCTGAATCTGTAAAGTCTATAATGAATGAAAGCTAGACCTCCTACCTCCCATCCCAGGTTCTTGGGGCCTAGTGAGTATGCAGACCAAAGAGCAATGTAGCTAAGAAGTAGAATTTTCCACCTAAAAAACATATCCACAGGTTATTCTAGACAGGACCTCTGGGGCACTTAGTCAGTTGGCCCTGCAGATAACAAACACTAGCAGGCAGGGGTGGTCTAGTTTTTGCCTTTCTATTCCCAAGGCCTAGAAGAGTGTTTTGAACACAGTGGGTGCTTAATAAATATTTAATGGAATGGATGAATTTAATTCAAAGTTGGAAAGAGGCATATTTCAACTTGATATTAGGAAAGACTAACTTTCTAGAACTGTCCAAAAGTGGAATAGATTAAATACAGAAAGCTCCTCACCTCTAGAGGTCATCAAGCAGAACCCGGAGGAAGGCAATATGTGAAAAGAGCCCCAGATGTGGAGTCAGGAGTCCTGGCTTTAAATTCATATTCTGTACTTGCTAATTACGTGACCTAGAGCAACTCACTTCACCTCTTTTGAGTTTCAGTTTCCTAATCTGTAAAACAGGGACAATCATACCCATATTTCTTACCTCACAGGACTGCTAAGAGGAAAGGACTTTATAAATTTTAAAGTTCATTATTAGCATGAGTCACTATTTAGCCGCCATGTGTCATTGGTAGCCACTCAATGGGAGTCACATACTCTGGGAGTTTGTGTATGCCCTGATGGAGAGGGAGTGCTGAGCAAGGGCTAAATATGGCTGTCAGAACCTCCGTCTCTGGGGCAACACTGATTAGTTTTCAACAGAAGCATGTATTTGTAGAGATGCCCAATTAGAATGTAGAAATCCACTCATTGAAGAAGCCCCACCTTTTTTTTCTTGAACTCGCTGCCTTTCAGCATGGCCTAATGGTGTTAGCTCCCTACAGGGGCAAGTACCCATGGATGGCTACTGTACACATTGCTTACATTTAAGGTAGAAGCCATGGGCTAATAGACAAAACATAACAAGAAAATGATGGATAGCAAAAACAATAAAACATCTACTAAGGATTTGCAAGCCTGTACTCTCCTAAACCCCAGAAGCTCTCAAAGACATTGTATCAATCTGGATTTAGGAGATCTAAGATAGCCACAGTCTCCATTTTTTGAGTCCTACAGAACCGTGCCCCCTTCATGATCAGGCAAAGGTATATGAACCACAGAGTTTTAAAAAGATGTGTGAACTTCATACTTCCAGTAGGACTACACATTGGAAGCAGAAGCAGAAACTCTAAACCTGGAACTCATAGCATAAGAGCAGGGACCAAGAGATCCAGTGATCTGTAAATGTGGTATGTCCCTAGTCTTATCTGTTTAGTTCCTGACAAGAAGCTCTGACTACTTCCAGTCTTAGGTAGTCCATCATGGAGGAAAGTGAATAGATTCCATAGACAGCCCCACCCATGAACAATGCCACCAGAGCTGCGTCTCTCCTCATTTCCTGTTACTATCTCTGACCTAATCCCTGCCTCTCTGTATAGCAGGATAGGTAATAAGCAGTCATAGTGAGAGGGGTGCTATCATTACATTGTCAGGAGCACCAAAGGGAATTTCTGTTAAGATATGTGTTGGAATGGTTAAACTCCAAGGTCTTTTCCTACTCTGAGATTCAAGGATTCTTATCTTAAATAATAGGACCAAGCACCAGCAGCAGCAAAAGACTATGAAGTGTACAATCTAGCAACAGGACTTTTGTTACTCCTTCCTCAGGGTCAGCAACGTCCCTCATCTCCAAAGAGCCAAGGCTCACATTGTTTCTGGCTGGGGGGAAAGGGGGAGCAAGACTTTCCTCTTCTAAACTCCTTACAAAGAGAAAAAGTCACATCCAGAAAGAATTGCACCAACTTAGTCACTGGGGGATAAAACAACTCACCAAAAGTATAAGGACATGGAGTCCCTGGTAACAGGGAGAAACCTTTTCTAGTGCTTGCCAACCTTTGTGGCTCTAGAAAAAGGTAACACAAGTCCAGCTTAAGAGAAGACAATAGGCAACATTTGCTATGAACCCACTCACTTTCCCCAAGCAAGTGACTCAGAGCCCAGACACCTTACCCATGGAAAAGATACAGAAGAAAAATTTCCTTCTTTCTTCCTAAGTTATCACTCTGTCAAACCATCTGGCATGGCAGTAATGGAAGAAACACTTTGAAAACAATACCAGAGGTGACACAGATTAGATCCCATAGAACCCAATCAAAGCTCAAACTCAAACACTCCCTCCTCCTTGAAACGTTCTCCCATCTCCCTCATCCTTAGCAACCTTCTCTCTCATGCCTAACATGGCCCTTTGTTCTGTATCTCTCTGACTCACAGTCCTCATATCCATTATAGCTCCCTATGCAAGCAATAATAATTATAATAATAACTAGCATTTATATAGCACTCGAAGGTTTACAAAGTGCTTTACAAATATTACTCATTTTGTCCTTTAGACAACCCTAAGAAGCAGGCATCTTTTCCCGCTTCTAGACTGGGAGCTCCATGAGGGCAGGGTCTGTTGCCTTCTCTGAAATATGTATCTCTGCCAGGGCATAGAATAATCCCCCTTGGGCAGTCAATAAATGTTTGTTGAATGACTTTTCTCCCCAAGGACAAGCTTCTTCACTGCATTAACTTGCCTAGTCATGCCACCTGAATGATGGATCATATCTCCTCTTGCTCCCCACAGATAGCATGTTTGGCAGATTTCTCCAAGAGAGAAAATGTCCTTAAAGTCATCACTAATGGAGGCAGTTAAAGCTTTTCAGGGGGAATTTGAATGATCTAAGTCTATCAATTTTTATTTTCGTATTAAAAGTTGTTATTTCTCTCTGTTGCAAATGTCTCTTCGTGATTTCATAGGACATTACACTTTATGTCTCATGTTGGAGGCAGCAGTGTCCTTGGGGACTACATTTGGACTACATTAAAAGTACCCAGGAACACAACCACACTTCTGCTCATCTCCAGAACCCTGGAAAGCATTTTTCTCCCTGGCTTTGTAGCAGGAGAGCTTGGGACCAACACCTTTTTATCTGCAGACCAGTTGCAAGTTAGATATGTTGACTAGAAACTGAAAGGGATTTTCAAATATAAAATGTATAATATAAGAGCTGGGAAGAATGTCAGAACACATAACAGGGAATTTTAGAATTAAAAGGGGGCTTAGACTAGAGAACATCAGGTCCCTTGAATCCAATTGTTGAGATGATTCTCAAATCTATTTATTCAGCCCTAACCTCTCTCCTGACCTCCAGATTTGCATCTGCCTACTAGAATTTCATCTCAAACTGGGTGTTCTGTAGACATATCAAACTCCCTATGTCAAAAGCTTGAACTCGTTATCTTTCCCCCAAAACCTTCCCCTATTCCTAACTTCCCTATTACTGTTGAAGACACCACCAATCTCCCAGTCACCTAGGTGATACAACCTGCGTGTTTTCCTTTGCTCCTCACTCTCTCTCACTTCCCATATCAAAACTATTGCCAAATCCTGCCATTTCTACCTTTGAAACATCTCTTATATATGTCCTCTTCTCTCCTCTGACACTGACTGATGCTACCCTGGTACAGGCCTCATTCACTTAATCCCTGGACTACTACAATGGCCTTATGGTTATTCTTCCTGCCTCAAGTCTCTCCCCATTCCAATGTATCCTCTACTGAGTTCCCAAAGTCCTATTTTTAAAGCATAAGTTAGACCAAGTCACCCTACCCCCCCAATCCCACTCAGTATATTTCAGTAGTTCCTTATTACCTCCATGATAAAGTACAAAATTCTCTGTTTGGCTTTTGAACCCTGGCCCCTCCCTACCTTAGTCTCCTCCATATACTCTACAATTCAGTGAGACTGGCCTCCTCTGTGTTCACTGAAAGATATTCCATCTCTGACTCTTTTGTTGGCCGCCAGTTCCCCTATACCACAGACGGGAGAGAATGCTTTCTTCTAGGCTCAACTAGAACTTCATCTTCTGCAAGAAGCTTTTCACAGGCCCCTTTAACTCTAGTGTCTTCCCTTTGAGATTACCTTCTACCTACTAGATATGCATTTACAGAGATGGAGATAGATACATATATGTATGCATGTATATACACATAAATGCACACAAATAAGATATACATCTATCTAAACATTCATATAAAGATACGAGTACATACGTTTATACATACACACATGCACATGCATGAATATATACGTCTATACATAGGTGTGTTTGCACGAGTAGGAGATACATGTCTTGAGATGAGGACTAGGATTTCATTTTGCCTTTCTTTTTGTCCCCAGGACTTACCATAGTGCCTGATACATAGTAAGTACTTAATAAATGTTTATTTATTAATAAAACTTACTTAAATAATAATAAAAATAACAATAAATAAATTTATTCACAATAAACAAGTAAATAAACCAATAACACTAAAAACAATAATTAAATTTATTTACTTAATAAATGTTTGACTAAATGACTGACTACTGAACGATTTTACTTTCTCACTTTAACCAGAGATCAGAAATATAAGTTTTTGATAATATATTTAGAGCTGAAGGGGACTTTGAATGTCATCAAGCCAACACACTCATTTTGCAGATGTGGAGATTAGGGTCCAGAGATATTGAGTCACTTGTCCATGGTCATGTAAGTACCAGGTAGCGTTGCCAGGATTAGAATACAGACCTTCAAGGTCCAGTACTCTTCTACTGTACCAATATATTAACACTTTAGAGGGTAAAGACTTGGTTGAAGAAAAGTCACCTCCATTAAAGAAGGAAAACATCTGAAAGCAGTTTAACTTCTGCAATTAGTTAGACCCACAATAAGCAGTATGGTTGGCGACTAAGTGAATTAGCATAGCTACTTTTTTTTTTAAAGAAATAAAATAGAACATAAAATTTTAGAGCTAGAAGAGACCATAAGCACTATCTAGTCAAACCTCCTTGTCTTCTAGGTGAAAAATTGAAGCCTAGAGAAGTGAAATTATCTATTCAAGTTCACACAAGGAGGCAATGGTTCAGGTAGGGCTTCTGACTCCAAGTTTTTTCCAATAAACCATGTTGGTTTTTATGGCTTTGCCAGGGAAGCACCTTCCTACTATACTGGCAGCCCATTTAGTTAGTCAGAAGCCCATTAAAGATACTCACCAATTGTGGTTGTCATCTTCAGTGCCTAACCTTGTTTGTAGTACAGAGAGATCCATCAATAAAGAGATAAATGCACAGTAAGTCTAGTGCATGATGGAGCCCACTGACAATCTGAGAAGACTCCTTTCAGCAGCTCCTTGGTTCTACTGGAATTTCATGGATTCACAGAATTTACAGCCACAAAGGACCTGAGCTATCAATTTATCCAATGCTTCCATCTGACAGATGAGAAAACTCAAGTAGTAAGGACTGGAACCCAGATTTCCTGACTCCAAATTCATTGTTCTTCCCGTGCTGACATTGTGGGCTGGATTCAGTGGCCAAACAGACCACAAAGGGAAGCACAAATGACTGGAACCATCTCCAACAGCAGATGATGGCTCCCAACCTTGGGGATTGAGGTCCAGGAACCTGAAACCTGAGGTTTCCTGAACCTGGAAAAATATGGGAGTAAGAAAAAGATAGGACACCAAGTCCCAAAGAAACTGATGCCCAAAGTAAGAATCTAGATATATATCTGAGGATTGATCACAGGGACCCAGATAACAAACAACTCAATTATTAGAACCTTCCACTTATTAGACTTATGACCTGGCCAAGTCACTTTGTTCTCTGAGTTTCTTAAGATTTACTAATCTGTCAAAAAAAAGGGGGGGGGAGGGTGAGGGGATAGTAAAGGAAGCAACACGGTGCAATTAAAAGAGCTTTGGATTTAGAGTTGGAGTACCTGAGTTTAAATCTTTATTCTGTCGATTTCTACATGTCACCCTGGACAAATCACTTAACAACTCTGGGCCTCAGTTTCCACTTCTGTAAAATGAGAGAGGTGAACTATATAATTTTCTAAGGGCCTTTCAAGTTCTAAGTCTATGATTCTATGATCTAAAATTAAGTGACTTCTCAGGTTCCTTCTAAAACTTTGTTTCCATAGTCTACATTCTAAAGCCTTTTCCAGCTCTGGTCTTCTGTTCTAAGGTCCTTCCAAGCCATAATACTCTGCAAGTCAATGATTCAACCTCAACAGGCCACATCCCTACAGGCCATGGGCCTAAAGGAAAGTACAAGATGCATCTACCATCACTTCTAGCTTCTAAAGTCATCAGCCTCCCCCTAACCATTAGGCATCTACAAAACTTTCCTTCCCTTTAATAGTAGACCTGTTCCTTCCAATCCCCCACATGACAATGGTGACGCACAACACCAGAGAGTATAATTGCTGGAGTGATTACTTACAGCCATTACATTAAGCTTTAAAATGCTCCTTTCAAATTGAACAATGTTTTTTCAAAGTCAACAGCTGGTTCACAGCTTGAAAGCAACAGTTAAGATAAATTAAATAAAAAGGGTAATAAAATCACAGTCTAAATTTAATTTCTGTAGCACATGCAGACTCCAGCAAAAGCTTTTAAAATGCCTCTAAAATACAACTAGAAAATCAGAGTTAATACACCCTATGATTATGTCAGCCAATGTTCACACTAGAACAATTTAACCAGATAATGACCTTGGTATGAACATGGGAACTAGGGTACTCATTTCCACAGACATGGTGTTCAAGCCCCTTGAAGGGAGCTGGCTGCTATCACAGAATGCACACATATGTCGATGTACAAATGACCTGATCAAAGAAAACCTACAGCCTTTGAGGCAAAAAGGTTGTATGAAATACTAGAAATATTAGGTCAGATCAATGCAATGACTTGTCTTGACTCTAGAATACCAATAATGAAATACGTCTTCTTTTTCTCAGTACAGACAATTATGGGCACAGAGTAAGTCATATACTGTGTTGTTCAGTATGGTTATTTGTTGTGTCTAATTATGCTTAAGATCACAGTTTTAGAGGTGGAAGGGTCCACTGGTAGATTTGTATCCCAAATAGATCAAAGAAAAAGGGAAGCGACTTACATGTGCAAAAATATTTATAGCAGCTCTTTCTGTGATGGCAAAGAATTGGAAATTGAAGAGCTGCCATCAATTGGGGAATGACTGAACAAGTGGTGGCATATGATTGTGATGGAATGCTATCATACTATAAGAAATGATGAAGGAGGTGGTTTTAGAAAAACCTGGGGAGTTATGAACTAACACAAAGTGAAGTGAGCAGAACCAGGAGAAAATTGTACTCGGTACAATTATAAAAATGATCAACTATGAAAGACTTTGAACAAGACAATGATCCAAGACAATTCCAAATGACCCATAATGAAAAATGCTATCCACCTCCAAAGAGAGAATGATGAACTCTGAGTAAAGATTGAAGCGTATCATTTTTCACTTTCTTCATGTTTCCTATTTTTTTGCAACACAGCTAATATAGAAATGTTTTACATGACTTCGTATGTAAAAAAAAAAAAAGTAATTACTCCCTCAAAAAAATAAGAGATGGAAGAGAACTCAGAAGTCAACTAATCCAGATCTCTCTCATTTTATAGATAAGGAAACTGAAACTCAGAGAGGTTACATGACTTGTTCAAGGCCACACAGGTAATAGTGGCAGAACAAAGATCTGAACCAAGGTCCTCATGGTTAAAAGGGTAGGTTCTATTCAGGGGCAGGGTGTTAAAAAGTGATAATATAAATAAAACTAAAATAATACAAGTAATTTTATAAGAGCTTTAGACTAGAAAACTTGAGTTATCATCCTGGGTCTGCTCTGTGTAACACTGAGCAAGTCACTTTGCATCTCCATGTTTCAGTTTCCTTATCATTAAAATGATGGGGTTGGACTTGGGGAGCTCTCAGGGCATTTCCAATGCCATCATATTTTATGTCCTAAGAAGTCTTCAAGCTTTAAGAGTAACAATAGATCTCATTTGTATAGCACTAAGGTTTTACAAAGTGCTTTCCTCACAATACTTTGAGGTACCATTTTTTCCCATGTTATATATAAGGAAAATGAGGCACGGAGAGTTAAAATTATTTTCTCGAGATCACATAATAAGTAGCAGAGCTAGAATTCAAACTTAGATCTTCTGATACTAAATTCACTTATCTTTTGCCTTCATTATGGTGCCTTTCCAAAACACTATCTATGATTTATAAGGGAGAGCTATAGGTAACAGGTTCCACAACAGTGGTTCTCAGTCCATACCCAAGGAGGATTCATACTTGTTCTCCTTGGTCCCAGAAAGAAGAACCAACAGTACTGAGCAGAAGTTATAGAGAAGCATATTTGGGCTTAATAAAGAAATTCCAAACAATGAAAGGGAGTGCATCGATAAGGCAGAAAGCTCCCCATCACTCAGAGTATTTAAGAGAAGCTGTTCTATCTACCTGTCAGAGATGCTACAGAATGAATTCCTCTACTGAGTGGGAAGTTATACTACATGACCTCTAAGGTCCAACACTCCTCCCCTCTAGCCTAGAGATTCTATGAGTCTATGACTTCCATATCATATTTATACAATGAGATGAATTCTTGCTAACATGCCAGTCTTTGCACTTCCTTGCACCCAGTAGACACTCAAAGCATGTCTTTTTGTTACCACCTCAATGAAAGCAAGACAATTAGCTGTGCTAGCAGAAAGGTAGTACCTGTCACCCATCATCCAAATAAGGGCCTCTCTTCTCCTCTTAGAGGAAACCCAGTTAACTCTGAGCTGACATTCTAAACTGGTCTTCATCCCATCTTTAGCCAATAAGATGAAAAACTATTGGCTTGACAAAAGTAAGAAACCAAGTAAGATGTCTTCATAACTGAGTAGTGTGACTCTGGGAATCTACTCTTGATCACCTATGTGGCCTTCCTGTTGAATCTTTTTTTGTTCCTCTTTGTTGAACGCACCTTTGGGAAATTTTACTTTGTTGGACTATGCTACAAGATGCCTGAGTTCTTAGTCAGAAAGGACACTGAAGGAATGGATGGTGATGACCAGATCACAAGGGCAGTAATAGCTGGGCCCTTAACAATGTCTCTTGTCCTATGTAGTGGACTTTTACCAAAGGGAATTGAGTAAGCCACACCCCACCCCTTATGCAGGGAACTTTCAAGGCATATGGGATATATGAAAAGCACCACAGGGATCCAGAGACAGTGGCAAACCAAATGGAAATGAGAACTGACACAAGGGACAGAGATGGTGAGACACATGTGGACATGGAAAGGTTTATGCTAAAGAAGCCTGTGTAAGGAAGCAGATAGGATCAAGTGAACCAGCAACCAAACAAGAGAGAGCTTAAGGGAAGAGAAGGTCATTGTAGCACAGACCCACAGGATATAAGACCAGAGGATGGGAAGGAACTGAAAGGCAATGAATCACAGAGTTATGAAATGAAGATGTGAAGCCAGACTTCATTCCCCACTGATGCTGAGTTATGGGAACCATGCAGGTCTAAGGTTCTGGGAGCCTTGGTGTGGAAAAAAAAAAGGAGAAAGCTGATTCTCTAGTGACCCCTAGCCATATAGGACAGTAATATAAGTAAAGATTGCAGAAGTTCCAGTGGGGAAAGGGTTGCCAGAGTCGTTGTTGTTCTTTTTTTCCTTGACAGGCTCAGGTATAAGTTTTTCTTTTTTGTATAAATAAGTCCTGTTCTTTATTTGATGCTCTAGTTAGCCTTAAATCTTGCTGGAAAACTGGGAGTTTATTTAAGCAGCAAAATTAGTCAGAAAATCAAATCCCCACTGTTTCCTTGGTAGGAGCATAAGCCAGAGAAATTCTGTGAAAACACTAAAATTGTGCCCAGGTCTTCATGTCCAGAGGAATGTCCTAACACTCGAATTACATCTAGTCTCTAAAAGATGTTAGTGTCAGAGGAATTCAGATACTTGATGGTGATGAAATATGAAAAACATCCACTGAAAAATACCTTACAGGACATTAAAAAAATATAGCATATTGTATGATTATGTTTTTCCTTCACACACAGATCACAAGGTATGAAATCTACACATAATCCAAAGGGAGAGAACCAGGAAAGTCTGACTGTTGAGGTTTGTAAGAACAAAGCAAAATGTAACCTTTCACGAGTTGAGAACTTTTCAGAAGAGAGAATTATGTGACCTCATGAATGAAGCGTTCAACCTACACAAAACTCAAGTGTTACACACCCACACAAAGACACATGGAGACACACAGAGAAACAGGGAAAAACACACACCTTCCCCACTCACCAAATGGGGCCCTTTCTCTTGAGAACAGAGCACTGGGAGAGATTTCTCAGGAGCAGCAGCCCACATGGGAAGCTGTTTCAACACTCTTGCCCTCTCAGTTTCTGTAGATGATACAGTAAGAATACTCATATTATTAGCTAAACGCTTTCCACGTTTTTCCAGACCTCTTTGTATACTTTATCTCATTTGCATGGATTAGTTCAGTGGAAAAAAAGAATGGTGGATCTCAAACAAAAGGGTCTATGTCTAATGATGCATCAGAAGACAGGTGGCTTGTGCTCAAAGCCTTTCTAGGATGGTAGAACCCAAGAGAACTGGTGAAACTTCCAAGAACCCAGGGTCACTTCTATGCCACAGTGAAGCATTTCTTCAGCAAAAAAGGATACATTTTCATCTATTTATTCCACAGAAAAGAGAGCAGAAGTGATTTGCCTAAGGTCACACAGCTAACTCAGGACTCAAGTTCAGGCCTTCCAACTTCAAGGGCAATTATCTTCTCATTCTATCACTTGAGGCAAGAAAGCCTCTGGCATCCTACCCCTCATACCACAAGAAGCTACAGGCAAATACTATCTTTCAACCAATAAGAACTTATTAGCCACCTACTATGTGCCAGGCACTGTCTTAGACTGGGATACAAAGACAAAAACTCAACAGTCTCTGACTTCAATAAGTTTATGTTGGTCTCCTTGAGAACAGGGGCTGTCTTTTGCCTTTCTTTGAATCTCCAGCACTTAGCAAAGTGCATAGGTACTTAATAAATGTTTATTGACTGACTGTCAAGGTAGATAACAAATACACATATAAAATATCTACAAAAATAAATGCAAGGTAATTGAGGGGTGGGGAGTGTCAACAGCCGGTAGGAATCAGAAAATTCCTTAAGAACATGGTGCTGGAACTGAGCTTTGAGGGAGTCTAAGGATTCTAAGAGGCAAAAATAAGGCAGGAATACATGGCATGACAGTAAAGAGGGACAGCCTGTAGAAAGACAAGAAATGGAAAATGGAAAGACAATGTAGAAGGGAAATGAAAAGATGTGGAGCATCTCCTTGGTCTGGACTCTACATAGTAATGTGACCCATTGGCCAAAAAAAAAAAACCTTTATTACTAAGGCTTTATTACTAGATGCATAGCATCCATAATGCGGGAAATGGGAGTCCCACCACACTCTACTCTAGCCAAACCACATCTTCAGTATTGTGTTCCATTCTGGAAATGTCCTCTGAATGAAGAACCTGAGAATCTGGAGCATATCCAGAGGAGACAGAGTAAAATGATCAAAGGACTGGAGATGATGCCATTAGATGATTGGTTGAAGGAACTTGGGGTGTCTATCCTGAAGAAGCAAAGTTAAAAGGTACATGGTAAATGATTTCATAGAGGTAAAGGACAGTCATGTAAAATAGGGATGGATATTTTGCCATAAAGGACAAAACTAGAATAAATGGTAAGAAATAATGAGAGGCAGATATACACTAGATATATGGAATCATTTCCGAAACAATTAGAGCTACACAAAAGCAGAAGGGCCTGCCTTGTGAGAGAGTGAATTCAGCATCACTGGAAATCTTCTTAGAAGCTGGATCCACACTTACTGAGAATGTTGCAGAGGGGATTCATAGTCAAATTCAAGTTAGACTGGATGGCCCCTAGGAGCCCTGAGATGTATCTCTCTGAACTTAGAACATAATGACCATTCTAACTAAAGTCTCAACTCCATGCTCTGTTCTAAATTCAACATTCTATGACAAAGAAAAATTAGCACAAGTATGATATCACTGTCCTGAATGATAATTCCCAAACAGTCTAGTACTTCCCTCCAGTCTAAGTCTTATCTGCTTTTGGATTAGTAGCTCTCTGAGGACAGGAACTTGTATAGATAGTCCCCATGTCTGAATAAAAGTTAACCTACAGCAACTAGTGGCAGCTTGCCTCTATCAGAGGAAAACATTGTCTTTGGCATCTATGAAGAAGCCAATTATGCACAATTTAAAACCTTGTTATATTCTGTTGAAGTGTGTGTTCTATATATACTAAGGTTTTGGTTTCCTAGAGTCTCTTTAAACAGTCTGTGGGGAAAGGCCTAGGTCAGAAGCCAAGTTGTAAGAAGAAAGGCAAAGTTCCAGAGAGGCTAAGGAAAGCAGTTAATGAGTGAATCTAGGCTTTGTAGTGCACCTACAGGGAATACATCAGCAAACACCAGGCAGCTATATAGGTGTTGGGAGAGGGATTTGGAGTAACATTGGAACCTGGCCAGCAGAAAAACCACTGATTGGGAAATTATAGTCTTGGGATTTTCATGCAGTCAGTGATAACATATTATTGCCCAATTTTCTATATCATAGAATGCTAGTCTTAGGAGGATCCTTAGAACATAGAACTGAGCTGGGGAGGGGCTAAGGGGAAGGTCTCTATGGTCTAAGTTCAGAGAGGCTCAACGCAAAGAGAGTTGGGTCACATGATGAATTTTTTCAGCCACAGCAATTTACAAAGGCCATCTACTTAGATGAAAAGAGAATTGCAATATGTATCAATGTAAGGTGTGCTCACATCACTGAAATCACAAATCTCTGAAGTAGTGAAATGGTTATTACTACTTTTTTCTACTCAGCTATTTCAATAAAGAGTTCTATCTCTAAAGAAAAGGTATAATTGAGTAGGAAAGTATACTAAGATCTCTGACAATTAACCATTCCCACTGAGGATCCAAGTTTACCTGGCTCATGATAACTCCCTAAGACGATAAATTACCAATAAGTTGTTGATCTGTATTAGAAGAAGGAGTTTCCATTCCAGGTATTCCCTATATAGATGAAATGAAAGACCTGCACCAACATCTTTCAAAAAATGGAAAACCATTTGATTTATTCAAGGTCACAGAACTAGTAAATGATAGAAACAGTACTCAAACACAGGAAATGGATTAGTGTCAAACTTCTTTGATTTACCTAAGCCTTACCCCCGTAATAATAATCACAACAACTGACATTTAGATAGCACTTTAGAGTTTGCAGAGCGCTTTAAATAAATTCTAATAATAGCTAGCATTTATGTAGCACTTCAAGGCTTACAAAGCCCTTTAGAATTCTCTCATTTGATCCCTAGAGCTAGGTGCTAATATTCTCCTCATTTTACAGATGAGGAAACAAACAGAGATTAAGTGACTTATCCAGGGTCTGAGGCAAGATCTGAACTCAGGTCTTCCTGATTCCAGGTCCAGAGTTCTATCCACTGTGCTACCTGGCTGCCTGACATCTCATTCAAGCCTCATGTCAGCTCTGTGAAGTAGTAATAATAAACAAATATTATGATCTGCTTCTTAAAGAAGAAAAAACTGAGGGTCTGAGAAGTTAAGCAACCTGCCGATAGACACATAATTTGTAAGTGTAAGAGATGGAATCTGAATTTAGGTCTTCCTGACTCCAAATTCAAAACCAGACTCTGGTTTGCATGTACTGTCTGACACTTTGAATCCAGGCACTGTCTTCCTAGTTCAAACCCCGTAGTGTTCCTCCTAGTTTCCCAGGATCCTTGACAATATCCAGAATGGAATCTTGAGCAACCATGAATTGGACACACTAGTCCAGCACCCCTCTAATCTGTGTGATATCACCTATATGATAACTAGACCAATTACTATGGCACTGGGCACCTCCCTTATCAGGGAAATGTTGCTGTTGTTTTTCAGTAATTTCAGGTATGTCCCACTCTTCATGACCCCATTTGTGGTCTTCTTGGACGAGATACTGGAGTGGTTTGCCATTTCCTTCTTCAACTCATTTTAAAGGTGAGGAAACTGAGGCAAACAGGGTTAAGTGATTTACCCAGGGTCACACAGGTAATAAACATCTGAGACCAGTTTGAACCGGAGAAGATGAGTCTTCCTGAGTCCAGGTGCCAAACTCTATCCACTGCGCCACCTACATGCCCAGGGTAATAGTACACAATTGATATACCCTATATACCTGCCTACTAGTAAAAGTAGTGTCTCCAAATCGGTTATTTCTTCACAGCATCCCATCTGGACTTTGGATCCAGCATCCTGCTCAAGTGCTAAACAAACCTCACTGAAGAGGTCATGTGACATAAAAGAAAAAAAACTTACATCTAGAGTTAGAAGTTGAAGACCTGGGGGCGGCCAGGTAACAGTGTCGGGATGACCTGAGGATCAAATCTGGGCTCCTATACTTAGCACCACACCCAGAAATAACTGGCAGTGTAACCTTGAGCAAGTTACTTAACCCTGATTGCTTTAAAAAAAAAAGTTAATCTGATTATTTAGTTGTCAAATGGAAATGAAGTACTTGGACTCCTAAAATTGGAGAACACATCAGTTGTGGTTTGAGTCAATGTCAGAGACTCCTCCTACTTCTCTATGGGTATTAGAGAACCCTGAGGAAAGGGTGAAATGCAATAAAGTTGGCCTTCAGGTCATCAATCAGAGATTCACTATTATATCTGTATGTAGTTGTTTGTATATCATCTCCCACATTAGACTGTAAGCTCCCTGAAAGCAGAAACTATTCTTTTGATCCTCTTTGTATCCCCAGAATTTAGCACAATACTTGGCACAGAAGGCTCAATAAATACTTATTAACTTGACTTTTCTCCATTCTAGAATCCTGAACTCTTCTCAACTTGGAATGAGAGTTGGGAAAAACAGCTCAAAAGCTCTACATTGGTCAAATTAGATCCAAGCACCATAAGTATGTTTGAAGGAAGGCTGGTTAGTAACACTCTAGCAGAAAAAAAATGGGGCTTGGGAAATGGTCCAGTTTGGCAGGCCTTTGGGGCCTTGACTATTAAACCAAGGTTCCAGCCTTTGTAGCCAGGGTAGGAGGAAAGACTTAATTCTGACACTTCAGAGACTCATTCCAATACACACACACACACACACACACACACACACACACACAGACAATTGCCCTCCAAAGGTCTCAATGCAATGCTGGAGACAGAGAGAGCAGATGTTCCAGTTCTCCTGCTTCTAGCCAAGTTGCTGTGTGACATTTAATTAAGGCTCATAAAACCCACCCAACATATGCTAATAATTGCATCATCATATTAGGAGAGTAAAGTATTAATACTCTGTACCAGTAATAATCAAAGCCAATAATGTAGTATTTTCTCTGCTATAGGAGATAGGACCCCATTTGTGCCTTCCCACCCCCAGAATGAAGGAAAGGGCAAGAAGAAGCATTTGTTCTTTCCCAGTTAAAAATGGAAATGTGAAACAGGGATGATGGGTGGGTGACATCAGACTCCTTGAAGGAGATTATCAGAACAGTCAGTAGGGGCTACCGAAGAACAGGTCAACCAGTTCATTTCAAGGGTCAGCAAGTAGGGAAGCAATAGGTATAAAGGCCTCCATATCTCAGTACATGTTGTGATGTTAGATGAATATATTCATTATGTGTGAAATTATATGAAAGTTCCTCATAAGTAGCAATAGCTTGGGCTATTGTAACTAACACAGCACACTTAGTGACTAACATAGCAAGCCTATGGGTTTGATGGATAATTACTTATCATTGTGCTATTGATAATGGTAATGATAGCCAGAGTGATGTTGATGGTAGGTATGATAGCAATGGCCACAATGATCCTGGCAGTGATGGTCATAGCAATGAAAAAATAATATGATCCTGAGAACAATCCTGTTAATAATTAAGATGACAAGGGGCAGCTAGGTGGCGCAATGAGTAAAAGCACCGGACCCAGAGTCAGGAGGACCTGAGTTCGGTTCCAGCCTCAGACACTTAAAATCCACACAAAAAAAGCTAGCCGTGTAACCTTGGGCAAGTTACTTAACCCCAATTACCCTCCAAAAGGCAAATAATAATAATAATAATTAAGATGACAACCACAGAGTAATTATTATAATAATGTTAGTAGTTCACCATTCTATTAATAAAGCTCCTTATTACTGCTCTTCATCTTCTTTCCTGGTGGCACAGTGAACAGAACACTGGGTCTAATGGCAGGAAGACCTGAGTTCAACAACAGCCTCAGACACTTACTAGCTGTGCGATCCTGGGCAAGTCACTTGAACATCTGTCTGTTTGTTTCTGCCTCTATAAAACTGGGATGACAACATCAACTACCTCCCAGGGTTCTGGGGGATCAAACAAAAATAGGCACCTAATAAATACTGGCTTGTTTCCTTCCTCCCTTCCTTTCTTCCCTTCCTTCCTTTTCTTTCTTTCCTTCTTTGCTCCTTCTCTCTCTCCTTTCTCTCCTTCCTTCCTTTCTTCCCTACAAAGTAAGAATTTCAGACTAGATACTCTCCAAAGTCCCTATCAGTGATAAATCTAGTGATCTGTGTTCATCCTCCCAACAACCCTATGAGATGGGCACTATTCTCATTTTATAAATAATACTATAATTATAAATAATTATAAATAAATACTATTCTCATTTTATAAATAAGGAAAAGGAGGCTCAATGAGAATTTACTCATCCATAGTCCTGTGGCTAATAAGTGTCAGAGACAAGACTAGGATCAGATCTTCTGGCCCATAGTCCATTGGTCTTTCCAGTATGTCACCATCACTAACATGATGATACAGAAGGAGGAGGATAAAAAAAAAAAGAGGATCAGGAGGACCTGAGTTCAAATCCGGCCTCAGACACTTAAACACGTACTAGCCATGTGACCTTGGGCAAGTCACTTAACCCCAATTGCCCTACCTTTCCCCCCCTCCGGGAAAAAAAAGAAAAGAAGAAGAAAGAGGGGAATTCCCAGAGCACTGATACAAGCCCCTCCTTTGGGAAAAATCAAGTACTACTTACTCAAAGGAGAGTCACTGTCATCATTATTGTCCCAGTCATGGAACATTTTTGCACCATGCCTCAGTCAGCTGCCCACTCACCCTGGTACTTCCTGCATCACCTGGGGCTTTCTTGCCCTGGAACATCCATCCTTCAACCTCTCTAGCCCCTTCTCCCATTGATAAGCTCCTCCCAGGGCCTCCATTTAGGGGATGGATTCAAGCCAGGCATGGGCCATTCCCCTTCCAGTTCTTCTGACTACCATCATGCTTTTGCTCAGTTACCTACCTTCCTCCCTCTCCCCATTGCCCACCACCACTGCTTCTCAGCTCCCTTTTGGGTGCTTTTCCCCCCATAAGGATGGAAAGGGAGCTCAGCCAGAACAAATAGACAGTCTAATCTAGAACATAGCTTCATCGTTAATCAGTTGATAATGTTCTAGTATATGCTGTGTCTGAGAGCACAACCCTGAACCCATAGAGTCAGTCAAAAAGCATTTATTAAGCACTTACTTATGCTTAATATATGGCAAACTTACAACATGACAGGCACTTTGCTAAGCACTAGAGATACAAAGAAAGGCAAAACAAGGAAAACAGGAGAAAAGAAAAAACTAATCCTGCCTCAGTACTGAGGGTCCATTCCTGCACTGCTCTCCTGAGTCACACCGGCTGTCAAGAAAGAGTCTTTGATCTGTGTGCCAGGAAGGCAGTGTCTGCTGCCAGTAACCCTGATAAGGGCAGCATTTCTCAGTCTCAGGTGCCTTGTAGCCCTACCATAAAAGCAGACAGAGGCAGGGCACTTGGGCTAGGGTTCCTAAACTGACCCTCTCATTGTGGGGTTGACAGTGGTCAATAGGAAGACCAAAAGAGTCAGGGAAGTTGCCTTGCGATGGAGAACTGTACCTCTGGGAAGATGGCTTCCCCCATGTATCTATACAATCATATTTCCCTATGTTCTATATGTCCCTGGAGAAAGTTTAATGTAGCAGCTGGGAATCATAAAGCACAGCATAAACCAAAGAACCAGGCAGTATGGATTGTGTCTCAAGGTCAATTATAGTCATGTTCTTGAAAACACCTTTTGAGTCCTTGCCTGTATTAAAAGGCATGCTTGTGTCACAGGGCATGGGACCTTGATGTCTTGCTTCATTATATACTTTACTCACCACTATGTGAAGTTTGGCTTCTCAAAGATATGCCAATTCCATTCCCTACTTGACTTCCTCAAATATTCTGGCTAAGAGGCTCAAATGAGAAAATGTATGTAAAGCACTTCAGAAATCTTAAAGCATTTTTATTATCATTTTTATTATTATTATTATAAGCAAGAGAGGAAGTACTGATGCCAATAGCCTATGTTGTACTCCAGCTGTTCCTACAGACCCAGTAGGCTAGAAACATCCTGGGGACAGCCCCCTACACAAATTTCCCACTCAGCTCTTTTCAGTTTCTCAACACCCAATGAAATGCAATGGTAATTGCAGATCTTGCCCTTAACCAAAAACATACTCTTCCCCTGAGAACTGGTCCCACAACTACAACGTACCGCTGGATATGTCAATCAAAATGTTTCACTAGAATTCAACATGTCCAAAACTTACCACCTTCCCAACTACAACTGCTCCCCTTAGCACCTTCCTCATCTCGTCCATCTCCCAGATTTAAAACCTCAAAGACCTCTTTGATTCTTGTCCCTTCATATTCATTCAGTTGCCAATTCCTATCAATTCTACCTCCAAAATATCGTTTGCATCTGTCCTCTTTTCTCCATTGTCACTGCCAATGCCACCCACACAGTTAAAGCCTTCAATCATTGTGAAATTGCTTCCTAAGATGTTTCTCTGCCTCCCATCTCTCTCTCCTCCATCCATTCTTTTCACAGCTACAAAAATAATAATCCTAATGGACAGACCTGCCCATGTTGCTTCCTGCTCAACCTTCAATGGTACAGACTGCCTACAGAATGAAAAGACAAAGTCCTCCATTTTCTCTTCACAGACTGAACACCTGGATCCAACTTACTTTCCCTAATATTATTCTCTGTCATGTGCTCTATGTTCCAACCAAACTGAACCAGCTAGTTGCTTATTATGACCTGCTGTCTCATACCTCTGTACCTTTTCATGGGTCATCCCTTATACCTAGAATGTATTCCCATCTCATCTCTGCTGAATAAAGTTTTTGTTTATGGTTAAGCTCAAGGGCTCCCCTCCCCCCATAGGTCCAGCTGAAAGTGTTTTCTCCTTCCTCAGATTTTCTGAAAGCATGCTGCATCTCTTCTTGGCCTCATCACCCTCCACCTTGTATTCTTCATATCTGTGTACATGTCTGAAGCAACAAAGTAATGTAAGCTCCTTGAAATAAAGAATTCATCGTTTTCCATCTGCGAATTCCCAACACTAAATAAAGCTTCTTATACATAGACCTGACTTATGATTTCACTGGTATAGGTGAGGAAAACTCCCTTTACCATTGAAGATTAAAATTATTCTGTGATGTATCATCCTACAGAGTTACATGGGGCACAGGAAGTTCAAATGTGACTACAAGGCAAACGTTGAAACCAGTCTTCCTGACTCAGAAGTTGGTTCTCTATCCATTGCAATACTATCATTCTAAACTTATACAGAGTAAATAGTTTGTCAGTGTTTGTTGAATTGATTTGGGTTTATTTGGGGGTACAAAGGGATATGCCATCTGCCCAAGAGAGTGGCTACTTAGCTGGTGAAACCCAACCCATACTCTGATTAAATAATCAGGGTTGGGGGCGGAGCCAAGATGGCAGAGTAGAAGCAGGACCTTCCCGCTGCTCCAGCTTCCACCTTCCCCAATCTAAAAGGGGACTCTAAAAAAACTTTGGAGCTGCAGAACCCAGAAAATGACACAGAGAAGCTAACCTCCCGCTGAGGACAGCCTGGCAGGCTGGCAGGAATCCAGCGCAGCGCTCTGGGAGCCGAGCCCAGCACCTCATCGAGGCTTTAGGCCCAGGGTGGGCCTGACCAGCAGGCCAGAGGGACTCCAGATCAGCAGGAGCTGTGGCCATTTTCAGATTTATTAACACAGAGATGCGAAAGACAAAGTGAGAGGTCAGTGCAGTCTGGACTTTGGGACCAGTAAGTGGGAGTGCATGGCTTTTACCCCCATGGTGAGAAGCTTCTGAGATGCCAGCACGGCCAGCCATTGCCACATGGCGGCTTCAGCTCTTGGCCTGCAGAGTGTAGGGGGACCAAGCACCAGTCTGAGGGATAGTCGCTCTTGCTTTAACCTGCTTGGATCTGGATTGCAGTCTAGGGTGGATATTCTGGGGTGTGTGTCCAGCTTGCCAGAGGGTGTGGAGACCTCAGAGAGGGCACCCATCTAATACCTCCAGCAGCTGAGAAAACCCCAGCGTTTGGGACGAAAGCTTCCCTGTCTGGTAGCAGAGTCCTACTGTGGCAAAAAGCCCAAAAGTCAAGTAATTGAGTGGCAAAATGAGCAGGCAAAGGAAACAAAGCAGACAGAAGATTCCAACAGTACACTCCTATTTTGGGGACAAAAAGGAGCAAAGCATGGAACAGGAGGAAAACAGTGAAGTCAGAACTCCTGCACCAAAAGCTTCAAAGGAAAATACAAGCTGGTTACAGGCCATAGAGGACCTTAAGAAAGACTTTGAAAACCAAATAAGAGAAGTGGAGGAAAAATTGGGAAGAGAAATGAGAACAGTGCAAGAAAATTATGAAATGAGAGTCAACAACCTGACTGAGGAAAATAATACCTTAAAAAACAGACTGACTAAAATGGCAAAGGAGGCCCAAAAAGGCAATGAGGAGAAGAATGCTTTAAAAAGCCGAATTTGCCAGATGGAAAAAGAATCTCAAAAACTCACTGAGGAGAATCATTGCTTCAGAATTAGATTGGAGCAAATGGAAGCTAATGACTTTATGAGAAATCAAGATGCTGTTAAACAGATCCAAACAAATGAAAAAATAGAAGGCAATGTGAAATATCTCATGGGAAAAACCACTGACCTGGAAAATAGATCCAGGAGAGATAATTTAAAAATTATTGGACTGCCTAAAAGCCATGACCAAAGTAAGAACCTAGAAATCATCTTCCAGGAAGTTCTCAAAGAAAACTGCCCTGATGTTTTAGTACCAGAGGGCAAAATAGAGGTTGAAAGAATCCACTGATCACCTCCTGAAAAAGATCCCAAAAAGAAAACTCCTAGGAATATTATAGCCAGGTTCTGGAATTCCCAGATTAAGGAGAGAATATTACAAGCAGCCAGGAAGAAACAATTTGAATATTGTGGAAACACAATCAGGATAACCCAGGATCTGGCAGCTTCTAAACTGAGGGATCAAAGGGCTTGGAATATGATATTCCCTAGGGCAAAGGAGCTGGGATTAAAACCAGGAGTCACCTACCCAGCAAAGCATTCTTGCTGAAAAAACCAGAGTTGAATAGAAAATTTGACATTCAGATATAAGAAGCAAGAGAAGCATGAGAAGGTAAACAGGGAAAAGGAATCATAAGGAACTTATCAAAGTGAACTATTAACATTCCTACATGGAAAAACAATAATTGTAACTTATGAAACTTTTCTCAGTAGTTGAAGGGATTAGAAATACCGTGTTTCCCCGATAATAAGACCTATCCCGAAAATAAGCCCTCCCCTTACTGTGTAAGATTCCTCTAAAATAAGCCCTCCCCCGAAAATAAGCCCTATTGAGATTGCTACTGTAGTGAAGGTGATCCCCTGCGCTACACACTACATTACAGTACCCTCTGTATGCACCGTTCCTCCCCCCCCGGGTGAAACGCACGCCGCGCTCCAAGCTGCACTACGAGCAGGTTACCTGGACAAGACATTCATTTAAAGAGAGCTATATTGCTGGACATGACAGATTGGGTCCACTTCTTCTGAAGGAAATGGAGGTGCAAGACATCCAGGACAGAATTCAGGGTATGAACACTTATGACGATGTTGTTGAAGAAGATGACATGATCATTATTGAATAAAGGTACATTTTTTTGTTCACATTTACCTGTTTATTAAAATTGCTGTCAATGTTCATTAAAATAAGCCCTCCCCTGAAAATAAGCCCTCTGGTGTTTTTCTGTCCAAAAAAAATAATAAGACAGTGTCTTATTATCAGGGAAACACGGTATATATATTTGTCTATATATGAGGGTATATGGGCATATGAATACATGTGAATGTGTGTATATATGTTTACAGGTATACATAGATAGAGGGCACAGGACCAATTTAACAGGAAGGAATGATGCTTAAAAGGTGAAATTAAGAGATGAGAGGAATATAATGAGAGGGGATGCAAAGAGACAGATTGGGGTAAACTATCTCATATAGAAGAGGCAAGGGAAAATGGTTACAATGGAGGGGAAGAATAGGAAGGCAAAAGGGAATGGGTCAACCTTATTCCCATTGAATTTGGCTTGAGGAAAGAGTGAAATACACACTAAATAGGGTATCTCACCCTCCAGGAGAATGGGGGGGGGAGGGGATGAGGGGGGGGAGGAAGGGAGGGAGGGCAGGCTGGGGGGGAGGGAAGTTGGAAGCACTCACTTTTGAAAATAGATGGGATCAAAGTAGAGAATAGAACAAGTGGGATAGGAGGGAGGGAAATATAGTCAGTCTTTTACAATATATCTACTATGTTATTGTTTTGCATTAGCCACACATGTACAACCTATACTGAACTGCATATCTTCCCAGTAAGGGTGGGTGACAAGGAAGGAAGAGAATGAATCTGGAATTGAAAGTTTTAAAATCAAATATTCAAATATATATATATGTGTGTGTGTGTGTGTGTGTGTGTGTGTTTATATGTATACATATATTTATATATATATGTATATATATATACTATTATTAATACCATCTTACATGTAATTGGGAAATAAGATATACAGGCACTGAGGCATAGAGATCCACTGGAAAAGTAGAAAGGGGTATGGGAGAAAATATGGGAGAGAGCAGATTGGAGGAGGGGATATCCTGTGGGACTGCTATTTTGGGGCAGTAGGTAGGGGAAAAACGGGGAGAAAATTTGTAACTCAAAATCTGGCAGAAATGAATGATGTAAATCAGAAGTTAATAAAGCATTAATAAATAAATAATCAGGGTTACCATACACCCAGAAAACTGACCTACAAAGTACTTTTCCAGCATTAACTAATTAACTGCTCCCACAGCCTCAGAAGACATTAGTTAAAAAAAAAAGCTATCTCTATTAGCACCCAAGCTCTTAAGTATGCTACTGATGGGCACTCTCAGGTAATTGATGTATTTTTCAGTCCTTGAATTATTTATCCATTAAATCATAGACCATTATGCCAGATGATAGATAATAATACTTAAATACTATTAGGACCTGTGATTTCATCTGTGTGGATCCTCCTTCCAGACCTCAACCCCTCCATACCTACTCAGATGTTACATGAATTGTTGCAAAATTTAAAAAAATATATATTTAAAAATCCATTGTCCAGTGACCAGACTTCTGATAATGAACTCCTCTGCAATTTGCTATACCAGTTGTATATTGACAAACCCATAGTCAAAGCTTTTCTTTTCTTTTTCACTGTCAGAGCCTTTGAGAGCCCAGGGTCACCTCTACATCATAATAAAGCAGTGAAGTAGAAGAGGTTAATAACTAGTTTGCTATTTCCCAATAGATAAGTGGTCAAAGTATATGAATAGGCAATTCTCAAAGGAAGAAACCTAAGCTTTGAAAAAATGCTCCAAATCACTAATAATTGGATATATGAAAATTAAAGCACCTCTGAGATTCCACCTCAGACCCATCAGATTGACAAAGATGACCAAAAGAGAACATGACAATTGTTGGAGGATGGGGGCAAGAAGGTGAGGGGGCAACCTACTGGAGCTGTGAATTGGTCTAGTCATTCTGGAAAGCAATTTGGAACTAAAAAGTCATTTAGCAGCATACACAGCAATATTAACTAGTCCTATGACTCCAATGTGATCAAAGAAAAAAGAAAAGGATCCATATCTATAAAAAATATTAATAGCAGCACTTTTTGTTATAGCAAAGACTTGGAAAGTAAATGGATACCTATGATTTGGGGAATGGCTAAACAAATTATATATATATATGAATTAATGGAATACTGTTGTACCTTAAGAATTTATGAAAGGGGCTTGTTGGAAGAAATGAATATTAATAACAAATGACTTGGGAGAGCTTCAGAGTTCCTCCCTTTTTTCTAAAGTCCTAATTTTAAAACTTCAGTCTCTGGAAGGACATTGCTGAAAATGAGATTAGACTAACTTTCTTGTTTAGACCCCACCCAAGTGGAGTAGCCATTGTGTTTTGCTCAGGCTTAGGTGGAGCATAAATTCTTTGAATAGACTGCCCAAGGCTTTGGGTGGTCTGGGTATAGTTTGAGTACAGTCTCTCTGTCTTGATGTCTGTGACTCTCAGCCCCTCATTGCAATATTCATTCTCTCATTAATTATTAACCAATCAAGGCTGATTCCCACATATGTGGGAGCGGAGGGGGGAGGAGGAGGGGAGACACCTTCTCTTCAAAAGGTATATAAACTATGAGCCTACCACTATGATTGTCTTTTGGTCTGAGAGAGACAGACAAATGACCATTCTTTTATTAATAAATGTGCTGGCCTTATTAATAAAATGACTAAGTAGTTATGTTTCTCAAATCTTTTTAATCACCAGATTGTATGACCTCAAGCAAAATGAAGTAAACAAAATTAGGAAAACATATACAAAATGACTACAACTTTAGAACTCTGATGAGTACAATGTCCAACCATGACCAATGATAAAACTTGCTACCCACCTCCTTATAAAGAAGTGATAGACTCAAGATCCAAAATGAAACATGTATTTTTAGACATGGACATTACAGGAATATGTTTTGCTTTACTATGCACATCTTTTAGAAGCATAGGGTGTGGCACAATTAGCAACAAGACTGTCAAAAAAGAATGTACAGAGAGACTAGAAGGAAGTATAAACAAGCAGGGAAGCTTTAAAAATGACATAACAAATCTATTTTATACTTAAAAAGAAAAACAAGCCAGACATCATAGAGATTCCCAGTTTCTGTGTACAATACTTTTTTGTCTGTCCTACTTTGTGTATGGAAAGTTTCGTTTTACATTGGATTTGTTAAGTTCAGAATAAAAAGAAATGTTGAATGTAAGAAAGAAAAAGGACAATAATAACCCACTTTTTTGTAGGCCTGCACAGTTTCTTAAAGTGTTTTTCCCACCACAAGCTTGGGAATCAAAGACTTCCTAACAATTAGGATCACAAAAAAAACAGAATGGACTGCCTCGTGAAGTGGTACATTTCACCTCATGGAATGTATTCAAGAAGAAGCAGAGAACCACTTGTTAGGTCTGCTATAAAAGGAATTCTATTCCAGTAGATATTGCAATAGAGTATTACAGTTCCACTTCTGATATTTGATGATACTGTGAGGCAGGCTCTGTAAGCCAGTGGTCTTCAAATATCTTTAATGGCACATTCCATAAGAAAAAAATGCATGCATATTTACTTATTTATAAGTATATACATGTATATATATACATACATATATATGTATTACTGTATATCTAGGTGCTACTGAACTAATAACTAGGTATATTTTAAAACTTGCACAAAAATAGTCAATAGGAAGCCACTGGAGTTTATGGATAGGGGAGTTACATGGTCAGCTCTGTGCTTAAATAAAACCTTTTTGACTTGTGTAGCAGATACATTGGAGCAGGGAGTTCTTGAGGCAGGGATTTTATTGGAATAATCCAAGAAAGAGCTATTGAAGGCTTAAGTCAGGGAGGTGGCTGTGTGAGCAGAACTAAAGGGACATATGCTCTGAGATGTAGAAGTTGAAAGATTTAGCAGCTGATCAGACAGTTAGGTGAGGAAGAAGAAGTCAAAGCTGACACAAGGGCGTGAACCAAGGTGACTAGTGAGGATAATGGTGTCCTTGACAGTGACAAGGAAGTTTAGAAGAGGGGTGGGTTTGAGGTGAGATTTTCTCTATGTCACTCAAAACAAAATGACCTCGCACTGCCCAGGGAGCAGGCACTTGCCATAATCAGGAGGTAACCTGAGAGGCAGGAGGTAAATATGCTGGAGAAGAGGGGGAAATGTTTGGGGTAGAATTTTTACATTGGCACTTAAGTTCTAACTTCTCAGAAAGGCACTCTCAACTCAGAAAGGGGGAAGTCATGAGCTTGCAAAGTGAAGGGAGGAGGCAGAATGGGGAACTGTGGAAAGGTCAAGGTAGGCATAATCTTGTTGAGCCCTAGGGTTGGCTATCACAGGAAGGAAGAATGGGATTCGACCCATACTTGGACCCTCTCTCTGATTGGTTGAACACAAACCTTTTCCGAGTTAGGCCATGACCTTCACTTTAAAGACCCTTCTCAGTCTAAAGCATCATTCTCCCCATTTTACAGATTATAAATCTCAGAAAGGGAAAGTGATTAAAAATGCAATTAGTAATTGGCAAAACTGGGGTTCTAATCCAGGTCTCCAGATAACTCTTAAATATCCTCAAGTAGGACTAAAAGGGGAAGAGGAAGGTGAAGAGATATTTGCCAGACACCTTACTAGTAACTAGATGCAATTGGTTGGTACAATGGCTAGATCACAGCCATGGAGGCAGGAAGACCTGAGTTCAAATGTAGCTTCAGACACTTACTAGCTGTGTGATCCTGGGCAAATCATTTAACCCTGCTTGCCTCAATTTCCTCATCTAGAAAGTGATCTGGAGAAGGAAATGGCAAACCATTTCAGTATCTTTGCCCAAAAAAACCCCAAATGGAGTTATGAAGAGTCAGACACAACTGAAATGTCAAAAAACAACCACTCTCAGTAAAGAATATTAAGGTGAATATGAAATGCAGTCCTGTCAGGCCTACTGACTAGAACCAAATAAGGTGACATCCCAGCTTTTCAGTACTACACATCTGTTCTAGGCTTTCATTGTTTTTTCTTTCCTGCATTCAACAAACATCGATCAAGTATCCGCAAGGGCTCCTTGCTGGGCTCCTGAAGCTACAAAGATGACCCAAAGCCACAACTCCTGCCTTCGTGGAGCTTATTCTTTTCTTGAGAAGATGAGATTCCCACACACAATCCCATGAGGTGAAATGAAAGGAATACATATTTCTAGTATTTCTTCTATTGCAATAGGCTGTTAATGCATAAATTGATTATAGGAGCCAGAAAGGAACCTCTGATGTTTTAAACAAAAGAAACTGAAGTTCAAAGGCAGGAAGTGATTTTACACCAAGGCTGAACAGGTAGAAAGTAGCAGAGTTTACAAGAGGGGAGAAGTCATTTCCAGATGAAAATACAATATTTTAGGACAACGAAGAATTCTAGGATCACAGAATCTTAAAGTCAGAAGAAGCTTCAGTCCAATCCCTTTGTTGCATGGATGCAAAAATTGAGGCCCAGAAAGGGAAACATCCAAAGTCCAAAGTCCGGATGTGAACCCAGGTTTCCTAACTCTAAGTCTGCCTTTTATTTATTTTTTATTTGGTGTTATATGCTTATATGTGTGTGTGTTGCAACCTTCAATATAATGTAAGCTACTTCAAAACAAGCCTTTTTTTTAATTTTTTCTTAGTCTCGCAGCACCTAGCACAATGCCTGATACACAGTAGGCACTTAATAAATGCTTGTGGCTTGACTGTGCCATTTTTCCACGAGCCCAAGATGACACAAATCAAAGATTTAGAACTGGATGTGATCTTAACAGTTATCTAATCCAGCTCCCTCATTTTAGAAATGAGGAAACTGAGTCCCAGAGAGGTTCACAGGGAGTATCCTATTTGATTCCATATCCAGGATTCTAAGTGGGTGTAGCCCAACCCACCTACCTCCCCTATGAATTTAGACTGAATCTTTATTCTCTAATTTATGTATTTCCAATGTATTCAAACTGTCTCTCCATTTTTCAGATGAAAAAACTTAAGACACTAAAGGAGGCAGAGATATTTCTCATACCACCCTCAAGCTATGAGCAAACTCTGGAGATCCAAGATGATAGCCATGGCCCTACTGCTTTCTCAAGGAAAAATGGGCATTGGGACCAGGGATAGACCAATGAGAGCCTGAATCTGCTCTTCCCCATCCCCAGTGCTTGACACAAACCACTCTCCTCTGGCTACTGGAACTAATCAAGGACATGTGGACCCCCCTGTAAGAACTCATGATCCAGAAAACTCAAAATTTACTAAATAGATGATTGTTCTCATAACAAAAGGAAGTTTTACTTCACAAAAGAGCTCCTCACACAGCTCCTTGAGAAACACATTTAAAAAATCCAATTTACAAAAAGTATATTTGTAACTGACTTTTCAGGAATACATCTGCTGGGAAAAGGAAGACATGCCTATATTCTTAACAGACCCAGGTAAAAATAATTTTCTAAGTGCTGAAAAAAACACATTGTTTTAAAACTCTACTCCCCTATGGTGCTCACTCCAACAGCATTCTTTCTCACACCTCCAAAAATATCATTAAATAACAATCCCTTCAATGAATAAAATAATTAACACTTCTATGGCACTTTAAGATTTCAAAATGCTTTCCCCCAAACCACTCTATGAGGTATATAGTTGGAAGAACTTTTATTTCCACTTTACAGAATAAGGGACCTGAGTTTCAAAGCAGTTTATTATATTATCTCATTTTATCTTCACAACAACCCTGTGAGATAGTTGGTATTATCCCTGCTTTATAACCGTGGAAACTGAGGTGGGCAAAAATTAACTTGACTTGCCTAGAGTCACATGCCTATTAAGCGTTTGAAGTTAGGGCTTCCTGACTGTGGGCTTACTATTCTATCCACTGCACCACCTACCGTGTTTCCCCGATAATAAGACCTATCCCGAAAATAAGCGCTATTGAGATTGCTACTGTAGTGAAGGTGATTCCCTTGCTACACGCTACATTACGGTACCCTCTGTATGCACCGTCCCCCCCCCTGTGAAACGCACGGCCGCGCTCCGATCAGAGCTGCAGCAGTGAGCGCGTCATCCTGTTCTTCCCCAGTGATTTGCTTATTGAATAAAGGTACATTTTTTTGTTCACATTTACCTGTTTATTAAAATTACTGTCAATGTTCATTAAAATAAGCCCTGAAAATAAGCCCTCTGGTGTTTTTCTGTCCAAAAAAATAATAAGACAGCGTCTTATTATCGGGGAAACACGGTAGTTGTCTTGGACTCAAGATGCCATGGTCCTCAAGCCAAATCCAGTACACTTTCCAATACCCCTACTCTGCATCTGCATAGAACATGAGAGTTTTAAAAGCTACATGAATGTAACAGACTATTATTGAGCCATAAGAAAGAATAATATGAAGAATTCAGAGAGGCATGGGAAGATTCATATGTACCGATGCAGAATAAAGTACATAAAACCAGGAAAACAGTATATACATAATAACTGCAACAGTGTAAATGGGGGGGGGAATAAAATAATGAAACTTATTCCTGGATGATTATAATGATCAACCTTGACAACCTGCAGAGATGAGAAAATCTTAACTTTCCAAAGGCCAAGGACGGTGTGTTTGGCACATAACACTGCATATCATCATGTCAGACTTGTTCTGTGTTTCTTAGTTTTGCTTAACTACTTTTTTCTTTAAAAAAAAAAAGTCTTTACCATAAGAGATGACTTATAGGATAGGAGAAACAGAGAGATATATTTGGAAATTAAGGCAACATAACAACAAAAGATTTCCAGAAAATTAAAAACAAAAGTAGTCCATCCCTTTAGTAAGTCCAGGAATTTTGTTGTTTTTTTGAATATATTTTGATAACTCTATTTTAATATAATTGGTTTCCTTTATAATCCTACATATTTTGCTTTATGCACTTAGTAACATTTTTCTGAGAAGAGGTCTGTAGGCTTCATCAGCCTGGAAAATAGCTCCATCACACAAAACAGCCAAGAGTCCCTACCTCAGATGATCTCCTCCTAACAACCCAGTGGGGAGCCAGGGTGAGGATTAATTATCCTCTCCCTTTAACCAGAAGAAATGGAAAAAAGAAGGAAAGTGACTTGCCTAGAGTCCCACAGTTAATAATAAGTGGAACAGCCAGAAGTAGAGGTCAGATCTCTTGACTTCTAGTCCCCCACGTCACACTTTAAATTTTCTTTTTAAAAAGTCAGACTTTCTGTCTGCAGCCCTTCCTCTGCCTCCTAAACAGCAAGTGCTACTCTCTGATAAGGCTCCAGCCTCCAAGACCTGCAGCAGTCCGCCCCATAGAAATGCCAGCTGTCCAAGAGTGTCACCTTATCTTGCTTAAAGTTATTCCATCTAGTAATATCATGGAAATTATGGCGCCTCACTGTTCTACATGAAGTACACGGCGGAGCTCTTTGTAAGGCCTGGCAGCTGCCACTCTCAACAGAGCAGATGGCAGTGATAAAAACACAAGGCTGGGAACAGGTTGATAAAGCCATTGCAGTCATTACACTTGCACTTTGCAATTACTCTCCTCCCTCCTGCTCCCCCTCCCTTTTCTCCTTTCTTCCTCCCATTCCCCCTCCTCCTCTCCCTTTCTCCTCTTCCTCTTCCTCCCACCTCGTCCTTCCCCTCCCTCCTCTCCTCTTCCTCCTCTTCCTTCTTTTCCTCAGAAAAGAAATCTGGGTTCATCTGGGGAAAGAATCACTCTAGGAGCACTACTTAATGCCTCAGGCCACGCTACCAACTATAACCACCCTCTCCAAAAATAAAGAGGAAGGTGGGAAGGGAAGAGGAACACCCCATCCTGGGAAAACCATAGACCCAACCCTCACCACCAGCCTCCTGTTCCGTGAAGCTCCCAGGTTAAAGGTGTCAGTAAGATCCTTCTGTTCCTTCAGTGGGATGAGACTCTCATTTCTCATCTCCGGGTAAAAATCACAGTCACGCACAGTAATGAACATATGTAACCTGATGATGGGCCATTTCATGCTCTTCATTAATGGCCACTTACTGGGCTCACAGCATTTATTTTTTCCTCCCCTGAATTTCCATTTACAGAATAGAGACTTCAAGACTAGTAGAGCTGAAAGGGATCTCAGAATCTGGAACCTAGAATGTCAACACTAAAATATAGATAATAGAACATCAAAGCTAGAGAGTCTTTGTAACAGAGAATTTAGAACCTGAATATCAGCACTGCAAGAGGTCTTAGAACATAGACAATAGAATGTCAAAGCTAAAGGGACCTTCTAATTGAGAACCTAGAACCTGAGTATCAGCACTGAGTTGGGACTTGGAATATAAACAATAAAATGTCAATGCTAGTGGGACTTTCTAATAAAGAACCTAACGCCTGGAGGTTAGAGTTAAAAGGGACCTGAGAATATAGGCAATAGAATGCTGAATCTTCTAATGAAGAACACAGAACGTCAGAGCTAGAAAGGAAAAGGAAGGAACTTTGGAGATGGTGCTGTTCAAACCAGAGGTAATATGGTACAAAGGACAGAATTCTGGATTTAGAGTCAGAGGGCCTGGATTTAAATCTTTACTTTGCCATTTACTAGCTCTGTGACCTTGAGTAAGTTACTTAACTTCTTGGGGTCTCAGTTCCCCATCTGTAAAATGAAGAGATTGGATTAAATCTAAACCTCCTTCCAGCTCCAGATCTGATTCCTCCTATTAAAGAAGCTCAGAGAATGTCTCCTCTTCCTCCTCCAGTAGATAGAGCACTGCACCTGGAGTCAGAAAGATCTGAGCTGAAAATGCAACCTCTAACTCTTGCTAATGTGCGACTGTGAGCAAGTCACTTAACCTGTTTGCCTCAGTATTGTCATCTGTACCATTGGGATAATAATAAGATCTACCTCCTCGGGTGGTTGTAAGGATAAAATAAGATGATATTTGTAAAGCGCTTTGCAAACCTTAAAGCTATTTATAAAGACTAGGAGTAGGAATAGTAGGAGTGGTGGTAGTAGTAGTAGTATAG
>NW_027185694.1:32358395-32365767 GCF_028583685.1 Petaurus breviceps papuanus | reverse complement strand
GTAGAGCATAGTTATTGAGAGTAAGGATGAAGCTAGGTGGTGCAGTGTGGTCAGTGGTTAGAGTCCTGGGTTTAAAATCAGGAAGACCTGAGTCTAACCGCATCAGACATTTATTAGCTGTGTGATTCTGGGTAAGACACCTCACCTCTCTCACCTCCACCTTTTGTTTTTGTCTTTATGTCTTGAGTGCCTAGCAAAGTACCTTGCGTATAAGCAGGACTTAATATGTTTGTCATACTGAATTCAGTTTGATTCTTCCCTGCCTCTCCACCCCAACCCCCACTCCACCCTCACCTCTTTGTTCTGACCACTTTATGCCCTTGTGTGAAGACTTCCAGTCCTTCATCAATATTGACAAGGGAGAACTCAGTCCTTTCAGGTTCCAAATCAAAGTCTTTCACAATTCAACTCCAACATACCTGTTTGTGATTTCTGTCCCTTCACATACTGGCTTTAGTCAAACCAGTCTACATGCTGCTTCCCAAACATATCCTTCATTTACCTGACTCCAACCGCTTCCTTGCATATGCTATTTAACATACCTGAAATGCCCTCTGGACCAACCCATACCATCCACATGCACACACACACATATCTCCTATAGCTGACCCTTAAGCATCCCTTCAAGGTCCAATCAAATGCCCCCCCCACCTTAATCACTTTAACTAATAAACCCTTCCCCTCCTTCAGCCAGAAATGAACCCTGCCTCCTGGACATCCTTAATACTTTCTTTGTACCTTTCACTAGGTTTCACTTTCTCTTTTGTATTACATTTATGTCTGTCTGTTCCTTATTCCTCCCTACTAAATTTTTTTTTAAGCAATTGGGGTTAAGTAATTTGCTCAAGGTTACACGGCCAGTTATTTCTGGGTGTGGTGCTAAGTATCTGAGCCCAGATTTGATCCAGGTCATCCCGACACTGGGGCCGGTACTCTTACTCGCTGAGCCACCTGGCCACCCCCCCTCCCTACTAAATTTTGAGAGCCCTGTAGGGAGGGGCTGTCTTACTTATCTTTGTCTCAATTCAATGATCATAATTTAGGCACCTTTAAGACATAGGTCTTGCTTTCAAGGAGATCATAATCAAATAAGGGTGAAAAGGGTGGAAAGAAAAAGGAGGATAAATACACAGCTAATTTAAGATAAAATGGAGAGTGTGACAAGTACCAAAGGAGGATCCTATCAAAGTACTAGGAGAAATGAAGGCAAGATCATTTTTAGATGGGGCAGAGGGAGGTAAACCCATATACAGTAAATTATGTAGCTCTCCATAAATGTTTGCTGAATATAATTGAAATAGGCACAATGCATAATCTATTAATTCCTGAAGACTTATATCTATGGGGGGGAAAGTATTACTGTTGTATTGTTGTTGACATTATTATCGTTGGGGTGGCTAGGTGGTGCAGTAAATAGAGCATCAGCCCTGGAGTCAGGAGAACCTGAGTTCAAATCCAGCCTCAAACACTTAATACTTACTAGCCATGTGACCTTGGGCAAGTCACTTAACCCCAATTGCCATCTTCCCCCCTCAAAAAAAAAATCAAAGACATTATTATCATTATTGCAGCCTCTATAATCTTGCCTCTTCATGGAGATGTTCACTTTTCCTGGCACTTTTCACATCTATTTTTGTTTGATCTTCATAACCCTATGAAAAAGCCCATATATGGGAGATATTAATATCCCCACTTTGCAAATGAGGGAAATGAAATCCAGAGATGGTAAGGACAAGAGAAGAATCTATTTCCTTCCAAAGCTAACTCCCAAAGGCATCTGGTTAAAAAATCTAAAAGGTTCAACAAGTCAGTTTTAACCTTTGGAGAACCCCCAAGAGGACCTAGTTGTGCATATATAGTCATTTCTTTTGGTGATATACTTTGGAGGTGAAATGGGTTTGGGGCCTAGTTGTTCTTCTTTTCTGAGTGTTAGAATACAATTGTAACAATCTTTTCAGAATGTTTTTATTCCCTGCTTTCCTTTATTTCACAGCTAATAAGTGTCTGATGCGGTTAGACTCAAGCCTTCCTGATTTAAAACACAGCACTCTCACCACTGTAACCAGTGGTACAAAAGAGAGAGGAAAGATCTACAATTTGCTTGTGATTAAGTTGGAATGTAGTCAGTTAGTCAATAAGCATTTTTTAAGCACTTTACTATGTGCCAGGCACTGTGCTAAACCCTGGGGCTACAAAAAAAGGGAGCAAAGGCACTGTCCTTATCCTCAAAGGCCTCACTCTAATGGGAGAGACAACATGCAAGCAACCATGCACATATAATATTCATAAATAGTAGATGAAAGGTAATCTCAGAAAGAAGGAAGGGAGGGAGAGCTCTCCTTCAGAAGGCAGGATTCGACTTTAGTTTGGAAGGTAGACAGCAAAACCAGTAAGTAGGAGAGAGGGTCTTCTAGGCATGGAGGACAGTCACTGAAAACGCATTGAGTCAGGAGATGGAATGTCCTGCTTAAGGAACAGCAAGAAGGCTAGTGTTGCTGGAAATATGTAAATCTGTAAAATTATGAAGTTGGACCAGATGTTCTCTAAGGTCCCTTCCAGATCTAAATCAATGATCTGGTGATCAGGTACAAAATATATTATCTAGGATATTTATGGGAGCAGAAAAGGGGAAAGCAAGAAAAAAGCAGAACAGATAGATGGTCTGAGGTCTGTACTGATATCCAAGGAATATTAAAAGAACTACAGAACTACAAGAACTACACTCTATTGAATATAGTTGCTTTGCTGATTTTTTTCCTTAGGTTTTTTTTTTTTTTTAAGACATGGCCAAAATAAAAATAGGATAGAAAGACATGTCTGAACAGATATCTGCACTGGTAGAGTGAGTGTCCACGAGAATGAAAAGTGCTGAAGTTATCTATTGAAATATTGAAGTATCTAAGTTTGGATTGTGAGTTGTATCATCGTTGGAAAGTGCCCACACCAGTGAAGTTACAGATCCATCAGAGCACTGAAGAGAATGGAATGCTAAAAGTCCACCAGCTAACAAGACTTGCTTTTTGGCTGAAAGTTGGCCTGAGACTGTAGAAAGGGAGAATGAACTCCATCCAGATTATCCAAGTGGATTAAGTCAAATGCCACAGGTCATGATTTTCTGGTGGAAGATGTGATTGTCAGGCAGGTCAGAAATGGGGACGGTATATGGGAGGTATACATGCTGTAGGCCTAAAGAACAATGGACCATCTGGGTTCAATGAATTATAAATAGGGTTCAATAAATTGTAACTACTTTAATAGTTTGCTAAGTTCAAACATAAATCAATAAGCATTTATTAAACTTCTACTGTACGGCTGGGACTATGCTCTTAGGCACTACAGAGACAGATACAAAAGTGAAATAGACTGTCCTCAAGGTGTTTGCATTCTTACTAGTGGGATGCAACATATTCAGACACAAGAAGGTACAGCATAAACAAAATAAATACACATGATTAGAATTGAGGCATGGCAGGAGGTGACTAAAAATTGAAAGAATCAATCAACCTGTACTGAGTTTTCTTCTATACTCATTTTTGATTGCCTATCACCATATTTTTGATATTTCTGGATACAAAAAGAGATTACCTTGAAGTGGGTCTGTAATTCAAATTCACACTGCAGATTTCCATTGGGCTGGAATCAATTACTGTATTTTAACTTCAAATAGTGCAAATTCAAATACATGGGACCACTTTATGGGATTCATTATTTACATTAATGAGACCTCGATGTACTCTGTGCTTGTGAATAAGGCCTAAAAGATGGATTCTTATGGTCTACTCTAGACTCCGTATGAGCAGAGTTGAGAGGAAAAGAGGAATACAATTTTGAGAATAAAGCAACAAGATATATGGAATCTTAGAGTTGTTTGGGATTTTTGTTGGTTAAGTTGTTCCCTAGTTCAGTTCCAAGGAACTATGATCCTGCAAAGTGTTGTGGTCAACAGACCCACACCACAGCACTGTAAATTAAAATTTACAGAACAAGTTGGATTCAGTCAAAGGGCCACACTTGAGAGCCTAGAGGACCACATGTGACCTCAAGTTCACAGGTTCCCCACCCTTGGTAAGATATCATTTTTCACACTTGGTCATTTGAATCCCTATTCACCTTTCTCTTAATTTAGCTATTTAACTTGATTCACATGGGATTAAAAGTGAATCCTATGGTCTTTCAAGGAATTAGCTTTTTACACACAGTTTATGTTTGGGTGACTCACTTCCCCTCTCCTCAAGCCTGAGCTGATAAATAAAAAAGGAGGATGGGGGAGAATGGTGTTGGATTCCATGATCCCTAAGGTTTCTTCCAGTTCTACAATTCTATTTTATCTTTTAATATCCTATCCAGCTCAAGTAATAACATTTCTTTCAGTTCTAATATTCTATGTTCTGTGGTCCCTCCCAGCTCTAACATTTCAGGTTCTAAAATCACTTTCAGTACTAACATTCTAGGTTCTAAACTTTGGTCTAGCTCTACCATCCTATGTTCTAAAAATCCCTTTTAGCTCTAATATTTTGTGTTACATATTCCAAGGTCTCTTCCAACCCTACCATTCTGTATTCTAAATCTCTCCTAGCTCTAATATTTGGGTTCTAAAAGTCCCCTTTTAGCTCTAACATTTTATATTCTATGATTGATGTTGGAGTGACTACAGAAAGATGAGCACACTAATGCATTGTTGGTGGAGCTGCAAATTAATCCAACCATTCTGGAAAGTAATTTGAAGTTATTCCAAGAGAGTAATTAAAATACTCACCCTTTCACTGAGTGATCCCACTGTTCTAGACCAAGGAAGTCAATCACATAAAGAAAAGGTCCTATACATGCAAAAAAACAACAACAAAACAAAACGTAACAGCACTTTTTGTAGTAGCAAAGAACTAATAACAAAGTAGATGCCTGTTGACTGGAAATAGGTTAAACTGTGGTACATGAATAGCACAGACTATTACTGTGCTGTTAGAATTATGTATATGATAAACACCGAGAAGCACAAAAAGATATGCGAACTGAAACAAATTGGAATAAACAGAACCAAGAAAACAATGACTACAACAATGTAAATGGAAATAACAACAAAAAAATTTTAATTAATGCTTTGAAATTATAGCGACCCCAAAGAAAAGATGTGTAAAAACTCCCTGCCTTCTTTGCAGAGGTGGGGAACTATGCCTGCAGAATGCTGCATATAATGTCAAACTTTTTTAATAGGTTAGTTTTTTCTGAACTTTTTTCTTCCTCTTTTTCTTCTTCATTATAAAAGATGATTCTCTGGAGGGGGAAGGAGAGGATATATTGAGAAATTATGAAATGTAAAAATAAAAAATTATTTTTTAGAAATCCTGTATTCTGTATTCTAGGGTATCTTCCAGTTCAAGCATTCTATATTCTAAAATCTCTTCCTGTTCTACCATTCCATATTCCCTCTTTTAAAGTCCCTTTCAACTTTGAAATTCTGTGTTCTGTGACACCTTCTAGCTCTAAACTTTTAGAGACTAATGACTTTATGGCAAAACATAAGACTTCCAAATCCCATTCCTCCCTGTGCATTTCAAGAACAATGGTGAACTAGACAACCAGTTGAGAGACCCAGAATAACTGGATGAGAACTTATTTTTGAACACTGGACTGCACGTTTTGTTCCTACATCACAAATGGTAACCCTCAATCAGACCTGGACAGTACTAACAGAGGCTCCCTTTAGGACAAGACAACAAGTTGCTCTTAAAAAAAAAAAAGAAAGGTGCTATTTCTCACATAAAGGTCAAACACATTATGACAAAATAAAGCATATGGCTGCCCAAATCTGCTTTTATTACATCTAATTGAAAGAGACATACTCAGGCATATGAATATTTTAGCAGTTTCCAGCATGCAAATCATTGTGCCAAGGCCCAATTACTTACTAATCAGTAAATGCCCAGCTACCATGTGTCAGCTAAGAACAATATCTGTTTCCTCTCTGTGCCTGTTGTAGCCTTTGGACTGCTTCTCTGTTTGAATCATTGATAATTCACATTAGGTCCTAAATAGCTCCCCATGACAAGAATAACTTTAAATTCTCCAAGGTTTTATACCCTGATATTCTTCTGGGGACAGGGTGCACAGAGAATGCCATTTGGCAGCAAAAGAATAGAAAATTGAAATATTTTATTATAATCTGTGACTAATTTGCCTTGATGAAAAGATTTCAGAAACTGCTCTTTAAATATCAGGACATATGAATGAATAGGAATTAACTAAAGCTTATTTTCTGGTCAATTTCAAAAGAACCCAGAGCTCTTAAGGGTTGAGCAGGAGGAAGAAATCTATTGAAATTATATGTTTCATAGGATGTTAGAGTTAGAAGGTACCTTTGAGATTTCCTCACCCAAGCCTCTCTCTCATTTTATAGATAGGAAAAATGAAGCCCAGAGAACTGAATTATCTGACCCAAGGTCATGTAGTTAATAAATCAATGAATAAGCATTATTAAGTACCTACTATGTGCCGCGCAGTTTGCTAAGTGCTTGGGATACAAGAGGAAAGACAGTCCCTGCCTTCAAGGAGATCACAATCTAATGAGGGAGACAACACGTAAATATTTAAAGAACATAACCTAGGACCTCTGACTCCAAGACCAGTGTGCTTTCCATTACATCATTCCAAAACCCAAACTTAGAGCAATGCATCTTTGCAAATACTTCAAAATGTCAAGGATCTATGATTTAGTCAGTGTGGGTTTTTCCTCCAGCAACAAAATCGCAACCCTCCATAAATGGTATTTGCAAGTTCCTGTGACTGAAAAATTAATTAACCTGGTGATAAGGTCCTCCAGACTTAGCTAGGCGCAGATGAAATTTATTATTGTACCACAGCACCAATACTCCAAGCCTTTCAAGCCTGATAGGCTATTCCAGGACTCATATTGCAATGATATTACATTTGAAAACCCATGACTTGATGAAGCAATAGAGTAGGAAATTAGCAGAGAACTCTTGTAAATATTGTAATTGAAATAAATCATGGAAATCTTCATACTACTAAAACTTAGAATAACCAAAAAAAACAATAATTTCAAGGATCTATATTTTAACACTATGGATCCACTCTCCACTGAAATATTCAGCAATCTTTGCATTATTAATTAGGTGGTCTTCAAGAGTTGCTATAACCAAAATGTTATTACCTTGTTCCCAATCTGTTGATGAACTTTTTTTTCAAAATACTGATATTTTTGTTGATTAATTGTCTTTCCAGATATATCTTTCTTGATTTCTTACCCAAAGAGCCATCCCTTATAACAAAGAGGAAGAAAGAAGAAAGAAGGGAGGTAGGGAAGAAAAGAAGGAAGGAAGGAAGGAAGGAAGGAAGGAAGGAAGGAAGGAAGGAA